>NW_009259591.1:117513-126848 GCF_000687185.1 Egretta garzetta
AATCCCCATCCGCTCCCTGCCAATTCTACCCCAGGGGGCACAGGGAGCTGCCGCCCCCGTCTGCACCCACCCGCCCACGCCTCTGACGGATCCGGTGACCCACCAGGTCCCTACCCATGCCACATAAAGAGCACGCGTGCCGTGCAGGGAGGGAACGAGTTCGCTGTCGGTAACTCAGTTGGCATCAACCAAAATGCAGACGAATGCAAATCTCCGACTTGCAAGCGAAGCGCGAAGACGGGCAAAGGCAGATCGTGCGGATAGAGCTCCGGCGCAGGAGTCACGGTGCCGCGTGGCGCACCGCAAGGCTTTAGTTATGCAGAGGTCTCTTTCAAGGTCTGGTTTGAAAGCAGACAAAAGCTCATAGGCAGTTGGGGAGGGATTCTCTTTCTGCAAAAAACGTTAATAGTATCTGAAGTAAGGAAAACATTTGAAACAAGTTAAACCGAAACTGCTCACCCAACCAGTTGGAGCTTTTCTTGCCTATTCATTTGTTTCTTAATCACTTTTTCCCCCACTTTGCATCTGCCTCTGACTCACCATTATCCCTTTGCTCCCATAACACTTCCTTCCTGGAGCTTCTTTCCCCGCTGTTCTGCTTTATCTGTTTTGTTCTCTTTCATTCCTATAAAAAGAGCATCTCTCTACCCTGAACTGCTTGTTCTCATGAACGTAACCTGCTGCCTTCCCAGACCTGAGGAAGTCTCTCTGGGTTCTCCCTCCTGCTTTCCTAACCACAGCTCACCCAAGCCTCCTTCGCCCCGCGCGCCGAGGAGGCGGCAGGCGGAGCGGAGCGGGTGGGAGCTAGCAGGCGGCCCAGCAGATGCCGTGGGGAGGGGGTCCCTCGTGCTACGCTGGAAGCACCTGGGCCAACCTGCAGAACGTAGCTCCCTCGATGTCACCTCCATCCAGCTGAGACACGCCAGCACAGCTCTTGCTTCTGCGACTGCATGGCAGAACACCACCACACTGCCAGAGCAGAACGAGAGGAGGAGGAGGATTGTGTCTCGCTCCTCTGCAAGACGCCTGCCCTTACCGTTGCTGCGCCAGCGCCCGCCAAGGCACCCTAGTGGGAACCCTCTGACGCGATGACTACAGGATAAAAACCCCGCTCCAGGAGCTGGGACACCACCTTTTCTCCATTGGTCCCACTAAGAAATAAAACGCGCTCTCTCCAAAACACGAGTAGCAGGTCCCTTATCTTCTGTGGGCCAGCTATCGAGACATCGCTAACAGCTCCTACACGCGCACACTTCAGAGGATTTCCTTATCTGAACCCAAGCCAAGCGATACCTGGTGAGTTACAGATGTACACGCTAGGGCAATCTTCTGTTTACATTAACTCTACAAGTCAAACACATCCTTCTCGTTCAGAAGAACTAACTTCACGTATGACTTCTGGAAATGCTCTGGCCTCAGCTCCAGGTATGTTGCAGCATTTCTTGTCAAGTTGAGTTTCTAATACATTGTCACGGAGTACTAGGATTAGCAAAAGTAACTTGGGGCTGGCAGAAACGGTTTTGATTGAAACATTAAAAAAAAAAAATCAAGAAAAGCATCCCCAGGCAGAACCACATCTACATGTACAGGACACAAAACCTTTCATAGGGAGCCAACGTGCTCAAACGGCATAAATTGCAGTATTTGTTCTGTTGAGTCAATGTGTTCGTAAACTCCCGGTCAACTCGCTTACTGTAATATTTTGGTGTGTTCCAATAATAAAACTGCACATTCAAACCTCCTCTCACTCGCCTACATTTATTTATAAATAAGTTACACAACTATGCTTAATTATTAGAAGCAGACACCAGAATTCACCATAGCTTCTGCCCCTGCTTACGGGCCAGCCAAAAATCTCTCCCTCAGAATGTGGTGCCAAAGCATTAAGCAGCTGGAAGGAAAGGGAAACGAGGCAGAGTCTTTCCCCACCGGCCAGCCGAACAGAGCCCTTCAGAGTCCGGATCCAGAACAGCTTGCTTACGAGCTTCACACCCATTTCAGAAGTCCTCTTAACGGGAATGGAGCGCAGCTACGTAACCTTACAGGAACTGCTTCTGCCCTCTCCGGACTGTATCTATACAGATTTGTTTTCACAGGACAGCTGCTCTCCGAGACCAGAGAGCCAGTTCTAAATGTCAGCAGACTTGTTGGTAACCTTTTTCACTGAGTTATGTGAATTCACGTAAGATCACCTTTAAAGTGAAGTCCATCCTGGAGGAGATACCAGGGGCAGCAGCTGCTCTGAAATGTCTTGAGAGAAATGAGCAGTGATTTCCTGGAGGCAAAATAGAAAAACTCACAGCTTACTAATGTGCTCCCGTCCTGAAGATCACAACCAGAGTAGAGTTTTCAAAAAACCAGTCCAAATAAATGTTTGGTTTAGACCTGGCTTCAAAATCCCCTGGTACTGAGAGAGACTAAGGAATATAGAATCATAGAATCACAGAATTGTTTAGGTTGGAAAAGACCTTTAAGCTCACCCAGCCCAACCGTTCCCCTAACCCTGCATCCCACCACTAAACCCTGTCCCTAAGCACCTCATGTGCCCGGCTTTTAAATCCCCCCAGGGACGGGGACTCGACCCCTTCCCTGGGCAGCCCCTTCCAGTGCCTGACAAATATATCATGTAAGAGGGCTAAAACGCGGGCGCTCGTTGGGCTTGCAGGCTGGCACGTACAGTTGAAGGGAGTGGACGGCAAGAACGGAAACGGTGGAAGGCAGGATGCCTTTATGGACGGAATACTTCTTATCTGGCTGTGTGGAAGCAGGATAGGAAAAAGATGGCTTGAGAAATATGTTCTTGGCCACCCTCTTTACTGGCGAGACAGGAATGATCCAGCTCAAACCTCCGCTGTTCACAATTGCTGGATCTCAAGCACTTTTCAGATAGGTTAGTATTCCAGGTTTGTTACAAAAACCGTACTCCTAACACTCAAGAAAATCCAACATGCTGTGAAACACCTGGTTAGTAGGTAGCCCGTCTCCAAAAATCACAAAGCAAACCGAATGGAAAAGCACAAAACTTAGTAGGTACAAAACAAAAGTACCAGTGTGTGAACGACACTCAGTTTTCCAGCGGCACAGAAGACACAGAAGCTGGATTCAGTGTTTCAGGGTGGATTTTTGCTCGTCTCTTTGCCTGTTTTCTCCCAGAATGCATCGCTTTGGATGTGTCAGATAATGCCACCTTTCAGTTGTATCATAGTATCACCAGGGACGAACTTCACGAGTTTAATTCATTCATCATAAGCATAAAGAACGGGTGAATAAGCAGAAGTCCTCAATTCTTTTTAAAAACCCCACACAGATCAGTTCTTAGCTAGCGTAAATCCGCTTACCAAAGGTGACAGAAAATCACTTTACACGACCTAAGCGTGCGATTCTGTTCTTAAAAAGGAGGAAAGGACCATACCTGTTATTACTACAGAGGCGCTTGTTCTGAAAGGCGTTAAACTCGCCTACAAAAACAGGGTTGGTCCCCCCCGCCCCAGCAACAATCACCCGAGCGCATGGACAGGCACAGGTACCAGACTTCCAAAGGGAAATCCCACAAGAGGTTATTCCCTTCCCCCATGGAAGAGGGCAGCAGAGATGAACACACTTGTCCCTTCTCGACTCAAGAAAAGACCCAAACCGCTCCCCTTTTTTCCTAACTCCCCCTCTTCCTGCAGGCCGGCACCGCGCACACGGAAGGCCAAGCAGAGGTAAGGCGTCACGCCGACGCCACAGCACCCCGTCCTGAACGAAGCCGACCCGAGCGAGTGAGGCAGAAACAGGCCCGCGCCGCAGGGCTAGAGGCGAGACCGCCAACTTTATTGCTGAATGCAGGACTTACACCAAGTCTTGCGACAGACGCCCTTCTGCAGTGGGGCAGCTTGGCCTTTCGAGGCATGAGCTCTTTATTCACAAAACCCTTACCAAACCTACCCTTTACATTCTGCTGAGTTATAAAAACTACCAACCTGGAACTGCATCTCGCTACTTTTTTTTTAAAAAAAGAAACACCACCGCTCCATGAATCTAGGGCATCTCTCTCCCAAAACGCCTGCCCACTTTCACGAACTGCACATCATCAGCTTCCCACTTTTTTTTAATTACCGAACAAGTCATTTCTCTGCAGGGTATCACCTCACAGCCGGTGTGAGCAGGGCATACACAGCTCAGCACCACAGCCCCCGAACGGCAGGCCAGTCACAGAGGCGTTACCTACGCGATGAGACAACGGGACTGACCTCGGGGCTGTGCCTTATGCCGGTGCATCCCTTCCCCGCATTCCTTCGTCTTTTCTGTCCACGTCAGATTCAAATGTAGGCTGCACACAAGCAGAGCAAAACTTTGCTTTTGAACCTTTTCAGGTAGACATGGTGTTTATTCCATCTCTTTTGATTAATCCTCCTAAGGGAAGTTTAGAATCCTAGCACCGCTGCTCGGCAGGAGCATCTGCCACGGGGAACAACTGTGATATACCTCCTATTACCGGTGAGACGGTCGGGGTTAAACACCCGAGTAGCTACGCTCCAGACTAATTTATGTTTCTAAAAGCCTAACTGTATGGTGTACAGCTAAGTTCTGTGAATGCCTACGGTTACTGTATGTGCACAGGACATAGCAGTCATCTACTGTGGAGAGGATGAATGAATAACTGCTGAAAGATCACATCAAAAGAAAAGAATTTGCAACCTTCCCAGCAAGAGCAGATGGAGAGACGTGCTTCAGCAGATCTCTTGTATAAGGAACTCAGTGCCGAGCAAGAGCTCAGATCGTGAGCGCACATCAAAAGTGGTAACGCGCATCCTCTGTCATGGGCGGAGGTTTAATCCTAACCCAGTTTTTTCTCAACTTCCCCCGCCCGAACTCATTCAGGATGGAGCGTTGTCAGCTGCAATCCAGTCCTTTTTCCTCACAGACATCGTGTAATTTGGTCTAGGGCAGCAGTAGAGATAAGGACTAAGTAATAAAAAAAATAGAGTTGGTAATAGCTGCAATTAGTTAAAGCCTTAACCTTTGAAGATATGAAGGAAATGAACTAAAATCATGCCCTGAAAGGAGGAGATCGCAACGTGTTAGTTATGTCGCACGCTACAAGCTAGGTGTAAGAGCAAATCGATCTCCACCTGTCAAACCCAGAAGTACGCAACACCGATAGCCCCACAGCCCTTGCTCTACCCCAGAACATTACCAGGACCGACCGCATCTCAAAGCGGAGCAGCGTCTCCAAAAAAACGGATTTGATCTCGCTGGGTCCAGCTCGCAGGTTCAGAACCCATAAAGCACAATGGGGACGAGGGGGGGTTCACGCTACAGCACTCAGGGAGGCTAGCAGGAGTGGATCTGGAAGGACTCATCGACACTTTGCTATTTCAAACCCCAACAGTAAATGCCATTATGCGATGTGGTTTGGCAAACTTCAAGCACCAATATTTAGGCAGGTTGGGTTTTTATGAGAACCATTCACATGGCTCTGACCCAAACCAGTGTCTGAGTTTGGGGGCACTGTCATAGCAGATTCCCTCTTAACACGGCCAAGATTTTTCCAAGAACTACCTCTGAAGGAGCAGCAATTACCTGTCCAGCAACTTCCACCTTTTCGGAACGCCGCCGTGTTCTTCACATTCAAACTGGTACCGCAGCATCTCTCCGTTCGCAGGGATGCTCGAGGCAGAGCAAGCACAGAGGGATGCGGCAGCAGCATCTTTTAGGACAATAATGCCGACAGCACAAGGAACAGCCTTGGTAGCTTTACCCCGAGACCAAGTTTTACTCTGCTTATCTTGAGAGAGATAAAGATGCATAGGGGTTCATAAGAAGGAAAAGGCATAACGCAGCTTTTTATGGACTTCCTTTCAGTATTAAAGGATTTAATGCCTCGTATTTGCCACTCTCGCTCACACTTGGAGTCCTTAGCCCTCACAGGATAAACGTTTCCCCCTTCCTCAAAGAAAAGTTATTGTGGTTTTTTGCTGTTCTGAAGCCTATCCTGAGTTGTCACTGCAGCAACAGCCCAGTTTTCTTGTGCTGACCTCAGGAGGAGACGGGCAACAGCAGTAAGACAGTTGACATGTCTCATTGCACACGGTATTACACTGTATTCTCATTTATAGAAGACAGCTCTCGCTATATATCCCACTGGATAAAAAACACCCCGTAAGTACAGTGACCACCCAGAAGCGAAGGACTGAATTCCAAGGGGTTGGGGGGTGGGAAACATGGCTTAGTTACACACGTGTTCTTGTTTATATAGTTCTTTAGTGAAATGAAATTGAGCTTTAAGAAAATAAAATTAAATATTGATGTCAACAAAATGCAAATTTCTAGAACATCTGTGTTGGAGAAATATAATCATGCTAATCAGAGCACCGGATCAAGCTACGATTATAGCAGTCAGATTTAAACAGAAAGGAGAATTCCTACTCCCCTCCCCCGCGCCCGCGCCCCCCCCAAGCAGAAAGTCCTTTTCGATAGGTTACCGAAGTAAAATGTACTGAACAAAATGAACCATATAAGCCAGACCCGGTATTTGTTAAAGGAGATCAGGCCCTAGCAGCAGACATCACTGTTAGCTATGAGAGTAAATCAACATCTCTGGCGGATGCAGTGGCCAAGAAAGTTAAGAAATATCAACACTTAAAAGATCAAATTCAAGAATCGATGAATACCAATACTACTAAATTTATGGAACGTCCTTTACGAGCATGTGGAAAACAGAGTCACGGCAACGATGAGTTACTGAAAGAATTAGGACTCTCCAATTCCTGACAGGAAAGTCACTCATCATTTATCGAATGGGGCGTTGTTTTCTTCACTGGATATTGTACATATATCTGTTAGTCAAGCGCGGACTGTTTTAAGGTCTTAATGGATTAATGAATTGTAATTGCATTACGAATGAATTGTATATAAACTGATTCTATCCATTTAAGGTGGGAGCCGGGCCCCCACCAGAGCGTGCCAAGGGCGACAAAATCGTAGGTGAAAAGGCGAGTGCGACACATTAGGGTTGAGATAGTACATAGGAACGATAATTTGCTCGGAATCATGACGTGCCATCTATCCTGCCAAAAGACATTAATTACCGGTCTTCTCGAAGGCAGATGGGTCACCTTTACTTAGCCCGGAAAAGGAAGATGTATAAAGTTATATATGTCCAATAAGTAAACTAAAACTACAGCATAGCTTAATCTGATCTCATCACACCAATGGGCACGTGCGTTTCTGTTACTCTGTTAGCGACAGCAGAGCTCCCCTCGTCTGAGCGGGGAACAGTTATTCCCTGTTGTTTGCAGTACGGTGGTGTATTGAAAAGACCTCTTATACACAAATGTTTGTAAAATCTCAGAGACACAGCGGAGAAGATAAATAGAGCTCATCCCATTTCACAGATAAAAGCAGTTACAGATTAATACCTGTTGAACTGAACTGGCTATAAACGGATGGACATCCGCTAGCTGAAGTGCAAAGGGCAGTGCTTTCAAATCGTACCACCTGAGAAAACCGCCTTCATCAGCTGGCTACGAGACCCGGAGGAAACCGGGATCTGCTGTCAGAAACCCGCGTATGAACCCAGCTATCCTGGGGTGAGAGGACTGAAGCAGACATCCAGACCGTATTCTCATTCCTCATCTGGTCCAGCACGTCTTCTAATTGCATAAAACACCATGACACCCACACTTTGCATCTATCAATCACTCAGTCAAACAACATAAGAAAAAAATCCTGCATCTGAATTTTTTTATGTCCTTCAACTCCCTGCACGTGCCTGGAAGTGAGCTATCATGGATACTCTCGTTTATTCCATCCTGAGAGCATCCGAGAACGTCCTATTCTTTAACTTCTCTGTTGTCAAAGTCACCCTGGTAAAAACCTCCTTAAGGCAGAGACAGGTTATTCGTGCCTCACGTTACAGGTTAGGAGAGGAGAATATAACCCAGACTAATGTTCCTAATCCTTTTACCCGGCTCGTTGTTATCTGGCACAAACTACTGGAGCGGGAGCTCAGTGCTTTTACAAGCCAGGGAATGGAGAGAAAATGACCCAACGACCGTACCGACTCGTTCAGAGGGAGCACACAAGTTTCTGCGTGGCAAAGGCTACACTCTGTTCAGCACGGGAAGACTGGCCATAAATGCAGTTTATCCCGAATTCCCCATGGACGCTGACCTTGGCCTCAGCACCCTCCCTCTTCCACTCAGCTCCTCTCCCCTCAGCAATCCCTCAGACATTTCTAACCTGCTGGTCTTAAAAAGTAAGCCACCAGCTAGCTAATGCAGCCCAGCGTGCCAACAGCCCCGCGCGGTTTCAGCGCGGTCTCTTCCTCCCGGTCACACACACCCCCCCCGCCGCTCTCGAGAGCCCCGGCCCTTGACGGGGGGCCACAGTAAGACAAGCAAGAAACAAGACACCAGCATTTCCGACCCAAAACACAAACCCAACCTGTGGCGCTGCCCTAACATTCGTGCACTTGCCCCACGCCAGCAGAAAGGGCCTTTACCTAAGAAATGGCACGGTCACGAGAACACGCGGGAAAGACTTTGTTTTGCAGCAGAGTTCACGAAATGCTGCTGCAGCAGCAGCCCTGCAGCCGCGGCACCAGGCCTGCGCGAGACCACGGCGGGTCGGTCAAACATAAATATTGGAGACTTCAGCTGTGTAAGCCTTCCACAGCATTGAAAACAAGTATATTTTCAGTACTTAAATGCTTGGCACGTTCTTAAAGAGAGTTCAGATGAAGCCTCAAAGGCAGGTCCTTCCAAACAAGAACTTGCCGCTGCATCGACCTTTCAGCCCAACAGCGTCCCTGCCCATGTCAAGACCCGGGCGCACCAGGCCACGGCACGGTACGACGAGCACCTCGCCCGTCGCGTAGCGCCCTTGGCCAGCTGTGCTATTTCAGCTGTCAGCTCTGCGGCACACAGCGAAGCAGCGGCTGCACGCAAAGGCCCTGCAGGTACCCTGTCAGAAGATTTTGGGCACTGCCCGATGGGTTATCCCTGCGTGCTCCACAGAAGGCATGACCGCCGCCTCCTCTTCTGTTGATTGCATTAACTGTTATGTATTTTTACCTGTCAGAGGATATACCAGTCATGTCTCCCCGTAAGTCACAGACCGTGGCAGGATTTTAAGCCAGGGCCAACACACTGTGCACGAGCAGACCCTGCACCTCGGCCGCATCCCAAGCTGTGCGTGTGCACAGACATGCCCGCACCAGCAGCCAACTACAAGAAAATACTTCCAGGCCCCTTTAAGAGAAGTCGGTAGAGATCATCAACAGTGTACAATTATAAGGACTTGTTTTGTATTATTTTTTCCCCTCTGCTCATTACTCTTTTCATGGGGTA
>NW_009259591.1:126892-128683 GCF_000687185.1 Egretta garzetta
CACTGCGAAGCACACGCGCTGATCAGGACGGCGGCGCAGCTCAGCTTCTGTCTCTGGTGCAAGGGGTGCCAGGACTGCACATGTCTGCTCCAGCCAGGGCACTTTATACTTACTTATTAGTGCAGAAGTGTAAAAATATTTGGTGGTAAAATGAACGCAGCGGATGTTTTTGCTGGCAGGAGATGGGGAGCGACAACTGTACCCCTCGGTGTGGAAGAGCAACAGCTGAGCCTGTGTCCGAGTTGCTCTCGCACCGACAGACCGGCATTCAGTGCTCCGAGATCCACTGCATTACAGCGGCTTTCCACTTCCCACCCAGACCAGCTGGCATTTTAAGCTATTCACCCATCACCCCGGAGGGGGAAAGGTTCAAACCAGCAACTTCCATAACAGGCCTTTTGCAAGCATCTAAAAGACTTCTCCTCCTCCTCCTCCGCAGCCCCTGCCTCCAGCTCATTCCTTCGCTGCTTTGCTACCTTTTCGCGATGCACACCTACAGCATTTTTCTTCTTTTGCAAAACAATTACCATGACACAGAAGAAAACACTGGGGCATTAATATAACGCTCCCCTCCCCAAAAGATAAAGCAAAGCAAACATTTTAAACTTAGTTTTATGCGAAATCGGAAGGAAGGTGCCCTGTGAAACCATTTTCCAGTATAACTTGAAGTAGGATTTCAACAGCGGCACGAAAAGCAACTCAGCCCCCACGGTCTGTCTAGGAAGCAGCCTTCCCGGAGGGATGGTATTCTGCCACCACAGGGGTGTTCCTTACAGTTCGAAATCAACAGTCGGTCAGTGCTTTGACCCTTCTTTTTACTTTTTCTAAGAACTATGCGATGACTTGCCCTTCCAACCCCAAATATTCTATGATTCTAACTGCCTGGCCTCGACGCTGCAGCGCGGTGCGTTTGAGAGGGCACAGCCACAAAGGGGGCGATGACAGGCAGACACCCCCGGCGCTGAGACCGTTTTTCAGAGAGCGCCAAGAGATAAGGGAAAGCACACAAAGCCTGCCCTGACATCCCCCTGTGAAAGAAGCCAGAGCTGGGCCTGCAGCACACGCAGACCTTGGACTTAACGGGAGCGCGGGCTCGGAATTCTCATCGGCGCAGAGCGGCTCATTTGCCACGCAGAGTCACGGCACCGCGCGCCGGCGGGCCCAAGGGGGAGGCGGCGCTCTCCTGAGGGGGCTGGTGAGAGGGGTACTGGTGCTTCACCGCGGTGAAACGTGACTGGAAGAAACAATGAGTTACCACATTTTTTGCTTTTAAACACAAAGGAAGTGTAAAAATAACACAAAGTCACTTTCATTTCTTTCCCCTCCAAAGAGGACGTAAAGAGAAGAGGAAGTGGGAACCAAGTGGAAGCCTCTAGTACCAAAATGTCCTAGAAAGCAAATTATATTCTGTCTATTTTACGTCACAAAGCTTTCTTCCTCAAACTGAAGAAACACGTAGAGCCACCAAGGCAGCAGCGATGAAGACGATAATGAGACCAGGCAAAGTGCGTACTAGTTGCTTTGCTGAGATGCCATAAAACTTCATGGTTAACTGTGCGTGTCCCTCGTCGGTGCAGCGTGCTAAACGTCATTCTGATGAAACACCGTGTTTAGGATAAGCCAGTCTTGGCAGACACTGTCATTCTGGCATGCCTATGGCTTCGTTTTCAAACGGCGGTGTCGAGAGCCCGCTCTGCCTTTTACATGGCCAGCGTGATCAACGCCGCGCTTTATTGGCTCGATGGATGTTCAGCATTTCTAACCCAGCTGGTACACGAGCCTGTGCTGTCA
>NW_009259591.1:129219-149383 GCF_000687185.1 Egretta garzetta
CAGCGCCACTCGGCTGCACCAAGCGACCAAACCACAGCCTCTCGCCAGCGCCGCTCACAGGGGAGCCGCAGCTATTCCACAAGCCGTAGGCGAAGCAGCAAGTCAGCTGTACGAGGCTTACCAGCTCCAAACCAGCACAAAGCCGAAAACAAAGGATATATCATTAATGTTCACTAGGGTTTCTTAACCTTATGGGACAGGCGCTCCCTTTCCCACTCCTCATAGCGGCTGGCTGGACGCCAAGTGCACAAAACCATGGGTGGAATCCAACTCGTTCACAGTTTATGAATCCCAGTAAGTGAATCGGTGCTTGTTGGACTGGTGATGCCAATAACTGTCAGCCTCCAGCTGAATGTTGTACCAGTAGCTAAACAAAGCTAAATGACACAAAGGACAAGTTCAGAGGGCAAGCGGTACGCTCCGTGTAGCTGAGCTCCTAATAATCCAGGCGCATCCACTCCTGGATAGAACTTAACTCGGAGACAGCACCTTAAACCGGCCAGGGCCCAAAAGGACAGCAGTGGAACTCAGGAATGCGGCAACCTGTAGCAGCTGCTCGAGTAACGCGTGGCTCTTCAGACAGCTGCTCCCCAGGGAGGTCACCCCAAAGCCAGCGATCGCCTTACCCCTCCAAGCTGGAATCACTCGGTCCTCGGGCCCACACTGTCTTGCATCCTGGTTTGACTGACCCGCAACGCGACAAAGTTCCCTAGCAAAATGCTTTTTTTCCCCAGGAATGAAGTCCTTACACCAGACACCGAACAAGCAATTTCATCGGATCTCTGTGAAAAGTTCACCTCTCCTACATTTATTCGATTGCTGCCCAGGAATAAGCAATGTCCCTGAAATTTCACCGCTCAAGAATCCCCAAGCAATGTCGCTGCCAGAGACTGACAAAGTTTAAGGAATCTCAAAAGCAGCTCTGCAAAACAAGAGGATCGGTGCCTGTTCTTTGGTTTGGGAAACACCTGTTTCACAAAAATCCAAGGAATTGCTTCAAAATCCCAAGACGCTACTCACAAAACTTGCGGCAATTTCAGTAGCCCTCCATACACAAAAGACAACCTACAAAGCTGGAGAACAAGAGCAACAGTGAAGAACTAATTCCTTCTTCGCAAGACGGGGGCTGACCGCGCGTGCTCCCCTCAGCTCAGCTACAAGGAGGTGAACGAGACTTTGAAGGCCACAGCACGGGACACCGCTTCTACCCCTGCCAGCACAGCACACGGCTACCCACCCTCAAATTACTGATTCATCTCTCGATTCCTTGGGCATCCTTCAGGAGGAACGCCTGGCAGACTGACCGCCTCCAAGAACACACACGTGAAGGCTTCGAAGCGCGGCACCATCCATAGCTCCTCTAAAACCACCAAACAGGCACCCTTGAAGTCGTGCTCCCGTTTCGGTGTAAGTGAACCAAAGAAAAAGGCTCCAAGAGCAATACTGACATTTGCCATCAAGTCAGCTCATCCTCCTACAGACAACAGCTCCGAAAAACCAACCTTCTTCCTCAAAAGGATCATCCGCTCTCTGGAATTGAAAGCGTCACGCTGGAAGTAGCGTCGCTCCCCCGTAAGGATCGCACTCCCTTCTCCTTGCTCCGTAAGCAGCTGTGCACTCGCTTGGTTTTTAATAAACGAGCCCCTGGCTTCTGATCATGTGCCTATTTCCCTGAATGTTATACCATGCAACTTCACCAAAATAGCTCTGGAAAATCAAAATAAATTACTCATCCTGAGTCCGCTTTATCTACAATTCTATTAACTGAAGGGTTTATGAGGCATGGTTTTCCCGAAGAGAAGCCATCCGAGTCTGATCCACCTGGAAATACTTAAGCAAATGTTATTCTACACTCGCTTAGAGCTCTGTTTATTTCTTCCACGCAGCTGAACGTGTCTAACTCCCAGGGTTTTTGTGTCTCACCGTTCAAATGAGCCCTGAATAAGCCTGCAAGCGAATGTACGCAAGTGTGTTCATCACTTGGTTTTCTATTTATGGGCTTTCTAATACTCTTGTATTAGAATTCATCTACAAGATCCTGAAATAGTTCCATCTTCTAGGCTTGTATTTAAAAAAAACCCACACTGATTAATTGCAAAGAGACACAATCATTCTAGTGCAGGACTGACCTTAACTGCTTAACCAGGCAAATTCCCGTTGACTTACTGGAAGCTTTAGCTCCCTATGAGGATAGCTGCGTTATTGCATGCACTGAACTGGCTGGCATCCTCGAGTCATAATTGAGCAGGGTGGAACTTTAATTAGCTGAAGCTTTTCACCACTGCAAGTCCATACAGGTTGTGAGCGAGCTGCCAAGCACCGAAAGTCTCATTCTGGAAATCTGCACTACGTTCTTGTCGATAGCTTCAATATCCTCGAAGGTTCCTAAATGACTATCGCATCACCCAAGAAACACATCTGACAACCTAGAAATGCCAAATACACCCAATATTATGTGAAAAATCCATCATGCTGTGTGACACGCCAGTATTGCAAATCCACCCTCTCAGGAACACGGGCTCTTACAGACCAAGATCCTCTGAGCAATAGCTCCTTGATATGCTGCTGCTATTTGACATTGAGAGATGATGTTGAATTGAAAAGAAGTTATCTACCCAGTGTAAAAGCAAACGACTGAGTAAATTAATGATGACAGCATGCATATTACCATCAGCCAGATTTTTTCCACTGAAGAACAGCAATACTGTTTAGGCATGCCTTCGGCATTTGCTCTCATCGCCAAGTAAGCTCAATAATGGTATATAAAACTTTTTTTGCCTTAGGGATTTCAAACGTGAATCCCAACGGTATAATTATTTATTTATTTAGAAATTACTTTTGTAAGTCAACTTTAAATTTTAATTGTTTCTAATGCTTTTTTGAAAACCATTATTACTGGCTTCTTTCTTTATTCATTACATCAAGTAAAATAACACACATGGAACATATGCCATATCTGTATTAAAGGCTGCAATTATCAACAGTTTGTTCCACGCATATAAACATAGATGACACATTCACCATTCGTTCCAGAGATCTTTCTGCAACGCTTCCTATAATGGAAACCTGGCCTCCAAGGTAACTGCACCTAACACCACGCAGGCTGCCGTGCTGGACCTGCCAGCAGTTTTTCCCATACAGGTTGGGTTTTCCCCGGACATTGTTTGGTAACCTTCGACCTGTAAGTTTGCATCTCAAAATACCCATCATCTTCCCTTCACAAAACTGAAACCTTGCTGCTTATGGCGCTTCTTTACCTCTTAACACACACGTGGAGAGGCCGTAGTAAGATCTGAATGCTTAAGTGCAAAATAAAAAAGTCACAGATCAGATTTATACCCCAGACTAACTTAAAAAATTAAGGATGTGTCAGTAAATTTTTCCATCAGCGCTTTCCAGGCAAAGCAGCAGCTGCTCAGGGAGAGAAGGACAGGACCGTGCAGAAGGGAGAGCAAACATTGCAGATGCAATTGCTGAAGGGAAACCTGATGGAAACCATGCCTTCCACATCTCCAGCTACTTTGAAAGGCACAAAAGCACCTTCTGAAGGCTGACATGCGAAAGCCCAGCCGCGCAAGCTGGAGCAGGACGCTCCTGGTTCCCCTCAAAGCCATCCCCTTCACGCGTACAGTTAACAAGGCTGTCAAGAAAGCAGCTTCGTGCTAAAAGGCGTCCTGAGCTTCCCCGGTTGTTTCCTTTTTGGCACCGCAGGGTGATGGGAGAGAGCTTTGGACACTTGGAAAGCACCGCTACGTGACAGGCAACGGGAGCAGGTGGGACAGGGGGAATGCTGCAGACAGACAGCTCGGAGTCAATTCTCCCTTCGCTCACAACCCCAAGTCTCGCACGCAAGCAAGTCCGAGGCGACGGCAGCTCTGGTTACCGCTGGGGCTGGATTGGTAGGAAACCTTGAGCGCAGGTGAGCCTACCCGGGGCTGGGCTGCTCCGTCTCCACTTACTGGTTTGAGTGTCTGGCAGCAAAACTGACGAGCTTCCATGCAACAGTTGGGCTCCAACAAGAGGCATTTATACACAGCAAAAAGCGTTGTCTAATTTTTTTTTTCATAGGCTACCGTGATTGAGGACGCTGCGATCTTCCATGGACCAAGAGCTCTCTATCAAGAAAGCAGCTGTGATGCTATTTTCAAGAAACCATAGCTTTGTCTTGCAGAATTTGATCCCAATTATGGCAGATATATATGAAAAGGTGTTTAATACAGCCAAGGTCTTCCCTCATCCTCAGAGCACGTCACCATGAAAACATGCCGTATCACGCCGCAGATGGAGTTCAGCCCTCTGAGACAAGCTGCACTCCGAGGCGGCGTTTAAAATAATCATCCCAGTAGCAATGCTCCTGGCACTCGAAGTAACAGCAAAAGCAAGGTTAAATGCTTTTCTCTGTGCCACACAAAGAACAACTTGCGTCCTGCCCTGTTATTACAAGCCACTGTCTGCTGCGCCGCTCAGGACAAGCAATGCTCTTGTGTAGGAAGGAGAGAACAACTTGCGTCCTGCCCTGTTACGTTATTACAAGCCACTGTCTGCTGCGCTGCTCAGGACAAGCAATGCTCTTGTGTAGGAAGGACCCGATAATTTACCAGGAAGCCCACAGCTTGCAGCGAAGTAAGTATTTCACCACTTCATTGAGTAGCTCTGTCATTTATACAAAATAATACTTTGTTACACCATCAAAAGCCACCTAGTGATCAGACAGCCGTGAAACAGACCCTGAAGACCATCACCTATCCTTGTACCTTGTCCACTGGTAAGAAATGACTGAGGTTATACGGCAGCACGTAGTCTGGCACTTCTCTTCCACGGCCTCACCGGGCTTCCCCGGATCCTGCTCAGCTGCGTTCGACAAACAGCATCCATTCTCTGGTGTAATTGTTGAGATCTTAATTAAACATCCATGAGAATCGAGGAAGTAGAGCTTTGTGCTGAGCCCTGCACGAGAACGTGGGGCTGGTGGAGAAGGAAACTTTCGTCCCGACACCACCGCCGGCCACTTCCCCCACACGGACCAGGGCCCTCGCTTTGGGAAGCATTGCCACCATCAGATTTTTGTGAGGACACAACCTCCAGTTAAAGCAATGTCTCTACAAAGAAAAGTTTGGCAACCTCCATCCAAAAAAACCCAAGGAATGTTCTGGAAAAGGGAGTAGACAAACTCTCCCAGAAACACTTTTCGATGGTTTTGAACTGCAGTATCCAACACAAACATTCATATCAAACCATAAATTTCATGGGATGCAAAGTCCTCCTCATTTATCATTATGGTAGGCAAATCAGTCGCTACAGTACAACACACAAGATGATAAACACTTTTCTCCAAGCACTTTCTCGTTTGCTATTGCAGAATTTAATACGCTATTGTTAAAATGGAACTTATATGGATGATAAAAACTTGATAAAAAAGCGTCTGCTTTGCCACCTTTCCAGCAGAAGGCTTGCGTCCTGTTCCCACCGGGCAAGCCTGTGTCACGAGTGATAGTCCAGAGTCAGATCCCACCCCCACGGACACCCTGGGCGGCAAGGACCAGTCTCCGGGGGGACGGAGCCTGAAGTCGGTCACGCTGACTGTGGGGACCATCACCTCTCACCGGCTGAAGCACTGGGCTCAAGCAGAGATGCTGGCTGGGCAAGGACAGGAAGATGAGCAGCCCAAAGGTGGGCCAGGCCCTGGCCGGCGAGGTCCCTGCCCTGCATGCCGCAACATCTCCCCCTCCGCTGCCCGGCGCCCTGGCCATCAGCGAGCGCCAGCCCTCGCTGCACCCTGACAAGTGCCGCCCACAAACATGCACAGTATCATCCACAAGTTGACAAAGAAAGGCAGAAAAAGAGGCAAACGCCACGAAGAGCCACACAGATACTGAGTAACAGTACCCGATAACCTTTATTCCCTCCTGACCGACCGCGGAGAATTCAAGAGTCTCAAAAGTCTCTCCCACACACGGTCCCGATTATTTACCTAAGGCAGACTGAGAGACGTCATCTCACCTCCCTATTACCCGAGCGTGTCACAACCTCCCTTTCACATGGTGTTTGGAGGACACGGCTGCGAGGCGGGTGGTATTTTACAAGAAGCACAGGGATGCTCAGCAACACAGCGGACCCTACCCAGGCAGCACTGGGGGTCCGGAGAAACAGGGGATGTGCCTCTCAAGTCCCACCACTGATACCTCCCTTCCGACATCTTTACACTTGCGTAATTCCCTGCAAGGATTTGAACCTTGGAAATCATAAAACCAAGTCAACAAAAGACACTACTAAAGAAACCAAATCTTTCCTTATCAAGAATTATGACATAGCTACACAAATAAAGCTGCACACAACAACCGCAATATTACGTCCTTCTAAAACATCAATAAAGCGTTCCAGGGACCAAGCGCAACCATTTCGGCTCTGGACACTGCCATTTCACCGCCACCCACTTAACTGCCAGCAGAAGGCCTGACCTCAATCGGCATCTACCTGAATTTTTCAGGAAGAACGGGTTGGTTCGTGGCTCCAAGGGAATAAATGGCAGGAGACACCCTGCACCCCTTAAGGCCATATGTAACTGTACGGCAGAGGTGTCTTGTTCTTGAACCAATTCCTCCGGGTGCCTGTGGCAGTTCTCCAAAGCAGCATGAAGATTTGCAAGGAAAAATCCTGAAAGTGAATAATTTCCTTCAAGTCTTCTGCCCTTTCTGGCCCTTTTCCCATCAGATGAGCCTGCTTCACAGCCTCCTTCTCCGAGTGTCTGCGGGCCACACGCCACAGGCACGCATGGGGCTCCAACGGGCCGACGCGCAGCCATTCCTGGATAATCAAAGTGTTTTTAATGAGTACGTTACAAAAAGGAAACACGATATGAAGGCTCTTCACGATAAATATAGCTAGATGCTTCCAAATGGGAGATTTAGAAGTGTAATAATGAAGGGAAATGGATCAGATGTTAGCAATTGCACTAGCACACACATCACCCAAAAGGATGTTGGCTCACAGAGACAAATACGGTTGTCAGCACTAAAAACAAACAAAAAACCCCAACCAAGCCTATCCCCCCCCCCAACCCCAAACAAAAACCAACAAACCAAACCAGAAATGCTATACAGATAACATGAAAAATTATGCTTAGTTGCGTCTTTTGAACCTAAAAATACAGCGTAATGACCCAGCACCGATTCCTTGCTTTGGATCCAGCAACTACTGGTTTCATCTCAGCAGCTGTAAAAAGAACGGGAGGATGAGGTGGAGCATATGAAGGGAGCTGGCATCTGGAAAAGCTGGTACTGAACATTTCAAGTCACATAAAATAAAGACTAGTCAGAAAAAACCCTTAAGCCTGAAGGCCCTCAAGTTTAGGAACGGTGCGCAGGTTACTGAACTGGGATCACTGGAGTCTGAAAGCCTGTTTCTATAAGCCACTGTTGTGCAATTCTTACACGCACACCTTTATGCCCTGGGACACGTTCAAGTGCCACTCAACATTCAGTTTATGTTTACTTTTTTTCTTGTTTACATTTTTAAGAATTTCTATTAGTCACCTTCATTTAATGAGTTGCCTTAACTGCATTTCACTGCATGACATCGGTTTTAACAAACAGAGCTATTAAATATTACTTCAAGTCCCGAACAGTACACAGAGTTTAACCATTAAACCCAGGGCTACGACAAACATTGATTGGCATGAGGAAAGGAATTCAGGTATTTTTCCACACATATAGAAATGGGTGCATCTCTTTAACGAGCAAATAGTTGTGGGGAAAGGCTGGCAGATTGTAAAGTCAAAAACAGATGAAACGAAGATAAAAAGAGAAAGAAATTATCAAGCTGGAAAACTGTTCTTCAGGCTGCAGTGAGTATTTCACAGTTAACCTCATTCAGGTTGTTTTACGTAAGGGAATGCATTTTTTCACGTTAAGCGTGATTAATCGCATTATTACTGCCAACGCTGAAAACCACATTACCTGTAATAGGGCCTGGCTTTATGGCTTTCTGCAGAAGCCGTAACGTGCAGGTCCCAGGGAGCTGACCATCTGCCACTGGTCGCCAGTACAAGCTCCACAGGCAAAGGCCGGCGGGGACCCAGCCAAAGCCCTGGGTCAAGCACGCTGCTCCCAGAAGCAGACGGCACCGAGTCGCTCTGCTCTGGCCCAAGTTAGTGGGACCTCGGTGGCAAGGTCTGCAGGCTGATCAGTCTGCACAGGCCTTCAGGGTTGAAATCTATGGATCCCACCCAACTCATCATGGTAACGAAGCAGATGGTACATTTTGAGAGTGACCCGTCTCAAGGACATCCGTAATTCTCTAAGTTCTAAGTATCTATGCTTAAAGTCTGACAGACAAGGGGGCAAGCCCACCTTGCACTGTGTGGAAAGGCAAAGAAACAAAACCTGACTTAACAAATGCTGAGAGTAAACATTCAGAAACAGAGAGACGGGAAGGAAGCCTCAAAAAGATGAAAAGTTCATTTCCAGACATGAAACGACACCAATACTGTTGTTATTTCAATGACAGCCACACTATCTGCAAGGAAAATGAAAGCTTGAGGACAGCTCTGCGAGAGTCACAGGTAAGGGCAGCACGTGCGGTACGTCTTTGCAATCGAAGAGCGTGGGAAGGGACCGACTTAACAACAGCTGCAAACACACATAGGCTGGGTCCTGTAATATTCTCACATAGCCAGCAAACAGAGAGAAAGTGAAGTTATTGCCAAAGTGAGCTGGGGCACCCTTACCGAAGCTTTAAAACCAAGTTCTTCACACCTCCGCAAGGGAAAAAATCTCACCACCATTAAGCTAACACCAGAGACAAACCATCCCCCTATTATCTTCAGTTCCCAGCAGCAACACACAGACCTCTCCAAAGAGATGAGGGTGGGTTCCCCCCCTCCCGCCCCCCTTTAACAGTCAGCACCGAAACCAAGCTGCGCATTAACAGGCAGCAGCTTGTGCTTCCTCGCGCCGGACCAACCAGCGGTTACCGTCAAGCGTCCAGTATGCCCCATCTATGGAATAACGTTTAAAACACTCTTGTCTAATCGTGGCTGATCGGGGACATCTTCAAAACATCTGCAAACTTTGGTGCGGTGCCCAAGGATCATAATGATTTCTGAGGAGGTGAAATTGAGATTTATTGAGTACGACGGGGCAATACCTGGAAAATTACAAATCTTAGGGAAGACACGCTATCGCTAATAGCATTTCAAACCTTGATTAGAGTCAGCGCTGTGGAATGGTGAACTCCAGGCGTATTTTTAATGATGTTTTTGATTACACGCTATTTAAAAGAATCAGCTGTCAACACTGATCATTTCCTTTTGTATAATTCATAAAGTGGTTAATTTCAGAAGCAAAAATATTATGGGTTTGAGTAATTGGTTGCTGAAGCACAGTAGGTACGAGATCTCCACATCTGGTGACTGGGAGCATGTGCTCAGCCTGCTCCATACGCCCTCAAAAACGTGCTGAGCGAAGGAATGTGCTTCCACACGGAGGCATCCTGCCCGAGGTGGGGGGAGCCTCCCCAGCGAGCACAGGGGCCTCGCGGTAAATACACTGCTCCGTCCTTCCCTAGAGGCTCGGAGCTGAGCGTGCCAGGAGGTCGTGTCACGGTGAACAAAGCTGTACCCGTTTGTGGGTTGCAGTGCTCAGGGTTGTTAGTGACAGCGGTCCTACGCCGTGTGCTGCCCAAATGCGATAATGCTCTGTCGAGAGCGTCAAAATCAGCCCTAGGTTACCACGATTTTGTGCCATTGCACGGTTCAGAAGCTCAGACCCATGGTCTCCAAGACACTAATTTTCACCTTTTTCTGTTTCTGAGCATCTAACAATTTCTCCAGAGGAGATGGAAGATTCACTCACGCTCACGGACTGGTTTTCATTCCCGTGATGTGGTTTGCATACGCCTCAGCCGAGCTGAGGACCACGGCGGGTGATGGGGTCAGTTCTGTCCCAGTCCGAGGCCTCCCATCTGCAGACTCTTCTCCCAGCGACAAGCACACTGCCCAGTAGCCCAGCTGAGAGCAGCGGCAACCGGTCCCTCAACCTCCTCGCCTTAGAGCCAGGGCCTTGTCTTTGCCAGCGACACCTCGGGATATGCTAGCAGTGAGCCTCCTATTAGCTACGCTCCGGTTCTGCTATTACAACATACTTAAATACGATTCTTAGCACTTAACAAATAGGTTAAATAAAAGCTTTGATTGCTGTGGTTCTGGCACTTCTCATTCCTGCCAAATAGCTGGGCTTTGTTCCAATGGTTGCATAAATTTCTGATCTCGAGTTCTAAAGGCTAATGGTGACACAGCCAGAGGGCTCTAACTACAGAGGATGGTGGGTCTCTCCTGCTCTGCCTTGCTCGTGGCATACGACGCTGGAAGCCAGAAACAGAGAACACACGCTAAACATTCAGATAAGCGTTCCAGAGCCATTTTAAATACACTTCGTGATTATGCACCTGGAAACCGGTTTTTGTAATCACGGTAATTCGATAACGTTGTCATGCAATTATTTGTGGATTTTCTTTGTGTTTGTGTATTTATTCCATCACAAAGAGAAACACAGGACTGAGTTCTAACCGCAAAGACTCACTACAGTTTAATGGGGATAACGTCTCCTACACTACTCCTAACATTAAAACAAACCCCAATCCAGGAATGCAAGCTTTCAAATACCTGTTTATACAAGTGTTACAGAGAGGATTGTATTGGCCTTCTGCTAAATCCCTATCTGCTAATAATTTATTCAAGGAAAAAACTTACTAATAAAAGCAATGGAACTTGCAACTTCGAAGTGAGTTCTTGCTCTCATGTACGACGTTTTCCATTTTTTGGTAGGTGCTGGTAAAACAAGGGCATTTCCCAACTGCCAGCCCTGCACGTGTCTGGTGGGATCTGAAAATCAACCCGGGCCTATTTCACTGATCGCCAGCAACAGAAATCAAGGCGGCAAACATTGCTCTGCGCAATTTCAACCGCTTTGAATGTATGGCTGGGATGAAGAGCAGAAGTTTGTCTTCCAAATGTAATTTAGTTAACAGTTCAGCTGGAGATCCAAGAAACAGAATATTTTTCCAAATCATTTTCTCACAGAACTCCTGTGGAGGATTACAAATAAACGCTGTTTAAAACGTACGTTAGTTATGACACGAAACAGATGGAGCCCCGAGTTTCTTCCTCTGAGCTATAATAAGTTTTGCTCTCTGATTTCAAGTGCTTCAGGAACTCAAACTTCCCATCCGACTCGACCCTGGGACTCGGGCTCCTCGCACACCTTACCTTCCCCGGTAGCACTTTGCACTGCCCCTAAGGTCCTACCTTGAGCCTGACTTCTGGAGCACGTCACTCCACGGATATAAAGGCAGCGCCTTTCCTAGCAGGAGCACTTTGTGGGTGGGAGGGAGCCAATTCTGTCAGACAGCTTAATGGCAATACGTACACATCTTGGTCACGAGAGGGAGATTCCAGGCAACGTGGCTACCCACTCATCTTTTCATACACTACCATTTCGTGTCACCCATTTCCTAAAAATCCATCCTCTGACTCCAAGCCTGCCTCACAACCACCGCACCCATCGCTAGCGTTTTCTCAGTTGCTTCCTACAGGGAACAGAACGCCCAGAACGCTACCCGTCACCAGAGTGAAGAGGAGGTTGCCGCAGGACCTCCACCCTCTGCATGCATGGAGCAACTGAGAGCGGAGCACTGAGCAGAGCAGGGCAAAACAACACATGCAAGAGCTGAAAGGAACCACACAGCTTCATCTGCATCGCTTTTCCTAGAACTGGAAAAAGAGCTGGCATCACTACCTTCCTCACGCCAAATGTAAGATGCTGATCTCTTGAGAGATGCTTCATAAAGCCAGTCAGGAATTTCTAGCATTGTTATGTCCCGAGTCTCTGGACTTAAGCAATTAGAAAGTGGTAATTAGTTATATAGAGAAGTCTAACGTTTTCTGCCTGCAAGTAGCTGTCACCGCCGGTTAGTGCAGAACGATTATCCTGAAGAGAAAAATCATCGACCTCAATTTCCATGGGTATGTGAGAACAAGCACTGTCACGACAGCATTACTCCAAGATAAATTCAAGTCTACAGCAAGGTTCGGTGCCTTTGGAAAACGCTGCATAAAATACCAAGAGTTAGCAATCCCATATAATGCTTTAGTAACCGACAATTACTTCCCCTGATAATTAGAGGCTTGGGAAGAGGCATGCTGCTTCCACCATTTCAGGAATGTTTGATCCGCATCCAGCCCTAGCACGAGTTACACAACGCTGCTCGTTAGCGGCTACACATCAGTCCCGAACGCCACCGTACCCGGGAGGAGATGGGTCTTCAGAAATAAACAGCTAAAAGGAAGTAAGTTACAGACAGGACTGCAGGGAGATACAAATGCTGCCCCCAAATCGTGCTTCTCTTGTGAGGCTTGAGAAGTCTTTAACCAACATTAATGTACTCATCCAGTAACACTCTCCAGGGGGAAAAACAAACAAACAGACAAGCAACAAACCAGGTCCTTCTCTGAAAGAGCTTCTGTTTCTGGAGCTACCAGAATACCCGTTGGGAAGCATTGCCCCTTTGGTACCCAACTTGACTGATGTTCAAGTGCCGCTGCTTCCAGTCCGGGCAAGCTGTGGGGATGGGCACTGCTGAGCCGCAAGCTCTGCAGGGGCCACCTCAAAACGGGGCATCCCTAAAAAGCTGGCACTGCACAAACCGCAGCTCTAAGCACCTCTCCGAAGCCACGCAGATCCCCAACTCTTTGCTCTGACGACACACTCCTGAGGGAGGGGCTGCTGTTAGGCAATTCAGATAAACAACGCAAACTCCGTGACGGCCAAAAGGCTGGAAATGCACAAGATGGGAACAGCAGAGCAAGCCCCGCAGCACCCTCCCGAGATGATCCCCGCTCCTCAGAGAGCTTTCCAAGTCCTCTTTCTGTCGGACTGCCTTTCCTCTGCGTTGGCACCTTTGCAGAACAGGAATCCCAGTTAGTTCCTAAGCCAAGGGGACATTTCCAAAAGGATCGGCAGAAAAGCAAACGTGCATTTTTGGAAATCGTTTTGCAACTGCATGTTTCCAAGTTATTCAAGCCTGCATCAAACTATTAAGCAAAAAAAACCTTTGAGTGATTCATTTTTCTGAGTGAACAGGGCGATTCACAGGAATTTTCTGGGGTGGGAGGTGAGGGGCAAAGAAGATCTGCGATTTTCAGTCATAGAAGTCAGCAAACAAACATGATGAAACTGGGGGAAGAGCAAGGAAAAGTTAGGGTCCACGCTGCCTCAGCCATAAATGACACGAAAAGTAAATCCGCTGCCGGAAAAACATGTCAAGTTGTCAGCCAGAGCGAGAGCAGAGGAAACAACTCCCACCACGACCCCCCACTCCCACCCCCCCCAAAAAAAATCAAGTATCAGAGCACAAACCAACAATTCTTCCACAATAGCCCTCAGTGGAGAGCAGAGGTAAAAAAAATAAATTAAGAGCTCTGAAGGAATGCAATTTCCAATAGGGCCCAGCAACTCTTCAAAGGCTTGTCACTCCGTTTGTTAAACTCCTAAAGCACACGGGTCAGGGGAGAGCCGGATTCCCCTTCTGCAGGTGCAGTTTTGCATATAGACAATTAATTCCAGACGCAAAACAGAGTACCTGTCCCTCTCTGTAATACAAACCTGTCATTTGACTGGCATTTGCTTGCTGAAATCCCCACCTGCAGTTCCAACTGTGGGCTAAAAACAGGGGGAGCCCTCTCAGAAATCTGTGTCAATCTATCTTTGTCCTGTCCCGTTGCCACGTATACAGTGATGCACTGGGGCAGGAAGAGAAAAACCTACATCTTGACCTTATGCAGAGGATTTTAGGCACATAATTCATATATGCCAATTACACATGGTAGATGAAAATATTTTTTCAATTCTAAATTAAACTTAAAGGGAAGAAAAACATATGGAAAGGTCTTTTGCGTACTTGCAAACATGGAATTTTGAAAAAGTATGAAGTCTCTGGGGATGTCAAAACTGTTTTACAATTCTTGATAAATCACATTTCCAATTACATTCCCGCACCCCCCGGGAACTGGAATCTGAGCAAAGCTCAAGACACAACACTCCCGTAGAAGTAATCAAATGTCACAGCTGGCTCTGAAATAGTCTCACAAGCTATTGAGGTTTTCTGCCTGGGATCATTTCATTTAGTTTACATCGCTACCAAACATCCAATGCTTTCTGAACCGACACTTAGCATGAGGAGTGGGACCCCAGCGCAGAGACACGCCAAGCATGCTGTCCAGGGCATACACACCACCCGCGGCTGGGTTTCTCAAGGAGCCACGAGTGCCCTGATCCCAGCCGTCACAGCCCCAGGCAGGTTCCCAGGAAAGCCCCACGCTCGGCCACGGGAGCTCGGACAAACAATTTCTCTGACAGGGTAAACTTTTCTATTTAATTTTTCACAAGGTGAAGCTGAAAGAGGAAGTGGTGAGAAAAATCTTTACCAGCACTCATAATTGCAACAGAGGAAATTGAACCCATCTCTTGCTTTACGTAGGGAACACTACCAAAACGACAGGTAAATTGCTATTACAAGGGTCTTTACTTGCCACTATCTGGAAATGAACGGCACTGGGCAGCAGTAACAACTCCAAGCAGTTTGTTGAGCCTCACTGGCCATAACCTCCGGTGCGTCAGTCCAGTTGCTCTGGAGCACGGAGGGATGCCCCACAGGGAGCCACAGGCATCTGCTCTGCAAGGAAGGAACGCGACAGTCTGAGTCACCCAATCTCCACGTTTACTACATAAACGTGCCAAGAACCACCGCGCAGCACAAGAGCAGCTAAAGCATCTCCAGCTCCACTGCATTGCTCAGGCTGTGCTCTGCTGCGGGCTCGCAGCTTCCAAAGGCTCACCACCGGTTGTCAGCAACACATCTGAACCCCAAATGACCTCGGCCCTACCTTGCAGGGGCTGTGTGAAGCAACTAAGGCAGCGGCAGTCGATACAGGAAAAAAGGATTTCTGGTGTTGGAGGGAGGATTCAGAATTGCAGAATCTCGAGGCAATTGCAGGGAAGCACAACTTCCCCTGTGAGAACAGACAGCTCTGAGCAGCAGCCCAGAGCACTTCGGTGAGGAGGAGAAGGATTGCTGCTCAGAAGATGTCTCTGTAAGCGTGAGAAGATAACCGATTTCTGACATTGAAAAATCTAAAGGTGATTAAGGGCTAGCAAGCTAGAATACAACTCAGGCTAAGGAAACAGTAGATGTAATACAGAGAAACAGAGGACGAGCCGCCTGCGATGGTGCTTCTCCTGCGCGCCAGCTCTGTTTGTTCTGAGCATGGTAGGGAGCAAGGCCGAGTCAGACAACCGTTTCTGTCCGTATTTCCTTCTCCCACCTGTTTACATGTGCTTCCGTCCCAGCACATCTCAGCCCAGCTATGTCTGACTACACTCCAGCGGCAGCACAGTACATCTTCAGGGAAACAGATCCTGGTCGTACAGAAAGAAGGGAAAAGGCTTTCTCCCCTATGGCAGCAGGTATCAGGCACACTAGCTGACAGCCCGCTTCAAACGCACCGATTAGAGCAGTATCATACAGATGAACTGACTCTAACTTGTCATTGTACATCATAGACTTAAAAAAGCTGCAAGCCCAGGCTCGGCGCACTGGGAACTCAGCAGGACTCAATGCATGCTGCCCACCAAAACACAGCCTCGCCAACAAGAAGGTGGGAGAGAGGAGGCACATACTGGAATTACGGAGGCTTTCAAGCCCACCAGCACCGCTACAAGTAAGAGGTTTCTGCTAACGATTATTCAGTCCATTAACCGTATTGTTTTTTGTGGACAAAAGGAAGCCGCATCAGCAAATCTCAGGTCTCCTGGCATACCTCTGTGCTGATCCAACAGGCCCACAAGTAATAGCATACCCCTTGGCGGCCCATGCCCGACAGCAAGGTCCCTTCTAGGGAAGCTGACCAAAGACACCGTTGGCTTGCGTAGCTTCAAGAGCAAAGCGCATCTTTTTATCCCTCCAAATGGGAATGCATGCTGCCCACCAAAACACAGCCTCGCCAACAAGAAGGTGGGAGAGAGGAGGCACATACTGGAATTACGGAGGCTTTCAAGCCCACCAGCACCGCTACAAGTAAGAGGTTTCTGCTAACGATTATTCAGTCCATTAACCGTATTGTTTTTTGTGGACAAAAGGAAGCCGCATCAGCAAATCTCAGGTCTCCTGGCATACCTCTGTGCTGATCCAACAGGCCCACAAGTAATAGCATACCCCTTGGCGGCCCATGCCCGACAGCAAGGTCCCTTCTAGGGAAGCTGACCAAAGACACCGTTGGCTTGCGTAGCTTCAAGAGCAAAGCGCATCTTTTTATCCCTCCAAATGGGTTAGAAATCCCCCAGCAGTGACAGAGAGCACCTCTAAGGGACAGCTTCAGGGCTGGCTGCAGCGTGATGCGAGGCTGGAGGGAACGGGGAACGAGGGAGAAGGAGGCGGCTGCACTCGGCAGCAGATGCTCTCCCATGCTGACGGGTAAATGACTACTGAGTGATGCTCACGGGGCAATGGGGAGCTGCAGCGTCCCAGCCCTGTCGCACCCCCCCGCCCATGCTCCCAGTGACGCCGCTCAGGCATTTACACGTACAGTCTAAGTAAAAGAGATGGCTTCCCAAGTTAGGAATTTCTACAGACGTTGTGGTTATTAGGCAAGAATACCCAAACTATTTTGGGAGCCACTGTGCAATAGCTTTTGGCAAGCGGCAACTCTTTAAAAACCAAACCATTCTAAGGACATGGTACTGAAAGCAGCATCCTTGCGAGGCGTATCCTGTGTGTGTATGTACAAACACATCCTAAGAAACGGTTTTCACTCTCAGTGAGCTTACTGCCCGCCTCGGTGAGACAGGCAAAGGGTAGAGGGGCAGCAGCCTGGGAAGCAACTTCCCCAAAAGTCACAGGGCAGCTCAGCAAAGAAGTCAGTACTAAAACCTTGGTTTCCTGGTTCCCAAATATCCTATCCACTAAAGCATACTGCTTCCACTTGTTTGGAAACGCTACCTGCATCCATGGACCAACGAGCTTATTTAGCACTAGAAATGCTCGCACGGTCTGACAGGCTGCGTAATTTTTGTGTTTAAGAAGAGCAGTAACATTTTTCGAGAGCACTGAGGCTGGAGCTGCTTTTCCACCGAACACAACTCCCGTCGAATTACAGCGCTATCTAAACAGCAGCAGACCATTTATATTCTCATCTTTTTCATCAACTTCAGGCCGTGAAATTGCTGGAGCCCTCCGAGCATCACTGTGCCCAGGGATGATAAAGCCAGGAGAACAGTAATTGCCTGTCAATTTTAAGCAGCGGGATACTTGTAAATCCAAGGCTATTTTTAAGTCCTTTGAAATTCTTAGGTGTAAAGATTCTTCCTGAACCCAAGAATGACGACTGAAAAACTGAGAGAAGGACTGGGGAAATCACCTTGGCCACCGGGTCCAGCCCCTCGGGGTCAGAGACAAACACACGGTGGGTAAGACAGGCTGACCCGCGGCCGACTCAAACGCGATCCGAGAGTCCTTCCAGGGCAGCCACCTGCCTGAAGCTGGGACACGGGGCTGCCCACGACAGCTCCCAGCTTCTGCAGGGAAATAGTCATCTCCAGCTGCAGATGGAACGAAGCTGGCAGAAAAGCTGCTGCGTTTGAGCTCCCAGGCTGCCCGGGGATCGAGCGCCGTGACAGCCTTTCCCCTGCGGAGTCGCGTCCTTGCCCGCGAAACCATCACACGCTTGCTCCTCTGCCAGCTTTGAGCCGTGCCGAGTTTCGTGGTGTCGGGCTGCGCTCTTTCTGTGAAGACCTTGTCCCGCAGCACCGGGCAGACCCAGGAGGGCTGGCAACGCCTGCAACGCACGTGCACGGATGCACTGGCAAGTCCTGCTCCCTGCACCACCACCACCTCCTGCACCATCTCGCCGACTCTGGCCATGTCCAGCCTGCCTGACAGCAGAGGGTGACACCAGGAAACTTCCTGTTCTGTCCCCAAACACTGCAGCCTGGGGCCCGGGGCGGAGTGCGGCGGCGCCTGCTCGCCAACCCACGCAACCACCGCGCCTCCCCAGAACACGGGGTGCAGATGGGCTGGGGAGCACTGCGGTCACACCCCGAAGCGGAGGCTAGGCATCCCTGGGAACTGACCTAGATCGGGGCTTCAGATGCGACCCCGGGCCCTCCAGTTTTGATGCAGCCATTAAGATGCCTAGCTCAAAAGATCAGTGCCTCCTAATCCCCACACCGCACCACCCACGGAGACCAGGGCAGACCAAGGGTACTCCCAGCGCATTCAGAGCACCTTCTGGCTGCACGGAGGCTCGAAAAGACCAGGTAGCATTTCCTCCACAGCCATCAACATCTGCCATCATCAACATAGAAGCCACAACCGCAACTCAACACATATTTATACGCAGGAGACTAATGCCGAAATCCCCCTGACCCCAACACTTGGGTCCATAGTGGCTGGGGCTAAAGGGAAAGCTCCGCTTCTCCAAAGCGCATCCACATTATTACCGAAGCGCATCCAGCCAATTAAAAGCAATTTTCAAAAATTTCCTAGCCCTACTTCTGGTTAAAAAAGATCAACATGGAAACCCAATCTTTGCTCGACATTAATAGGATCAAGATGGATCCCCGAATCGTTGCAATCGGTGGCCGCAGAGCTGAAGCCCACATATACACAAGAGAGAAATCATCATCGCTCACCAATTACAATAAGTTCTTCTTGAAACATGCAGCGGATTTGCAAGCTTATAAGGATGCGAATTCGGAGTAACCAGCCCTTGTCTTTAGATAAGGGGAGACCAAGGAGCATCAGATCAAAGCCGACGTTTGAAAGTTGGGTGATTATTTTTAATCGCCTGTAACTCTAAAATAACACGAGCATTTAAAGACATATAATTTGCTTTAAGTGGAGCAATTTTCAAGCCAAATCAATCGTTCGAGCTGAAGTTCTAGCCATGTGGATCAGGGGGCACCTTCGATCTGAAGAAACTGCTGCTTTTCATAGCGCACCCATCTGGTTTCAGCGACAGCGGTCCCTTCCCACTCGTGGCTTCGGTTCTAGAAGAGAACCTGACACATCTGTCTCTGTTTCCTGTCCAACCTGAGGTCTCTCGTGCTGTCTTGATCAAAAGGTGAATTCTACATGCATTCCCAGAAAAATCACCTCCTTCGGTATGGATGGAAGACTGTCGAGTTTCACAGCTCCGTAAGGCAGAGTTAAGCAGCCAAGTGCTTGGGACATGCTCTGCGGGTACCAGTGGCCCACCTCAGCATCTCCCTCCTGCCTACGCAGCCCTGGGGGCGCATTCCTCCTTTGGAAGCTTTGCACCCCTTCCTGGGAACCTCACTGACGAGGAATTATTTTCCCTTGTTATTTCATTCCTGTTGCTGAACCTGCTCACCTGCTGGGAAACTAAGGGCTTCATGCAGTTCTTGACAAAGAATTCTGCACCCATCTCTGACCAAAGAGATTCTAGTAAAAACCAAACAGCAATGAAACCAGAAAGTCCCTAGAACACAACCAGCTTTATGAGGCAAGAGCCCAGCGTTGGGGCACGCGTGGACCCTCATCACCCTGAACAGAGATGCCCGGCCCTCCTCCGCACACCCTCTGCCCAGCGGCCCCAGACGCCCCGGCCATGCCCTGGCTCAGGCTACGTTGTGTTTGCACGGTGCTTGGCCTCGTATCCTGCCGGCCTGAGCCCCTGACCTGCCTCCTCCCTGCGAGCGGCTCCGGTGCCCATGAGGTTGTGGCTGGCGCTGGTTATTGTCACCGGACCTCGCTCTGCAGGTTCTGCCCGGGTGCTGTGGGAGTGCCCAGCCGGGGGGTCCCTGCCCTGCCTCCGTGCTGCCACCCTCGGCTCCAGGCTCCCTGCCTTGGCACAGATGTTTCCAACGCCTGCTGCTTCCTGACACCCATGGGAAAGCCTGAAGGGGAATTTACCAGCTTGGAAGTAACCCAGTTTTAAAGATTTGATAGCAGCATTAAGTGATTCATCCAAGGTAACAAATGGTACCTGCGGCCGAACAGGAAAACCAAATCCGAGCTTTTACATCTCGAGCTCTAACACGTCCCTCCTGCCCCCCCAGCCTCACACCCCAGCCTTGCAATTCCGCTCATCCTG
>NW_009259591.1:149415-162999 GCF_000687185.1 Egretta garzetta
CGCAGCCACAGCAGGCTTCTCGGCTGCTAACTCACTGGGGATAATGACTCGGTTACAAAGCACAGCTTCGCTTGATTTGAGGCTGTGGACTGGAATACGAACTGTGTATTTTACTGTGCCTTTTTCTTGCTTTTTTTGGTATGAGTTCTCTGCGCGTGATGTGTAAACAGAGTATAGTTTGCAAATTCCTTAAACAATTGTGTAAACTGTGCCTCTCCAACAGCAAACATCATTCCATCTGATACCGCCTGCTTCTCTCGGCAGCAGTTCATATACTTCTTTGAAAGAAAGGATTTCAATGGGAAACTTTGCAGTAATTGAAGGTAAACTGTAAGCTTCCCTCTGCACCTATGGATCCCACCACTTAAACCTCTCAAAATTAAATAAAGCTTCAAAATAGGCAGCCAGCAGAAGCAAGCTGCATAGTCAGAGGGGCACGCTGGAAGCAACAAGTCTCGTTCGCAATCCCCAGCCAGAATCACACCCGGGAGACGTTTCCTCCAAGCATACGGACGCGTTAGCGCTATACAGCAAGTTTGCTCCCCTTCCCTTTGGGCCACAATGAGAAAAATCAACAAGAGCTGTTCAGAGACGGTGCTAAGTGGGGCACATCATCCCGCTCAGTAAACTTGGTATCACCATAAACCCCTGATTGCTCTTGCTGAGCTGAGTCAATGATCCAGCACGTTTGGGTCTGTGTGCCATCAGAGGGGGACGAGGAGAGGGACGGGGAGCTCAGCACAACACCACACAATGCTCGGGGCTCCTCCTGCGCCCAGGGGAACTGGGTGTTGATAGTGCAAGATGAGCCTTTTCTCCTTTCCCTTCGCACACGACATGGCATGAGGCGATAGCCTGCTGGATGAGAAATCACAAGGGCCACGGAAGAGGGATACAGATTGGGGAGGGGATGCCGGACCTCACGTCGCTCCCAGCACGGCGTCCCCTCGGCGAGGCTGCAGGCCAGCCCTGCCCTGCCGATGGAGAGCATTTCAGACTCTCAGGAAGAACTCCCCGCCTCTCCAGGTTCCTACACAAGTGACGAGAGGAAACAGTCCAAACCCTTCCCAATTTACAGCTGATGGCAGCCGTCTTGCTGGAATTCATCGCCTTCCTCACTCCCCCTCAGGAATTCTGGCATAAGCACCTTTTAAACCTGTAGTTTTTACTTTCTTACTTTCAAGAATTTAGCATTTGATGAAATACTATGCTAAGTAAACAAAAGAATAACCCCTAGCTATTACCTGTGAAGTCCCTTGTTCTGTTAAAGAAATAGCAAAGCCAAGTACCGGGTGCCCAGATGGGCCTGCAGGATACCCAAAGCCATTAACCCCTCGGTCAGACTGCCCTGGCCTCCACCATGGACCAGCCACGTTTTCTGCAAGCATTTCTTCAGATGTGCTGGCAATACTAACGGTCTGTTCTCACCCGCAGGAGTGGAGTTCTGTGTCTGTTCTGGCACACGTGCAAGTCAGAAGCCAGGGTAATAAATTGCCCTCCGGCCTCAGCGAAGCCGTATCGGCTATCTCGGTGCTGCCCCCCTGCTGGAGGCAGCAATGCTGACCGCATCTATCTTACAGGCACCTTTGTAGAAGCAAACCCTGGCTGCCGGTCCCAGGCCAGCTCCCAACACAGTCGTTCTGAAACGTTGCATATGAAAGGGATTATTCAGGAAACCTGAATAATAATGCTCAGAAACTGAGCGTAAAGGCCCCAAATCCCTCCCCAAATACAAATACTGCAGAGCATGCAAGACAGACACCCTGGACTCTCCCTCGGGAGAAGGAATTGCTGAAGGCCACGTAAACTGCATTGTCGATCAAGGAAACGCTCACGTTCGTACTGCTCCAAAGCATAAGACAGCAATGTCTTCAGGCTAAAGAAAATGATACCTAAGCCTCAAATCTTGGCAGATACCGGGTAAGGGGAGCACACCCTCCGACAATGCAAATCAGCATAGCTTCTGGGCAACAGCTTCCGGATTTAAATGCGTCTGCAGATTTTAACCCGCTTTACCAACACGCGGCCGTGAGAAGCGTACGCACAACCTGCGCTCCCAAACTGTGCGTGCAGTCTCCTGACTGGAGACCGTCCCCAGAAGCCACGGGTCACATCCAGCTGGACAGCAGCACCGCCCAAGGGCCACGTCCATCACCAGGAGCCAACGCACGGGTCAGACGGGCAGCTACGCTTGTGCTAGCGGGTTTAACCTGTGCTAGTGGTCAGGCACCACGCCACTGCCGTCTAGATTACGTGGCAGCTTAAGGGAGCTGCTGATTACAAGGGATTGGAAAAAGCTTGCCGTCCTCGAAGATCAGTTCTACTTCTGGCGTGTGGCAAAAGCAGGTGACCTAAAGCATTCCAGAAAGAAACAGGCTTCAGAGACAATTCTCAGAAACACAGGACCAAACCAAATTCTTCCCTCCAGCAAAAGCTGCGGTCACTTCACTAAGAACTCAGCCTGCGCCTGGGAATTCAAAATCCGCCCCACAGTGGGGAAACAGCCCCCGTACCTTGCAGTGTAACAGCTTCATCTGGTACTGCAGAAGGTCGTCAGCCTGCATCGCCAGTCGTGATTGCTAGTCCAGATTTGGAGGCCACATTGTTCTCCTTAACAGGTTCCACATTAGTGAGATCATCACTGGAAACCACGGAGCTGCACATACCCAGCCTCGCCATCGGCAATCGATGCAGGAAGATAAATCATTCTGCTGCCGGGCTGCGGCAATCTGTTTGCCAGAATTCCGAGCTCTGCTCAACAAATTTTTCCATGTTAACGAGCTCCCGGCTCTTTACTTGGTGACGGTGAAGCCCTCTGGGACTTCGCTTAGGCCTATTAAACTTGCCATAGTCAACGAGTCTTAAATAAACAAACAAACAAACAAACAAACAAACCCAAAAGCTCCATCACAAGAGCGGGGCAGAACCGGGAAGATTGCGGGCGGTAAGGAGAAGCGCTAACACGTAACGTAGGCCCTGCGATCGCCCTGCAAGAAGTGGTCAAAGTTTGAGCTTATGTTCTCTGGAGCTCACCTTTATGCAGTCGTTTAATAAGAAGCCCAAAAAACCTGATATTGCCACGGGCTTGTTAACGTGCGGGAGGCCCTTTCCAGCCCTCGGCAGCGCGCAGCAGGAGCCCGAGCAAACCCATAGCGTCCTGAAAAAGGAGCGTTACCGAGAACGGTTTTATCCCACAGAGACACTGCAAGAAATTAGCTTGTCTCGGAGGGGCTGAGACAGACCTGAGGTGAGGGACGACACCTCCCTTCCCCTTCTGCTTGTAGCTACCGTATCCTCTTCTGATAGACCGAACCTATAGACAGTAACGTATAGGTCTGAGAACATGTTTACAATACAATCATAGAATCATTTTTTTGGAAAAGGCCTTAAGATTACCGAGTCCAACTGTAGCAGTACCCGTACCGATAACCTCCTACTGTCTACGCACAAGCATTTGGACTGGTTCAAGGCAGTAATTTTGAGACTTCTTCCATAATACTAGCATGCAGGAGGTGCAATTTCACATTTTGGCAATATACCCTGCCCAGTACAAATGTCTGGTCTCCATGAGAACAACACAGGAAAAAAAAAAGTTTGGCTCCTAAATCAGACTTGAGCGCAGCAGTAGTCAAATCATGTAAGCCCCAAAAGGCTCTGCAGCCAAGACCGTGGAAATCTGGCTTTTGTGTCTGCTCAGACTTCTAAATTAAAGAATGTATTTGCACAGCAGCCATGGTGGAACTACACAAGGAGGGGTTTTCACCCAAAAAGTCACAGTTACTTAGAAGAAGAGGAAAGAAGTTTAAAAAAATATTTAATAATAATAAAAAAAAAAGACACATCCACCCCTGTAGGCAAGACTTTATGAATGATATGGAAAATATATTTCTGAAATAACACATTTCTTATCGTTCTAGGCAGCTGAGAATAACTCCCAAGGAAGGCATTTTCCTCTACCTAGTGGTCACACGGAAACGACAGCAATCAAACTATAACCGTTAAGAGCTGAGGCTTGTGCGCTCACTATTAGCCATTTCTATCTTAAAATATCAATTAAATACCATACTCATCATGCAAAGAATAATTTACTCTCCCAGCCAGCAAGCAGAAACTGGCAACCGCACCGTACACCTGTTATTACGCATTACAATGAAATTAAAATATCTGGAGAATTTGGCATGTCCACGCTGCTACAGCTATGCTGGTGGTTGTAACTGCAAACTGCTGAGACGAGCGCTGTTCCTGCTCACTAGAAAAATATTGCCGCATCAAAAACTACTGGTGGCCAGCAGCTGGCCTTTCAAGATGAGTATCCAAAACATGCACTTTGTGACACGTGGTCGGGTGGCACGGGCGCCGAGGCTCCCGTCATTCCGCAGGAGGCGCAGGGAGAGAGCCGAGGAACGCCCCCTCGCAAGGCACGCGCACTGACCTCCACGGGTGACGTGCAGAGCGCTGTTTATTCAGGTGCAATAATACAAATCTTTGTGGGTTGTTCCGCAAGGATAAAACAAAGAGGATTCCAAAGAATGCGCTCCATGTGCGACTTGCCCAGCTCCGCTATAAGCACGCCGTATTTGCGCTATCAAGCGACAGCCAGAGGCGAAATCATTGTCGTTTGAGGCCACCGAGTGCAGGACTTGAACAGCTTTGCAAAATGGCCAGGTTGTATGGTGCTGCAGAGTATAACTGGGATGTGGGGAATAACGCAGGGGCCCAAGGGAGACAACAGGCTTTTCCTCCCCCAGGTACTTATTTCAGCTGCCCTAACCTTTTCATGTGAAAATAAACAGGACAGGCCAGCAATAAAAAGGCAATTTAGGCCTAAGTCCCTTGTCTCCACCAGCTAGCTGTGCTCTTATAGGGAACTGGGTGCATCCAAGCACAGCGACCGTAGCTGGTGTCATGAATTACGCTTTTTGTTTAAGATCAGAGAATTTATGCTCCATGTGGAACACCGCAAGCATATAGTAGGAGTTAGAATTCTACTAATTTACAGAAATATATTTCTCATCACGAACAAAAGAAACCAGTGCAGACTCCTCAGCATCGATAACAACCCGCACCTGAAAATTAGTCTGAACGTAAGCTTAACACACAGAGGCCTCACACGCCTGATGCTACCTTCACGTAACTGATCGTTCTTGCTTTTGCGACATGACCGAATGACCTCAGTTCACAGTTATTAGGTCATTTTAACCTCATCCACGTGCTTGAATGACATCCCCGTCCCAGGGCTTTGAAAAGAAAATACCTAAAGGACCTGTAGTTTCCAAACAACTCGCTGCTTGTTTTGAAAAGAACATGTAAACTGAATCATCACTGATAATTGTCAATGAAAATCATATTCGGTAATCTTTTTGGCACTTTTTCCCTAGATAGCTCAGAGACACATGCTGGACGCAGGTAAGCTGTTACCTGGCCTGTTCCCAGAGCACGGAGCGAGACGAGGGGAGCTCGAGCCGGGTCCGGGTATCCTCACACGTGCCCACCCGGCTCCAGTTTCGCCCCCTGCTGATTTACCAGTTAATGAAGCTATCCCAGTAGCTCAGGTAGAAAAGGACTGGTTTCTGCATTCATTGCACTTCACCGTGGAGAGCTGTAGAAGGGTTTTGTTGCACAGATGGGGCTGCCCCATCCTTAGATTTAAAAAGCAAATGCCAGATACAAAACATCTGCCGTGTTTTCATAACACATACTCTATTTTGGCAATAGTTTGGAGCTTTCTTATAAACAGTTTGCACATATTAGGGCATCTTGGTAAACTGTACATCGAGGATAGCTGCTGCTAGAGAAGAGCAAGTATCTGCCCCGGCTCTCCTGCCGCTAGGGAGAGGGGTTTGCAGTCGGTGGGTATCGACAGCCACACTCCCCGAAGGGCAGCCAGGGATGCTGGGAGCGTGCTTAGCGCTAGGGTAAAGCCCAACAGATTTCAAGGTAAGGTTAGCATGCATGAACTAAAAGCAGCATACTTAGCTACAGGAATTTTGAACACACCTATTTCTTGAACACAGTCCTGGACTATATTAAAATCAAGTCAAGTTGCCATCCTGAAGAAAAAAGTACAAGAAACATGGGTATAAAATCTATGTGGAAATGCTCATAAATTCATTTTCCTTGTGTATGTGAATCTGCCTTTTGCCTCTCAGCAGCAGATCTACTGCATTTCTGAGTACCAGGGGAGTTCAGGCACATCCATCTATCATAACGAGAAAGAAAAAAAACCGCAGAGACATTGGACACAGCAGGACACCACGACCGTGTTTTTGAGACGGAGCTTGTAGAAAAGCTGTCAGATGAACTGGGTGTTCCTTTGTCAAAGCCGAGAGGCCTCGGTACAAGGAACAGATGTTCCCAGCTGGAAGCTTTTAGGAAAACTGAAGCTTTCTCCTGCCTCATCTTCTTGATGGCTGTCAGAAAGGCGGGCATTTGACAAAAAAAGCCCAGAGGACCCCTCTGCTCATATCCAGCGTAAGGAAATTGTCAAGGAATCTAAGTCTCTCCTCCGTCGGGAAGTTTTCTAATTTGACTTACTCCGCTATCCGTCTAGATCGTGAACAGTAATGTGAGTAACGCCAGCACGGGGCTTGAGAGGTTGCATTCTGAGGTGTTCCTCAGGCACGGCAAAGGTTTGGGAAATCGTACCTCGGCTGTTCCTGCTGGAGTCTGAATTAAGCCATCAGATTCAGTACGTCCTTGTCCAAAAGATTAAAGCAAAAAAGCAGAGGTAACAGGGAACTGATACAGCAAGTTTCATGATACACTTGCATTTTGACCGATTCCAATTAATTCCTTCTAATAAAGCCAGACATCTCTTGAAAACACAAATCACTGGTTTTCGTTGCTTTTTTCCACTGATAAAGAAGAACGAGAGGCCCGAACTCCAGTTCTAGAGTGGTCAAAAAACCCAGGAGAAACAAGACTGAAACATAACCCTCTCTTTCATTTAGACTGAACGCTCAACCGTAGGCGAAAGACATCCATTATGAAATCACTGTTCAAACACCGAATGCCTCCGCACACCCGAGAGCATTCATCAAGACAAACTCTGCTAAAGCAGCCCACAACAAAGTCGTTTTTTGAAAGAGAAGAAACGGCGTACATCTCCCTGTGTAAATCACACCGACGCTGGGAAAGGATGGCTGAAGTTGTTTGATATGCATCCAAAACAGGCGTTTTACTAATGCTGTTTGGTAAAAGCTTACCTGACCCACTACAGCGGCATTTAAACTTTCTTTCTATCAACTCTGGTGTGTTCAGGAGGAAAATTACTTAGATCAAGAAAGCAGCAGAGCTGGCAGAGTTCAAAGACTGGATATTATAGCTTCATAGGGCTATTGGTTCAGGTGGAAGATGCTTTCTCTGCATCTGGATCTATGAGGAGAGGCAAATCACAAAGCTAAAATACCTTCCCATTGACAGTCTGAATAAGCACAACTAACTTTGAGCTGCACACATATTCTATCTTCATTAAGTTCACTGGCCTATGTATAAGTTACCACAGTAAATTAAAAGCACTTGCACTGCCAGGTCTCACCTCATCATTCAGCTTTTAGTTCTTTCAATAATCACGCTGAGCGCGTTTGACAGAAGTAAAACTAAGGACTCCACCCTATTAAAAATAATTCCTTTTGCCTATGGAAATGACAGCTTATATAAAGCGGATCTTCTTCGCCCAAAGGAAACAAACCCAGCAAACTACTCTCAGCAGAATAACCTTCACTGCTGTCCTAGCCTTCTCCTTGCAAGTTTAGGCAACTCGGCAGAAAGTCTGCTTTCCAAGGACCTACCAAAGAATACAAGTTACACTTCAAGCTCATCGTTTCATACTTACGTGCTGGTGGCTGCCACGGCCCTGGGAAGTGATTAAAAGCCACCTCTTGGATAATCTATTAACTGGGATTTCAATGCTTCTTTTGCCTATTCTTATGGGGGGAAAAAAGTGTACTCAGCACCAATTCTGCAGGAATGAGAGTTTCTGGTCCTCGCAAAACACCAGACCCAGCCTGCGCAGAGAGGGGAGGGTACAACCCGAGGTGGCAATTCTGTAGTTATTAGGGGAGAGCTGGGAGAAGCGTAGCACGCAAGGCAAGTGAAGGACTAACAGGCAGGAGAGCAGAACGGTTCCTCACCCGACCGCTACGCTATCACCAGCACCACAGCAGCTGCCTCTCTAACGTATTATAAAAAAAAGAAGCGATCTCAGTGGAACAGGACACATCCAGCTCACAGCCTGAATGGGACAGCCAGGACATTAAAGGCTGGAACACAGGTGTGCTGTTGGGTCAGCCACAAATTATCGTCTGCGATCCCCAACTGGGAAGGGAAGCCGAGACGCCGCGTAGCGACTCAGAGCTCAGACAGACAATAAAACCACCTCCAGAAGGTAAAAAGGAGCTTGAACCAAGACAGGTCAAGGGCATTCAGGCAAGTGAAACTTGTACGTATGTCAAAAACTGGAATACGAATACAGTACCAATGTACATCATTAGAAAAGGAAAAGAAAAAAAAAAAAAAAAAACCACAGAAAGGTTTTCCCATCCTCACACCGCCAACGCGGTAATTCATACTGTTGCATTCATTACATACGAGAACTATTTCTTTCAGACAAAATACCAGTATGCCACTTGTTTGGGGTTTTTTTACTTTCAACTTCTAAGCTTGTTAACATTAATTTTGGATATAATACAGTGCCTTCAGACCTGCTCACACACATTTCAGCTTGAATTAACCCAGTGCGTATTTTAAAGGACACATTTTATTCTGGCTACCCATTTCTGCAAGCCCATTTTGCATTTCAGCATTTTAGCTCCAAGCTGATCATTTGTATGTTATCACTGCAAGGCTACTGCTATCTCCCAGTCAAACTGATTTTCATACCATACAGGAAAATCACAACTATTTTCAACAAGTCCTTTACATATGTCTATGATTTTGCTAAACGCACTCGTAACAGTTCAGTTCCAAACTACATTAACTGCCGGATCTCTGCTGATTTGGACAAGTCAGACCCATTTTGGAAAGCAACCTTGCCATTTTTAACGATTCCAAGCCTCATAACTGACTCCCAAATGAGCACTGGGAAGGGATCAACCAAGTTTTGTGCAAGCGTTAGCATAGTTCTTGCTATCGTGCTACGCAGCAACAGCAAAAGAACATCCCTAGAATGCGCAAACACTGTGAAGCAGGAGAAAAAGAAAAGATGAGCAGAGAGCCGAGAGAGACAAAGCACTCCATTGATTTTGACAGGTTAACGTTCACGAGGAGTATGAAAACCATCAGCGAGGCTCAAACTCATGAGTATGAAAAACCCCTTAACGTGTCATTGAGGCAGACCATAACACAGTCGGCCCGGACTCCGTGCATGAGAACACCGTTCAGAACAGCCATGTAGAAGTCTCGCTCCAGAATTTCTGTCCATAATCAACCTGCAGGGCAAACACTTGAACTCTCCCTTTGCACCCAGGAAGCATGAAATTAGCCGAAACCACCACATAAAAATGCCAACCTGCGCAAGGCCTCACAGGCCACCGAGAAGCATTTTCGTTGTGAAGCCGGCAACCTCTTCTGCTCCTCTGGCACACCCGTTAGCACAATGCCAGGCCCCACAGGGTTAAAGCCCCGATCTCCAAGTTGCTCAAGTTCACCAGAGGTAATGGATCACTCGACATCACCTGACGTCACGGCAGCGACAGATCCAACTGCTATACAGGAAACCTAACCCTGAGCATGGCACAACCCGGACGTGCGGAAGCTGATCTTCTCCCTTCTCCCCCTTATCTCAGTGAACCTGGAACGCACTCCTGGACCCACCAGCCTTGCAGAGCGACAGCAACGCGCAGCTTTCCGACGCAGCCTTCTGTCTTTTGCATGCCTTACCTCGAAATAGAGCAAATCACGCCAATAGTCAAGATGTACTTCCTGCTGTCTGAAGAAAAGAATAAGGGAGGCAAGTGAAAACTCTTTAAAGATATCAATTCCCAGTCGGGACGATGACAGTGCTGTTTATACAGGAGCTACGCTTCAGATGGGGTAGCGCTCTCCGCATAAAACGACGTTACAAGTACACAGAAGGTATATCCATACGCAGCAGCACCCACTTTGCACCAGCTCCCCGAGCTGCCCCCGTCACTGCGGGGACGAAGAGCGGCAGAGCCAGGACTGCCTCAGTCCGTGCACGGGCATGCTGCGCGACAGCCTCTCTACCTCGTAAACCCCTCGCCTCCACGACGAGCCACGCAAGGCAAACGCCACCGACTCAAGAGGGAGCAGGACCTGGTTCGGCCAAACCACCTGCTGCTATTTCAGTACCAACTCAACCTCTCCCAGAAACGTTTTCCCACATAAAAGTAGTGTCAAAAGGGCCTCTGACTGATGGAGGAAATAGAGGAAGGTAATTTTTTGAGCAGAACTGAAAGAAAGAATTCAAGCAATATAATACAAGGCTGCCTAAATACTTCAGCAAATAAAGATTAATCTAAAACTAGCCTCCTTCCCACCCCCCAGAAATGCGAGGCCATCATTTCACCGTGGCGTAACAAACTTTGGCTTTGGCCCCATGTACATCTGGTTCAAATTAGCACCTGCATACCTCAGTTATTAAATAAAAAACAGCGCTCTCGACATGACCTGTAGGGTTCTTGTATACAAGAACTTATCCAACAGCATTATGTCTTCCCTTATCAGATGTGTGTGGTATGACAGAATGAATGTAGCGCTGCGGCGCAACTGGCACTGGTTCAATTCCCAAGCATTGGGTCACATTTCCCATCATAATGTTTTAAAGCGGACGCTATGGGCTTGGTGACTAAAGGATGGAGCCCTGGAATTTTACCTCAGATCCTTCAAATTTAACCTAAATTCAGTCTCTAGGGGAAAATGCATCTGTCAAAACCAGCGCTTTGCAGCACATGGCTGAATCGAGAGGTACGCACCAGCAATTTTTACCTTGATTTGTTGCACATAAGTTAAGGTGTCTGCTATGCAAGCAGGATTTCAAATGAAAAGTTGCCGTTCTAGATATTTTTCCAAAACAGTGCTTGGGGATTTGGATGGTGGAAAACAAATTGGTTTATTGTTAAAGCACATACCTCGGTGTTAAGGAGACACAGTTTCCATTTCTGACTCTCCCAAGTGTACCACGTGAGCCAAGGCAATTGCTTTACTACTGCCTCTGGACCTTAACCTGGCACACCAGTGCTCATGAAAACAATGGGCTTGCACCAGCTGAGGAGAAAACTGTTCATTTCTTACTGCTCTTGCACACAAGCAACACTCGGCTTCGTAACATGCAGCCACATTCACTCAGAACTGCCATCAGATTCAAGAACTTGGGAGCTTCTTCAGGCAACGCGCCCGTCACCGGCGTCCCGACACTCCCAGCAACACCTCTGGGCCCCGCACAGGTCAAGCCTTCCGCGGTGTTTCAAACATCAGCCGAAAACTAATTGCCCCCTGGCAAAAAGATGCAATTCTGAATAACGATACGGTTTTTTTCTACTTACTGTAGCCTACGGCAAACAGCTCTTTAAAACACGCCGCAAGAGTTCCCTGGCAGCCATCATTCTCAAAAGGTCAGTCAGTGTCAAACTGTGGCATTAATTTGTTCTGCACTTGCTCAAAGACTGCATGAAAGAAAACTTTCAAGTGCAAACACCGAGACATCCAGGAAGATTAGATTAAGTGTCTCCCTTTTCATCTCAGCTGAACACTGGCCAGCAAATATTCTAAATGGTGTTAGACAACTCTGTGCAGCTGTTCGTTAGCGCGGACAAGAGGAAACGATTAAAGACAGACACTTCCAGCCACTTGACTTCCACACCAAAATAGAATAAGCAAGTGGAGCGTCCACGACCCGATTCGCACGCTCGCAAGCCAATTGCCAAGCACGGCCTTGCCTGTAGGACAACTGAGTGTTTTTCTCCAGCGGAACGGAGAGCTTTCCAGTTCTGTTCTCCCGGGCTCCCATGCTTACAAATCCAGTAGCTGTAATTTGCATAATTGCAATTTCACTTTGTAAATATTGTCGGGCTCTTTTCATGCCTGATTTTCTCGACAGCTGCTTCTTGGAGTCGAAGTCTTTTACTAATTATTTCAAACATTTAACGGAAAAATGCAACCCATACTTGATACCGTTACTACACAAAAAAAGAGGAAGAATTCTCATGGCTTGGAAGAGGAGGGTACTACAGGGTTTTGTGTTGGCTTTCTCCCCCTTTCCTTCTCCTTTGCTCTAAGAACAGCACATGCAAAACATTTCCGAAGCCAACACAGCTGCAGGGCCCGCTCACCAGACCAGTACTGTCTACTCAGTATCCTTTCTAGCTTTTTATAGATACAGCTTAAAAAACACTATGAAATTTATTTCCTGTCATAATGATCCCCAAATATTTTCTTTAAAAATCAATGTTTCAGCAAAGCTCTCTCAAGAATGTGGAGTTATGCATTTACATTGTGTAACGTAGTCCTTCCCTCCCCACTTCCTTCACCGTTCCCTCTTCAGACGCTCCTCGGTGCTTTATTTTACCCGCCCCAGCCTTTGCAGCCTGCGGGTCCAGGCTGGCACGGAGATCTCCGTACACAGCTTACCAAGAACTGGCACGGCCCACGCTGGAGAGAGGGCACGGTCCAACACACGGAACACACATATGGGCTCAGAGGCTCTTTTCCTAAATGTCTCTCTCTCTCACTGTAAATGCCCAGGCAGATAACTTGAAAGCTCACTATCCTGTTCTTTATTTGCTTCAGGTTGCTCTTGGTCTCCACCTCGGCGTTTTCAGCACCTAGCACCCAGGAAGGCATTATAAATATTATTATTTTAAACTAATAAATATAAGCTCTCCTGGCCCGCATACCCAACCCATTCCACCACACCGACACGATTTCCTCACACAGTCCTTGTTGCTTTAACAATTGCACGGGCTGCCTTCCGTCACAGCAGCCCTCTTCGCAGCGGAACAGACGCCGCGTGCCTGTACGCACCAGACGCCCTGACGTTACCGAGGCCGCTGGGAAGCTGCGACAGAGATCAGCCAAGGACAGTGCTCAGCGTTCGGGTCCAGAAGCCAGAGGAAGCTCGGGAGCACTGCTCGGTCAGCGTCAAACAGCACGGACTGCTCCCGTACCACCTTCGCTTGGTCGTACCAGCCAAGCGGCTCCGAAATTTGTTGCAGGGCAAACTGGATAATCAACATCCCACAAAACAGCAGAAGGAAGAACAGCTTGCATGCCTGAAAGCTGACTCGCTCATGCTAAATACACGATTCGGCCGTATACAAAATGCCCAGGTCCTCGGGGCTGCATCCTACGTGAACTGACAAGAGCAACGAGCACATCAGACCCAAGATACTTGGCACGGGTTTGGAGCTGTTCAGAGGGGTTCGCATTTGCATCAGAGGCAGATCACTACTTATGTTTTGCTGATACCTAAGCACACCCGGTCGGCTACTGTACAAACAGAAAGAAAAGAAACGCAAACCCACAAAGCGTTCACAGCACATCCCTAACACCACAGAACGCAGAAGTGAACAAATAGCTGGTTATTATTTAGAGCAAAATTAAATTGCTTTAATTTTATATAGTTAC
>NW_009259591.1:163466-173939 GCF_000687185.1 Egretta garzetta
CCCTACGAAAGCCGCTGTCTGGCTTTACAGCATCACTGATCTATCTTTGCGATCCCAGGTAAGCCTAGGCTATGGCTTGGGGTTTGTTTAATAAAATAAAAGAAAGGGTGTCAAAGGTTTCATGTTACTTTCTCTTCACATTTGACCAAAACATTTGGACTTGTTTTTCTAAAAAAGCACGCGGTCATCGTTTGCCCACATACTGGCCACCAAAGCTTGCGGCTATACACCCGTGTGGGCAGAGACTACGGCACCGGGGCAGCGCAGAGTCCTGGTGCGGCACGCTGTCTGCCTTCTCAAATCCCTGCTCGCCTGTGGCCATTTGGGATATTTGCTGTCGTCATCATCTACTGTGATTTACTTTACCTGCTGATATTTAGGATCTGCTGTGAAAGGCAATTTGTCATTTCACTGCCTGTTTTTCTATCCTTACCCCATTTAGTTCCCATCTTAGACAACGGTTGCTATAAATTTACTCCGTAAGTTGTGCTGTGACAGTAATGTCTGTGCTAATGTCTCTGCCTCTGATATGTAAAAAAAAAAAAAACAACCCACCACCAAAACACCTGGCAATTTGTATAAATTATTTCAGAACTGGAATTTGAAAGCGCTTGTCTGTCAGCTTATTATTCTCCCTTCTATTGGCAGCTTCCAAGGCACCTCCTGGGAAAAGCCAATCACTCAGCCTGCTATGTCAGAAATATCTGCTAAGTGGAACAAACGTATCTTAGCACCCAAGACAGCTTTTTGATCCCTAATGTTTACGCTCCTGACCTGTGCGGCATCCAGCTCCGACCTGCTTCTCCACAAAACGGAAGGGGCCGATCTGCCTGGAGCTTCAGGCTGCGTTTATAGTTTCCCTTACCCGAGGCATTGAGCAATGAGATGAATGGTCTCCAACCTTCTGCAACACAGGAGACGTAAATTTGGTGGTGATTCCTACAGGCAATGCTCCTGAAGTGTGTTCACCTGACAGCAGTGCTAATTATTTGACCCAGCAGTGTTTCAGTGAAGCACTTGACTTCAGTCTGTTCTGCATGCTGGATTTATACACGCTGGACAGCAAAGAAGGGAACAGACCACGCATGGCCAACGAATGAGCATTATCTAACTCAAGGGACACAGCTCGATAGGCTTTGCTTAACACCCAACTCAATACAGTTTACTTTGGCAATATCTACTATTCACATTGGTAACTGCTCGGTTTCAGCTATGTTCAGAGCCAAAAAGAAAGGGAATCGGCCGTTATGATGAAAAATGAATGACCCAACAAATATTATTAACAGATCTATCTGATTTCATGTGTCAAGTAAAAGATAAAATTAGGTTTATTTACTCCTACCTTATTTTAACAACTCTAGGGGTCAACACTAGTCCAGTCATATGATAAACAATATTTTTGTATTGATTCCCTGCAAGTGCCAGTTGAACTAAAAAAAAAAAAATGTCCTACAACTGTTACAGTTCTGCACGGAAAACAGAAGCCACTTCGTTTGCAATCGCATCATTTCACTACTGCTGACAGCTAAAAGGAGGAGACCTTCCCCAACACAGATTCCTGCTGTGAAACAGCAAGGGCCTAGTTCCCAGGAGGCACAGAATGCGTTATGGAAATCCCCTCTGAGCGGACTCAAGGGGGGTGCGAGTGCCCTCGGCGGGGGGCACCTGAAGGCGAGCGCTGATGGTGAAGGCAGCCCTGTGACCCGAGTAAGCGCAGTGCTTTCCAAAGGCGAGGCTGCAGCGTTACTGCTGTTCGTGTTCTCCAGTATCTTCTCCTTCCATCTCCTTCTCCGCAGTAGACCCAGAGTAATTAACTGATGTGGGAGTAGAGTAAGTCACAACTAGTTATCAATTTAAATTGAACACAGGTGGTCAGGAACAGTTACTGAGCACTGAAATCGTGGTGGAAGCATTTCCAAGCTGACTAAATATCCCATCTGTATGGAGCATATACAGTCCTCTCTTTTTTCTTTTATTTCACAAATATTGCATGGGATGAAGGAATGTCAGGGCTGAACTCTCCAGTACAGATGTAGAACACATGTATTCGCATCGGTTTAAAGCAAGATTACAGACACTAGAAAGCAGTTGTGGTCTGGCACTAGAAATCCTCATTTTAATTAACTTGGGGTCCAAATGATTTCTAGAAAGTCTTCCTCACGTTGAAGGAGTAGGATTACTTCTATCAGGACAGGTTTACCAAACAGATTTTTGCAGGGGAAAACTATGAGAAATAATTACTTCAATTCCACAAACTCAGTGTAAGACAACAGATCGGCTCGTACATAAGCAAGTTCTGCAAGTTCCACAGCTTATGCCAGGAATAATCTCAAAACTATGTGTGTGACTGAGGCCCACAGACTATTACCCACCACATGCAGACCACAGGCAGGTGTGCTTGGAGGGGATCTTTCTATACCTTCCAATTTCCCCGATTTGTCTCCCATATATCTTGTGCATTTCTTCCTAGCTCAGCTCGAGAGGAATTGAGTCAAGCTGGGATCAACGGAGTCAACGAGCAACTGTTCCATTAACTCTCTCCTGGGGACCATCAGTAGTCAATAACAAAGGATTTTACTCCAATACTTGGACATTGAACAGGGCTACTTGAGCATGGAAAGCAGAACTGAACTAACTCCATTTCAAGAGTCTCGAGATTGAATCCTTAAAGGCTCCAAATGATTCATCCTTGAGATCAAATCCATGACTAAGACCACACAAAGTTCGCTTTGCTTGTTCTTACTAACGGGAACAGACTGTTGGCTGCATTCAAATTAATAACTGGGTTAGTCCGCTTCTGAAATCGGTGTTGATTAAGCTTTGAGTATTAAGAACATAGAGTAACTTCTATCTCATAAATATTTCATTTTTAGTAAATCCCTATTCCAAAGAATTTTTTCCTGCATCTTACCACTCCCACACCGCAACGATTAAACACAGGGCTAACAAGCTGCCTTTCTAGCTAAGTGGTATTTTGCTCCATCCTGATTTAGAAGGAAAAAAACCCCAATGGACTCAAGACAGACATACAGAACTACCCAACACATTAGAGCTCGTGCACTGGATTTAAACCACTGTTTCTCTTGGCAATGGTAAATTTCACGCTAATTTACTGCCAAGATGTGATTTGATTGATGATCATTTCAGGATTCCCCGCCCAACAACAACGACAAAGGTAAGAACGGAAGCAAAACAAACTGCTTTATTCAAGATGTTATTCTCTGATTTTAGTTTTGAGGAAATCGCCTTTAGCATTGAAACATTTTAACAAAACACTAACTTTTGTAATGATAACACACAGAAGGAGTCACCTGCGAATTCCAAACCTGACATGTTCACTCGGATTTCTCGCTGCAGAATAAACAAGACGCCTTATTTTTGGTAACTGTTTTAAAAATATTATATACTTAAATAGGGATATCTTTATATCTTGATATCTTTATATCTTGGTATCTTTATATATATATTTGATGTATTAGGATGAACAATACATGCAAGAAACATAGCGATGTGGAATAAGGCTAGAAAAAGACCAATCCTAAAGCTATTTGCAATTCAAGGCCTGGGTTTGGCAGCACAAGAGACTGTTTACAGACAAGCTTTGGAAAGCCTCCGAGACGCTACTTCTCCTGGAACGACGTATGACTCGTTTAAGCCAGCGGCTTTATGTTACCTGCTCCTTTTTCAGTAATGCAATGAGAAATGACAAGGTCTGCCCAAGCAATAAACGTACTTTTTAAGGAGTAAGAGAGCTTCTGAAGTTCTAGAATGAAGTTATGCACTCGGCTACCATTGAAAATCATCTGTTTTCCAATGTCTTGTACCCATGAAACAAGAAACACCCCGAATATAGGCGTGTGTAATACCAGAGACCCGCTGCCCAGGCTGTCATGTCACTGTCTCCCAGCTGGCGCGTGAAACCCAGACGCCTTAGGCAGGTAGAGAAGAGGCGAGGACTGAAGGTGGTCTCATGATTACTGTGGCTGGATTCCAGGCACGCAAGCAATTGCTGTCCAAACCAAAGCAAATGTACCTGAGCCAGAAGTACCCACCCACTGCAGAGTCAAAGCGATTGCCTTGGCAGTGGTGAACCCTACATACGCGGCAGCGCAGCGGCTCACCCGTAAGCTAACAGGACTCTGCGGGAGTTACACCGGCTAAGGGTCTTATTTTCTTCACACTATTCCAAATATTAATGAACTCAGTTTTATTGAATAGGAAGTACTGCTTCATCTGCTCCTTGCTTAAAATCATTTCTTCGTGAAGTTTAAAGACAGCAACTCTTTCACTGGGAAGTATGAATGAGTCTTGAGGCCACATACCCTGTCCGAACTACTAACGTGAAACGCTGATGACAATAACAAGCGCCTGAAACCACCCTCAGGCCCCGCACAGCTGCACTGCAGGGACAACCCCGGCAGATCCCGCACGTGGAGCAAGCCTACGATGCCAGTATGCCAACAGACGCCCAAGGAAAGCTGCCTCTGGCACCCTGGAGGCAGGTATAGTTCAACACAGCCGACAAGCGCACCGGAAAGTGCTTCCCCAGAAGAACCCGGACACCGGCAGCGAGTTCACGCGGCCGGGCTGCGCGTAGCGCTCAAACACACGCAAAGAGTACAGGAGTAGGAAAAAACAGAAGAGCTTTGGTTGCGTTTTAATTGCACGTAAACCATTGCTATTCAGTATTCCTAAAATCTTCAGGGAGACTATGGCATTTCCAGTACCCCTTAGGTCACACGGAGTACAGTGAAACATAGGTTCAATGCAAGCTGCAATAACACTGCGGCCTGCTAGTTTGCTCTTATGACATTTTCCATTCCATTAACCCCACTCAGTCATGCAAACTTCACGTGAGTAAACGCTTAAAGCCTGGCAAAATCTGAACTATGAATTTGTAGAACAAATTAACCTAATGCACACATATTCAATGACGCATGACAGTGGGCTACGATACAGTGTCATCACTTTATAAATTCTGTTTTCCCTCCCTTCTTATTCTTTTAACAAGTAGACTAAGCTACAAGATAACTCTGAGAGGAGGAAGGGAATATTCAAAATGCCAGATGCGACGCTGTCAGGGGATGCCAGACAACTTTTGGAACAAAGTGAACTTGTTTTTTAAAGCATCAGCTGCTACCGAAATTAGCAGCTCTTCCATAATCCACAGAAGAGCAGAGAACACACCAAAAATATACAGCTCTGAACTTCTAAAACACTCCAGCCTCAAGCCACAAGAAGATGCAGTCACAAGAGGCGGGGATACTTAGGCTTGTTCCAAGCCCGATGGAAAGAACATAAAGCATTGGCATCACCTTCACTACACAGAGATCCCCGTTAATCACAGCCCGAGTCCTGCATCGCTCTTTCCCACACACCGATTTGTCCTCTCTTCTCCCCGGCTGATGGCTTTTCCACTCCCCTTCATTAAGTGAACCTCAATGTTCCTTGAGCACTGTGGAGCATTCCTGCCCCCTCTTGTCACAGCTCCATTACTACCACCACGCTACGGCTCTATTTCCAAAGGTAATTAATTCTACCTCGACCACCTGTCTGATCTTACCCTAGAAACAAACTGTTTGCCCCTCTCTGCTTTCTGAGGGAACCTTCTCTTCCTAGAGATCCTGGGTTTAACGCAGATGTCCCTTCTTTAGTTTCCAACTCATAATATTTCATGCAGCCTTTCTCTCTGCTGTTCCTGGGTGCTTCAAATCAATGCTCAGTTACTAAGAAAGAGAAGACGAGACTTGTACAATTGTTGTTAATACTGCTGATAATGTAGTTATCTTTCCTCTTTGCAATAGCAGGAATTCCTCCAACCTGTGTGAAAATCTGTACCCTTCAGTGCAAAGCCCTGCAAACGCTCCCCGTTTAGCACGACCTTCCAACTGGGCTTCTCGTCCCAGCGGGGCATCGGCACCACGACGTGCTCTGCTCTCAGCACCAGCCCTCGCAGCTCTGCCCGACGCAGCGGCGTGCCACTCGCTCAGAGACATCCTGGTGTGCTACACGGCTCTGCCCAGCGCCGACCATGCCGAAAGAGAGGAGATGGCAGAAGGGATTCGGCTCTGATGATACACCAGCGAACACATCTAAACCTCAGCAGGCTCTGCTGGAAAGAAACTGCCCCAAAAGAGCACAAATTTGCCAGGGCAAAAGGCCCGTGTGGAGGAAGGTGGCTGTGGCCATTCAAGCCAAGGCAGAATAAAAAGTGACAAGTGCAAAATACTTCAGTTTCCCAGGTACAACTATGGAGTGCACATTCCCTTCCATTAAGGAATTTTTAATTAGAATTAATACCGCCATGTCTCAGAAGCCTGACCTGAAAGATCTGGATACAGTCATTTTATTTCTACCCAGCGCGCATACCTTCAATCTGTTTCCACTGCACTACACATCGCGTGTGAAGGCTTCACAATTTTCAGTACGTTCCCCTTCGCAGTGAGAAATACCCTGTCTCTATCTTATTAACACGGGAACTGGCAGACTAATGGTTTGATTTTTCAGAAGCCTCTGATGCAATCCCGCTTGCCAAAAGACGCGAGACGAGGCTGCGGCAGGGGAACTCAGGCCAGAAGACAAATCCCTCCTCAACGCCCTTCCCCTTGCATGCCCCTCTCGCCTATCAACCTCTCAATGCCTTCTCAGGCCTGCCCCTTAGTGCACACCTCTGCTGAAAGGCTTCTTGGTCCCCCTCTCTGGTTTTCATGTGCCTAAGGTCCAGCAAGTGTGCCATGCCACTGACTTCGAAACGCAACCTAGTCAACTCCAAAAACCCTGGCAGCTTCCCATACCCTTCAGGAATATTGAAATACGTGGGCATCTTCCCAAACCGTATCTTTCCTGCTGTTGCCTCGGCTAGTTTCTTCCTTTTTGTTTTGGTTTTTTTCTTCCCCCTCCCTTTCTTTTTTCGATAGTTTCTTTACTTTCTAGTTCAAAAAGCTTTGCTGTGCAGGTCTTTGGGATGAGAAAAACTTCTTGTCACTACCCATAAAACGGTATCTTCCCTTAAACCTGAAGTCTACTCCTGCTCCGGTTACCTTTCTGAGTAACGTTACTCGTGGAAGTCCTTCTGAAAAAGCTGTCTGCTCAGAATCTGGCTATTTCTGTGCAAGAACTTTACCAAGAGTATGGCAGTTCCCAGATGCAAAGATGCTTGCATTCCTCCACTGGATGTGTTCTAAGGCCCAGGGCACCTGTAGTACGACTTAGCTAATCCCAGCTTCACCTCAAAACCAGCACCCCAAGAGACTGATTTCAACATGATGACTTGAAAATATTCTAAGGATCCATTACAGTCAAGAAAAATATTCCAATTGACTTAATTGACTTTAAAGGCACCTGAATCAAGACGTAAAAGCTGCTACATCCCCTTGTTTCACCTGAGACATCGTAACAAAATCCTCTGTCCCGGCACTGGACCAGGGAAAGCCCACACGCTTGGTTCCAGCCAGCAGCAGACCCAGGAACGTTCCCAAAGTCCTGCGAGGAGCCGCCGGGCAGATGCCACCGCAGGCTCCCAGCACGTTGTGGCGTGGGAAGTCCCTGCCCTCCAGCCTCTGCCCGCCTGGCACAGTCACGTCTACTGGGTGGCACGGCTCAGAACGGTTGGCTGTTGATGCAGACAAGGCTCCACTGCGGCGCAAACACTCAGGGTGACAAAGACGTTACGTACATCGCCTTTAGGTCTAGCACTGTAAAGCTTCCTCCTTCACAGAGGGACTTCTCCCACAGAAGTCAGCTACAGAACTCCCATCTCCCAAAACAATACAGGTCAGACCCAGAGTGAGGCTTTCCCTCACGCTTTTAGGAATAAAAATGCAAATTTTGGAAGGGCAAAAGATGAAAAATGTATCTCAAGAAAAACCAGCAGTGCCCAAGACACTCTATTAAACATATTTTCCAATTACACCATTGCGCCTTCTAGCAATGAGAAGTGAAGATGAAGCACAAGTTTACAACAAATCTCAGATTTAGGGTGAACCTTTGAAAAGGAAAATGGGGGGGTGGGTGAAGGATCAGATCCTTAATTATGTCATGTTTAGTTTTAGGTCACCTGAAAGGCGAATCTGCACCCTCTCTGTTTTCAAAGCTCCCTTATAAGATTTAAGGAAGCGCACATCCATCTCCCCTCCTGCCTCTGGTGCTCATGTCAAGGGCAAATGGTCGGGCAGCGGAGGTCTTCACGTGAGGCTGAAACACAGTAGTGCTGGGAACTCTTCCTAATTTTGACTTTAAACTTGATCTTGCAGCTGCATGACTGACCAGGTTATTATTTCTGCTGAGCGAGGTCTGCTCAACGCTGAACATTCTGGGTCCACAAACCTGAGACAAACACAGCCATTGTGGGGCGCGTCAAGGAAATGGAGAGGCATTGACAACCATTGCTTTCCAAGGCTGAGGAAAGGAAAAGCTTGCCTATCAGTTCCGCTTGTTACTGTACATTACACTGTATCTATTACCAACCGCTGATAATGACTTCTTAACATTTCCGGTTTGATCACGTGAAACAAAAAGCAGGTAGGAATCCGCCTTTATTCTCCTGATGTCTACTGTGGTATTCCCATCCTGGAGAGCACGAGACTGCTTTCATTCATTGTTATTTGTCTAAGACTATGGGGGTTTTCCACTCTTACAGTAAATCCATTTTGACATCTCCCAATGCTGCACAGAACCTGCGGCACCACAACTTGCACCAGCATCAAAACCCTCACTTGTAACTCCAAAGCGCGGGCTTCATCACAGAAGCATCCTACAAGAGAAGCCAAACTCCCTTACCAGAAAAGAAACAACCTGCATATCTTCCAACAGACATTTCACCTTTCTGATGCACTTCCCACATGAGCCTAACTTCGTTCTGCTACATCCACTTGCCTTCTCCCTCAGCTACAGACCTATCTGATTCCTCTCAACTGACTTACGCTAACGTCCAGCTATCCTGGCCCTCTATCCACACGCTGCCCAACCTAGCACACGTCCTTTCTCCCGCAACTGCCGTTCCTTGCGTACGCGGCCATGCAGCACGTGCTGGCGCGCTGCCTCGGAAAGCCCAGGCAAGAGTCCGTCCTCTTCTGGCTCTCCCGAAGAAACAGGAGACGCAGGATGAAGCCACAGCCTACACTCTTATTCCATGTGCTACACTCAACCTGGACGGCCCACACAAGTCATATTCCCCCGTTACCCCTCTGAGCAAGTTCGTGAGTTGGGCCACAACCTGAGCCAACACTTCTGTAACTGATGGATATACAATTTCCTATTTACTACGGAAAGCATTAACATCACCCAAAAGAAAACCTTTGTTCCCCGTCACAATTAATTCCCTCTTTAGCTTACTTGGCACACAGGTTTTGAATAAGCGATTGTTCTAAGGAACACACAGAATTATTCCACAAGCAGAAACTTGCTCTTAATTACAGAGAAAGGAAATGCAGGAAGGAAAGAATCAATATGCCTGATTATATCTCCCCATATATTAAACTCAAAAGCCTGTGATACTGTTCCCTTGTAACGTCGGTAGCATCAATCTTCAGGAGCAGCAAATTAGTCAGAATAAGTATCAATCCGTGACAAGTCCATAAAAAACAGGAGAGAGAGACAGACCTCACCTTTAAAGGGAGGATAAACAGCTAACGACACAGAAAGCTAAAACGCTTCAAATTCTTTCGGGACTGTACTTAAGACTATAGAAGAAGAGGGAGAAACATGGAACGAAGTTGGATAAACCGAAGGGACCCGAGAACGGCAGCTAATACGTTACGGGAGTTACCCATACTACATAATCCTCCCTCAAGAGCCATGCTGACTGTAATTCCCAATGCCAATTCCACCCAACAGGCAGGATCCCACCCCGGACTTGACTTTGTCCAATTAGGACAAATCCATTCCCCTTCCGTTTCAATAACTATCGGTAAATGTAGCAGAGCACTTTTTATACTCCATTCCCTTGCGCCTTTACAACATTTCAGCTGCCAGGAACTGGAAGGCAGCGAGTTACCTTCGTACCACTTCCTGGGTTCTTTTTGTTCAAGGGACAGCAGAAAAAAAATAGGGACCACTGGCAGGCAGCGACCGGGACAGAATGACTTTCGTAACGTGCATCACCTACCTACAAGTCGGCGTCCCGCTTACGCACGTGCCTATCTTGACGCGCGCGCGCAGAGCCAGCTGCGTACAAAGATCCGTGTGCGCCTATAGCACGCCTCTGGGTGCTCTGCTGAAGTTGTGCTTAAACACGCAAAAGCTTTGCTCAGGTGAAACCAGAGACATTCAGCATGCTTTGGTAAATGTTACTATTTATAGAATTACCAGTATTCTTCTGAGGTTTCATCCTTTCTCCTTTGTTCATGGATATTTTCCGTAAGAAGCAAACTTCACTGCTCTGCAACCAGCAGATAGGTTGGGAGGCAAAAACCTAAGGAAAAAAATAATGATCCCTCAGAGTTAAATCCAAGGAAGCTGAATTTTTTCCTGCTG
>NW_009259591.1:173963-179556 GCF_000687185.1 Egretta garzetta
GCATCATTCTGATGAGGACTGGCAGTCCCGGTAAAGTTACAAGGTTTATTTTATAACAGCTTAAATCTTATATTTTATCTTCTTCTGCTAACACAAAAAGCTTACGCAATAGCTACTGGTCAAAAAGCAACACAAAGTTCATTTTATTTTGCCTAAATATGATGTGCAGTCACAAAACCAAAGCAGACCTTCCGATGTTTGGTAGTAGTAGCGGTGGTGGTGGTGGGTAATCCTAAGTTTGCAGAGTATCGCTCAAAGCAACCGGTGTTCTTTAAGGGGAACGCGCATGAGAAAACAAGGAAGGACGGCAGAACACTTCCGTAACGTCAACTTCACCTGCTGCGTTCTGACAGGCTGGCTAATTTAGCGATCAAATACTGTAAATGCATCCCATGGATTGCCTTCTTGCATTTGAGACAAGAAATCCGACAGAAAACAAAACCACAGGGTAAGAACTTGTGGCCGCTGTAAAGCGGCTGAACACAGTGCTTCTCTTCGCTGGGAAGACTTTAAGAAACGAGGTTTGCCCTACAGCCATCTGAAACATGGCACACTCTGCCTGAGCTGCATTTGCCCCTACCTGCCAATGGACTCCGCACGCTGTGCGGGAGAGGTTTGGACAGCTCTAGAAAAATCTCCCCCTACTACACATAATTCCTAGGTATTTCAGAGTCATCGCTCCATTAGCTCTTGCCGACAACGGCTATCCAACACTCGATCAATCATTTGCAACAGGAATGGAGTCGCAAGGACCAAGCTGCAGAAAGCCCGAGCACGTTCTTGAGCTTACTTGTGGCAAACCACCCGAAACCAGTGGATCTGATAGCAATATACATTCATAGGAAGCACTCGCCCTCTACTTATGGAACGAACCCCTTTCTGTGCAAACAGCGCATTTTAAGCCAACTCTTAAAAGGCATAAAGGGGCAGCCAAAAGCAAGCCGACATAAGGCAGGTCAGGGCTAGCACGTCCTTACTCCTCCAAGTCACACTTCCCCAGCCTGCCGATGCGGCGTTTCACTTCCCACCAAACAACTGAAGAGAGCTGGTCCGTGTTCCTGAGCTCTGCAGTCGCCGCAGCTGCACCCGAGGCCCCGTCAGGAGCTCTGAGCTGGCCTGCCAGAAACAGCACCCTCCGCGAGCCGGCTGGGATTGGAGACGCCTTAGGGCGTGCTGACTCAGCACAGGCTCACTGGCAAAGCAACAGCAGACATGACGGATGCTCTTGGCTTCAGCAATTTAAAAAAAAAAAAAAGACAACTTAAATATTGACAAAAGAGACAAAGAAGATGTGAGAAAAAGCAGGCAGGAAAAATGAGAGAGAGATAAGGTTGCTAAACAATAGAAATCTTCAAAAAAGTCCAGCTCAGCCAACCTTTTATTCAGCTCATTCTTTGTACCAGCATCAACAATGAGAAAGCGTCTCGGGGTTAAATCCAACAAATACCGACCACATAAAAGGCTGCGTAACCAGAGAAATCTCTTCAGCGACCAGAATTCACTCACTCTGTTACCAACAGCACGACGGGTCCCCTTTCAGCTGCGGCAGAGAGGAGCACGACAAAGACCATTTTCAGCTCAATTTCCTTTTTCACCTTTTTTTGTAATTAGTCTGAACAATAATTCACATTACTGCAATTTCACAGAGGCCCACATGAGCTACTTAAACAAGTTCTTACAGCAAAACGCAACATCTCCCCCACTAACCTAATTACAGACAGACTCCACAGCGGTTTTCTGCACAAAATTAAGCAGAAGCTATGGGTTAGAATCCTGACATCAATAAAAGCCGAGTGTTTTAACACACTATTTGAGAACAGGTGTTATGCACAGCACTGCTAAGACTTTAAAACTTTTTTGAAGGAAAACAGATGAGCTTTCAGAGAGAGAAGCAGCCTCCTGGAGCACACTGAAATGCTAGGACATGGCTGAGAGAGAAACGAATCAAGCGAAAAGCAAAAAACCAAGCAGGCTTAGCTAAGCCTGGAAACCACAAGACTGGTGAGTGTTGAGGCAAGTCAGAGCCATCACGGAGAAGCGTAGCACAGGAGGAAACGAGACCATTAAAATAACAAGGCAAGAGGCAAGACCGCTGAAAGTTGCCAGGACGATTGGTGAATTTAAAACTTGGCTCACTGTTTCTGCACCACTGCCCCTTTCTACGGAATTGTGCTGACAAGAGGAAAACGTGGCTAAAGACAAAGTGTTTTGCTTTGTGGAGCATCCCCAGTCTACCGTGAGAAACTGTTCTGTGCATGTACGAGCAGAGCATGAGGCACTCCTTGTCCCAAATGACTTCCCCCCTCAGCAGGCAAGTGAAGAGCGGGTGGAAGAAAGCGCCCCCGAGGTGCTTTCTGAAGACGTGACTGTCTCCTCACCAGAAACCATTTTTAACACAGCTTTATATCGACTCCTGAGGAGACTTAAGGCCTGAGCCCTACCCAGATATCACTGAAAAGGGGAGTGGAAAATCGGGGTGGGGGGGAGGGGGAAGAAGAAGGATTCTCCTGTGTGAGAAGCAGGGGCCTTCCATCTTTCAGTAGGTTCCTTTGCTGGACCCCAACGGAAAGGGCCATCACGACCGTGCCCTGCCCCGGCAGCAAACGCTGATAAGCAACGGTTAACTTTGGATGACGGCGCTGCCCAACACCCAGACCTGCACAGGGAGTCCGTCTGTGTAACCATTACAGTGAGTTTTTGCGTGTCCCCAGCACCTACGGCTTGGCAACTTCTATTCTTTACTTAACACTTCCTTCCCAGCTTTCCAGTTTTTTCTCTTTAGATCCCAGCTCCACTGAATACCTACTTCAGTACGTGGGATAGCAACGCTGTGTCGCAGACTAACCTATGTCCATGTGCAGACTCCATTAACCGTTTTCTCCGTTCGTCACCCTCTTCCCTACGGAATTCGGTGCACAGTTGTTGTGTCGCATGGACCACATTCTCCCAACACGCACTTCACACAGGGGAAGCGAGAGCCCTCTGCAGCCCTTGTCAGTCAGCTATGAGCACTCAACTCAAATACGAAAAATAAAAGCAATCTGCCTATCTATGTGTTCTTCGCTAGGTTTGCACTGCAGCTTCTCTGCAGATTTCAGGGGGAAACTGGCCTTTTCACAAGTACCTTTTCCTTTATCTGCTTTATTTTACTAGTAAACTGAAGAGACTATCTATTAATTTTGCTCTCTCTTGGTCAAGGGCATACAAAAACATTTATTAAAAGAGATGGTTACAAATACCATAACATAAGTTTTCGGGAGCACTAATTTACTAAATTATGGAGAACGCAACAAGAACATTCTTACATAAAAACTGAAGCAGTGATCATGAACTCAGGCTTCTGGGTTACTTCAGAGCTACTGGATATCCGTTTCCTTTTTAATTTTGGAGCGCCGGCGCTCAATCTCCCACCTGGTTTGCTTTCTACGTGCCACAACCAGACAGCAGCTGACACACGCCTCCATTCCGAGCATGAACACCCTTTCAGAAAACACCTTACAAAAATACATGTTTCCAGGAGCTTCCCGAAACAGCAATTAGGAAATATATTTGCCAGGTCTACAGATTTAGTTAAACTCTCCTCGTGCACGCCTGGTTTGTAAGACAACGTAGAAGCAATCTAACACGACTCTGTAAGAGCGATACAGCAGGGTATCTCACAGGCGAGTCTGCAGACACCTGGAAATTCAGATCCAGTTTCCTGTGTCCTCCTTTCTACCCTGGCAGCTCAGTTGATCAAAGCAAACATTTCAGAACAGGGCCAGCACTTCGGGTGCATCGGTGCCAACTGAGACATTTTTGCATCTTCCCAGCAACGGGGGCTTGACCCGATGCGTCCGTCCCTGCGCTGCCAGGTGTTACAGCTCAGACTTACAGCGGGGCCCGAGGAGGCTTTCTGAAGCCCCCAGGCTCCCACGGGCTGGCAGGCGACAGAGGGGAGGCGAGGAGCTGGCCCAGAGCAGGTCCTGCGGGGCTTCTGGCCGGAGCCCCGCTCTCAGGCTGCCGCCCTCCCGCCGCTGCGTCCCAAACCCCGACCGTCCTCCCGACTCCAGCACGGGTGTGAACTGCACCTGGTAAAGCATCAGCTTTGTTCTCCGAGTGAACAAAACAGGGGCTGCCGGGGTGCACCCGTGTGCAGGGTTACTGGCACCACCAGGCTATCGCCTAAGAACAGGGCCGACTACGCCAAGGGGCAAATTCTCGGCTGGCATTGCAGTCGAGTGAGAGAGTCCAATTTGCTCGGCTCAGCCTTTGTTGTGGTGGATTTCTTCTTGCAACACCTGAGGTCTCTTGCTCAGTTCAATTTGCAGTCCCTGATGTAATGTGTTATCTATTACACTTTCAAAATTCATTTTTCTAATGCTTTTGAAGCGTAAATTTTTCTGGATTTTGTCTCATCTCCTCGTACAGACAAACTGTGGCCCCATCTTCCACGCGTTCTCAAGACCTCGGGAATCGATCTCAGTTTCAGCGCGCTCCCTAAGAAGTCCGTGTAATACCTGCTGACTCCTCTTGCAAAGCTAGGATTTGCTTCGTGGCTACTGACATACTCTTCATTAACCTAAAACCTGCGTATATCTCAGCTCAAGTGGAAACAAACACTGTAACACAAAAACTACAGTCAAAAAGAGGGGACCGTTCCTCCTAGCGTTTTCTACGGCCTCTCCATCGGGACCTGGGGGCGGCAGGCCGACCCACCTAGCACCCGGCAGAACGGGAGCAGAAGGCAGCAGCGAAGCATTGCTGGCGGTGTGGTTCCGCTCTGTGACCACACAGACAACGTACACAACATACACATCCAGCCCAGGTGCACGTTTAGCATGGCAAAGAGGTGCAATTCATCATTCTTGCAAACCAAACCAGAAGGGGGAATTAACAACGCGCTCATCTCCAGCACCGGAATGTATGTATCTTGTTACCATCAGCGGGAAGCAAGACGAGCTCAGAAGGATTCCAAGAAACGCCACAGATGTCGTCCCTGCTCAGTGCAGGGGGGGGACACTAGATGACCTTTCAAAGTCCGCTCCAACCCAAATTATTCGATGATGCTGCTAACTTAGCTTGTTTTTTGCAGATGAGAAATAATTCCATTACTGAAAAACATGTCTCTTAATAGCCCTAACTATAGATCTTCAATGCAAATCTTATTTAGGACTGAAAACTAGAGAGAGGCAAAACATGGAAATCCGTCAAGGGTGGGAATGCTTCAGAAGAAACCTAACCTTTGCTATTAAATAATGCATGTTACAAACCCAGCAGAGCGCAACAACTACCATCTCTCAAGGCACCCAGCACAAAAGCTGTAAATATTCCCAGCCTCGTTAAGAACAAAGCCAGATCCTTGGCAGGAGCGCTCCTAGGCAATCAGCACAGCCTATGAAAGAAAAGGAGTAAACATCCAAGTGTCTCCATCCCACACTCCTCAACATGAGAACACAGAGATAGCTTTACAGCAGCAGAACACAAGCGAAGAACAGCCCGGGACCGACAGGAAGGGTGCAGCCTCGTTTGTGCCTAAAATCACACCTGGTAGCGTGTCGGACGCTAACCCGAGCGCTCATGTTCGAGCGCCGGCAGAGGGATGAGATGTCAC
>NW_009259591.1:179589-191088 GCF_000687185.1 Egretta garzetta
GCTCTTCCAGCACGGGTGACAACTCCCATTTTTACCACAGATGGCGAAAAAGAAAACAGTGAACCTAGCTGGAAAGGACGCGAGAGCGTTGGCTGGTCGGTACAGCAGGACGTGCCCCCGTGTAATTCCTTTTGTAACATGACGGAATGATGGAGTAACACAAGCGTGCATTTCTGACAGGTGTAATTTCACCCCTGCTTAAAAGGCCACTGCTTAAAAAGGAGATGAAAGCCTCCATCTGATGAATGGGGATGGAAAAAAATCGGACAGAAACAACATTTGTGGTGTCAGGGGAGCCGAGTCATGTGGTTCATGCGGTTTTCCATTTGGCTGAGGAGTCGTACTGATTTACAACAGGCTCTGACAGGACCTGATCAAAATTATTTTCGTCTGCCTCCAGATGGCTCCTAGAACACGTTAGGGCATTTGTAATCACTACCGGGGGCACGTCCAGAGCTCTCCACAGACGTAGCATGCCCCCCTCGCATCAGCGGCATTAACTACCATTAAACAATTCTTTTTAATTTATCTGATGCTAGCAAGCGTAACCCAGATCCCACGGTGCTCAGCGACAGTTTCACAACGAACTTGGTGACACCAAAATTCACCTGTCCATGAACGCGGACTTTTAAATGTTATTAGCCGTTGCCAGTAGAGCAAGGCCGGTGAGCTCCTGCCAGGGCCCTGCCGTGGTAGATGTTACGCAGCCACCAGACAGCAAAGCCTATGCCCAGTTGGAAGGGACGGGCAGAAATCGGTGGCTGGGCAGGCTTCCACCCTGAACCGAAGACAGCCTGGGTCAGGGAAAGGAGAGGAGAAAAGGAGCACGGGGGGGAACCGGGAGGGAGGAAGAACCGGCGTATCACGGAACGGTACCCTGCAAGGGCAGGAGAGGCAGAGCAGGAAGGCTACCCAGAACAGACCGCGTGTTCATCCTTCCCTAGCCGACAAAGCACGGGAGCTGGAGCACCCCATGACCATCATCCAGAGCACCCAGGGACTGACTGGGGGGGAGGCAGGGGCGGGGGGGAAGACAGCTTTCTGGAGGGAAAGATAAAAGGTTTCACAGCATCAGCTCGCGCTCCCTGGACACGAGATATAAGCCAGAAGGACTCCTTACAGCTCTACTTAAGCAACAAAAACACTGTGACCTAGGCAATGTGCACTGCTATTATTTTCTGTTCCTGAATAACAGAACAATTATCTCCATTAGTTTAGATTGTATTCGTTGCCTGGAGTTATTTGATCTTCTACTGCCAACGACTCGCGGGGCAGATAGCACCTCACCGCCGTGGGCTGTCACAGAAAGAACCTTTGCCTGAGATGTTTGTGCGTATCAGCTTCTAGGCTGTTTTTCCAACCTTCTGGAGAAAGCCCATTACCGTGGTACAGAACACGAGTGAGCAGCCAGATGTCTCCTTGCACATGTGATTACAGAATACAACAGAAGAGCTGATCCCTAATTTAAGACTGTAAATATTACCAGAAGCCTAAAAGACAATTTTTGTTTACAAAATACAAAGATGTAAAAGACTAAACCGTGGCCACCAACAGCAATGTTTCTGGTATAGCTGCTCCTGCAATGGCTGGATCCGAGGCCCTGGAAGTGCTCACATGTTCAGGAGCCCACAAGCTGATATTCATTACACGCTATCCTGCATTTTCCAGAGAAGTGAATCTCGCAGCATTTTCACAGCGCAAATTATGACCCTTCCGGTTGCTGTGATGTGAAAAATAACCAAGACATGAAGGAATGTGCATATGCTACACATGAAAAAACAGCCAACTTAATGAAAAAGACCTGATATCTGCCTCTCTCCTTTGACTTACTTTCAAGCCAAGGAGGAGGGAGGAGGACTGTCTTTCACCTTCGGTATTTTAGCGCATATTAGGTTAGCTATCTGTTTTCTCTCGTATTGTTTTACTTGGCATTTGCGGAACACTTACATAGCTGTCGGAGTACGTATGCCAACACACACGCTCAGAACAGTTTCAGCAAGGCAGCAGATCTGACTCTCCAGCGTGTGGTTTTGTACCTTGCCATCAATGATCCAGGACGGCCAAACTGAAAAAGGTTATGAGAACAACCATGCTGACTGAACAGCATAAGAATAGACAGTAATAAACCAATCAAGCATGAGGGGACTACATCTATTGAAGAAACAGTCTACAGACTTTGTGAAAGCAGAGCAGGGTAGAGCTGCTCCTATGCTGTCAAGGGCCATTACTCAAGCGCTGCAGAAACACAGAGATCCCACGATCAACACATGTGAAGAGAAGTCAGTTCCCAGCGCTGCTGCAAAGTGCTTATAGCATGATGCAAAATCATTTTCTCTGTCTCTTACAGGGAAAAATGCATCCCTTCTCCTTATTACAGGATGCTGACCAAAAGTCATTACGATCTCCTCTAACTGTGCAATACCTCGTAAAAAGGGCTTCTGTTCGGGTTCTGCAATGATATTTTCAGTACAAATAGATATTTACAAGTGTTATTTGTTGAAATTTAGATTAGCTTCCTTTACAAGTTGATCTGTAAATGATTACATTGCTCCACAGTTGTCTCCCAGAGAGCTCCATTGCACTGTGTAGTTCACGGTCAAAATGGTTTCTCAGAAACTAAGACACCAGATTGGACATGTGAAAAGTACCCCCTTTCCCCCGCCTTTATCCCACAGGGAAGCTGTTCAAAACTTACATAGTGGCGAATGAGCAGGAACTGCAGTTTAACTAAGTTTCAAACCGTTGGAATGAAATTTCTAACTTAACGGCTTTTGAGGTGCTTACACCTAGCGCTATTTATCTACAAGCAACACAAATTTTGCTTCAGAATAAACACGGATCAAAATAAACTTCTAAAATGCCCACAAACGCTCATCTCTCTCTCCCCTGGCTTTTTCACTCATACTGAGATATATACTTGGTACCGTCCTAAATTATGGCAGGGAAAGCATTTTGTTTTCACACAATACCTCCTGCCTGCTGGAAGGAATTTTCTGGACTGCCTGCCTTAATGTGAGTTTTCAGTTTCAAGAAAAACACACACAGAACATCGATTTCACAAGACACGTGTCCATACTTGCCCTCCCTCAAAGACAGTGTGTGCCACGGCCCCACTATGATCGGCTTTTGTCCTAACGCACGTTCCCTCATCTTGGGAGTCAACCCTTGAAGCAGCCCCAGGGGCAAGAGACTCCTTCAGAGAAACGAGCGGTGGAACCACACAAGAACGACAGTCCCAAGCTCTTCTAAGACAGCCAGCTAGCTAGAAAATGCTCCTTACAAGTTATTCGGGGGTTGCAAAGATCTCAACTGTCTTCTAGGTCTGTAAGAAAATACCTGTAGGCACACTTTATGCACGTGATAGGGTCATTTATTACTGCACAATTCAAAAACTACCTATCATAATGAAAGCATACGCTGTATTGACTAGCTCTGTAATGGTTTGAATGAGGAGGCCACTGGGTACGTGGCAAGAATCTGTATGACCATTTGACGACTTGTCGACTCAATGCCGTGATCCTGAGTGGTGCTCTCAGTAAACATTTAATCACAGCGCATCACTTTGTCAGAAAGCGGCAATTTCCCCTTGTAACAAACTGTTCCCAGTGACATCCAACAGCCCACAAAGCACATACAAAGTACAGCTGTGAAATTGTTCACATCGACAGGCAAGGTGGCCTAGGACATCACTCAAAAGTTAAGGAGTGAAGTATTTCGGAATATTGCATATAACGTACAGAACGCCCTTAAAGCCCACGTGCTCTCATCCCAGCTGTCACCTTACGCTTCCTGCCGTAACGCTCCCAACGTCTCGTCTTACGGCTGGTTTGCACCGAGTCTCACTTACCAGACCACGCGTTAGTTTGACCAAATGCAATGGTCTGTTGACAGAATAGCTGTTTATTTCATTCAGTTCCACCAAAAGCTTTCATGCATCAGCTCTTTCCGCCTTTCTCCATTGCTTCCTTTAGAGGCAATCATTTATAACGTGAAAGTCACTATGTTTGGTAACATTAGGCAGCAAGATGGTTGGGTCTTGTTTTCTGTAGTTCAGAAAAGAGAAATACTCCTAAGTTCGAGATCTGAAAACACTCATAAATACCCATGGGCATAATGATTTTTAAAAGTCAGTGACCAAAAAAGAAAAAAATCATTTGTTATTGAAGATATCACCGTTTCTTTATCAGTACCATCACACTTCACCAAGCTTGCCCAGATCTCTTTTACCACACTGCTTATTTGTCTTAAGCTAACGTTATAGAACACCTACAACCCGAAATACGATGCCCAAGAACAAACACTGAAAGGCTCTTAAAACATGCGCCGACTATTTAAGAAAATAGTTTTCCAGTTAAATCGCACATTATTACTTACTTACCGAGAACTGACAACGTGTTTCACCAAGGTTCCTTTCGTGCGTGCCCAGGAGCGACAGGGAAGTGTCTCCGGAGTTACATGTACCAACTCCCAACTGGGATCTTGTGTGTAACCAGCTCTAGCTTCTGTAACGCCCGCTGGGTTTACGTTTACACCTGCAAAAAGCTGCTGCTGAGAACATGGAGCAAACTAAAGATGGCATTCAGCTTCCATTCAATACAGGAGGAACCCAGCTGACAGCAGCAGAGAAATACGAAGATCAATACGGAACCCAAGGTCCTTGTTCACACTGAAGAATTCCCCCCACCCCCCCCCAAATAATGCTGTCTGAAGGGAGACTACAGCTTCACACTACTCATACAAGGAGATGGGGTTCTGGCTCCATTTAGCTCGGTGGTGCCAAAGTAGCCACTGACTTCTTGCAGGGGCACGACTTCAACCCCCACTGCCACGTAGACAAAACACCACACGGACAGATGTGGTGAGCGGCCAGCCAGTGCATGTTCTCTGCCTTGTGCAAGGATCCTACAGAACAATATCCCAGAAAATGCACACACATCCTCAAGGTAAACGTGCCATTTTACCATCCGAATTACAAGTTTTCAAAAACTGGTATTTTCTGACTTTAAACACGGCATTTCTTTCAGAATGCTTAATAAGCAAAGGGCTACACCAGAAAGCAAATTCAGGTTAGAGAAGCAAATTCGTGAGCAGGGCAACATCAGAGACCAAGAAAGCTAGCTTTATAAACAAGACAGACAAGCTGCTCCAAGGACATTTAGGTAGATGAGACAGGAAAGTGCAGAGGTTGCTCCTGCGGCAGCCACGCTGCCGTTCCTCACTGCGGGAAGAGGCGAGAGTTGTCCTGCTGTCAAATCGGCCGTCACACTCGCCAAAATCCCTCCAAGCCCCAAGTACAAGTTAAACCTGGGATCACCACGGAGCACTGAGCACACATTGGAATCACTGAGCAACCTCTTGAGCCAAAGCCCCCACGTTCCCACAACATATGCATTTTGGGACCTTTCCATCACAGTAGCACTAGTCTGATCCCAAGAACTGGCTGTCTGCAAGGGGATGGTGCCCCCGGAGCTCAGCTGTCCCAGTTAAAGCCAGTAAGCGCCTTCCAAGATTGCTCTGCCATGCGAGACCAAGGTGCGGCAAGCGGCGCCCACCGAGAGAATTGTTTCGAAATAGCTCTCCTCATCCCAGCTCCAACGCTCGTGTAGGCACAGCCTCACATACGCGCAATCGCTCACCAGCCCCTCTGGAGCTGTCTCTATAAGGAAGCCAACACTTCTGCTGAAACAAATAAAAGCAACTACAAGGTCTTTAAAGGGAGCTTAATTGGTCTTGAATTAATGGTGGTTAAAGAAATTATGCGTTCCGATGGGAATTCTAAGTGAACGTTGAGGGCTCCTGATGACAGCTAAAACCATTCAAATCATACGCCACGCGCCTTGCTGCCAGCTGATCCGAAACACGGCCATTTGCCGCAGCACAAGTGACTTGCAGTTATCGACAGCCGTTATGTCACCACAGTGATGCATTCCATGTATTCGGTACAAGTACTCGGCGCTCATAACTTTCTGCTTCACTTGCAGTAAATTACAGAAAAGGATGAAGGAATAAAAGAGGCTCTCTATTTCTCCCCTTTTCCACAGCCTTCCAATGGAAAACACACACTGTATGCAATCAAACAACTTTTAGCCATTTAAAATATTCTACAGTCCACATATTACAATTAAACTAGAACAATTTTACTATGATACTCAGCCTATGACTTACAGAGAAGGAATCGAGGGTGGGGGTAGAAGATTATATTAACTGGTCCCTTTTAAGATATCTTTCTCCAGAACAGATTTTATAGACGCGAAGAGAAATCATACTGAACTTCAGAGCTTCCTTCACGTGCTGTGTAATGTTTTAAGTAACATACTTTGCTTGCTTTCTTATCCCCTTTCTGTTGCCAGTGCTTCGTGGCCCGACAAATGAAGCAACAGCAACAGAACTACGCCATAAATGTCCGGCCAGCTCCCTAACAGCTGCTTTTGAGGTGCAGAGGACTCTGGATCCAACAGCCCCATCTCCAAGCGTTCCAAGTGCTCTCATACTCCATTACAGCCGCTGCCAGATGTGCATCAGCACACGGTACGCTAACAGCAGCAGAGAACCATGCCTACGACTTCCGGAGATAGAAATGGATGGAAAAGAGGTTCCATTTGTCACCTGCACAAGTCTCAACAAATAACATGATTTCCACAAATCCCTACCCCCTGTAACCGGGGAAAAATGCATAGCAAGGCTTCAAGAGATGAAATAAAAACATTACACCTATGTCCAGGAAACCCCCTTTCATTTCTGTGCTCTTTTCAATGACACAGAATTTGACATATATTTTGTATTTCAAGGGCAGAAGTGATTTGTTTGAAATGAAGTTACTATTACTTGCATGGCTCATGCAATTTCCATAGCGATTTACTAAACCAACAAACATGGGCTGAGTTGAAAGGGAAATAAACATTTCGATAATACCCTCTTTTCCTTGAGAGGGAACCCTTCATCCACATTGGGAAACAGTACAGGGAAAAAAAGATCCTGTCGGCACGACATTGTTGGTCACACAGAACGCGATCTTACACTTCATCGAGTTTTCAACGCAGGAAACGGGTATATTAGAAAGCACCCAATTCACAAGTTTTTCCTAGTCGGCTACAGCGGTTGCTTGGGGCGGCTCTAAAGGAACGAGCTGTAACCAATGCTTCCATCCAGCTTCAGTCACACACCTTCCTACGGCAAAAAGGCCGAGCCGCCTCACCGCTTTCACAGCCAAGACCCACGGCAGAGAGAGCCCAAACGCCTTCCGTGCTCCTAGGCATCGATTTCACCTGATCTCTTGGTCGAAGCTCACGCACAACTGTGAACAGGAACATCAGGGCGTTTGGGGTTTTTTTTATTTGTGGAAACCTTTTATCCCCCACCCACACACCCCAGTCAGTGGAACAAAGGGGGAAGGATGAATCCTTAGCTTACTAATATCCTTAATTTCCATCAACAGATTCCACCTAACTACTTGAACTGCCTAAACACTTTTGATGCTGGCACTGATGCCTGCAAGAACCTAACTATAATTCATTCCGATCACCATGAAATCCAAATGCAAGCTTACAAGATACCTATGCCTTCAGATACATCAGTGTAGCTGTAGTCTTCCTTCTCTGCCCCGTCACCCCAAGCCTCTCCCAAAAGATCAGCCTTAAGGTATTCACGCAGTAACCGGGACTTGCCCTGGACACAAAAAGGAGTTCCACACTATTGCATAATTTCCTAAGGCTTTTGTAAATACAAACTCTGAGATCCACAGAGCCCTTTATCACCTTGACTAAACAAGTAATATTCAACGCATACCAGAGCATAGGCGAGGGCTAGACAGAGTCAACATACACCTGTGTAAAGAAGTCGAGACCTGCCTGCCCGCTGAGTTCATCTGATCATAAGACTTGCATTGGTTTTTGGGTGAATTCTCGTTTACGAGAACACAGAAATCACCAACCAGTACTGCCAAAACCCACCAGCATCCTGTTGCTACCTTACCCGGCAGCCCCCACTCATTTTTTAAAACAATTTTCTACCTCATACATCATATTTCTCACATGCACTTTTCTGGATCAAGTTTTTGAAGGGAACTGGTAACACTTCTGTCAAGACAGGCTCATTGTAGAGAACCTCCCAGATCAACCTGACCCAGGGATGACCTGCAAAAGCAGATATGAAACCGAGAGGAAACAGAAACCCCAGCTAATCCAGCCACAGAGTCACCAAGCTCAGCTCAGACGTCTTGTTTTTGCCAGGCACAGTCAAGTGCAGTGTTCGAGACTAGATGGTTTTTAATCCTTCTCCTCCTCCCCCTCTGTGTGAGAAAAGGAGGAGAGATTTTACCCTTCTTTTTTTGTTGCTTTTTTGGGGCTAGGTTTTTTGTTTGATTGGTTTTGTTTTGGCTTTGTGCTTTTTGGTGTTGGGTGGTGGTTTTTTGTGAGTTTTTTTGTTTCTTCTTTGTTGTTGTCGGGGGGGTGTACAAATAGGATAGGCTGGCTGTATATCCAGAAAAGACAAAGAGCAAATAATCTTCCGGCAGAGGTTGGTTTCTAAAGGTCCAGACATACCAGCAGAGCGCCCAGTGGCAGCATCAGGGGAGAGCACGGACACCGATCACTACATCTCCTCAATGTAATATCCCCTGCTGACCCTTAAATCAAGGGCTGCGCCTTGCTGTGGATAGCGCTAGAGCAAAGTAAGTATGACAAAAAGCTTTGTCAAGATGACACTCATTCAGCTTCTGACAAGTTTTTTAGATCCTTTCCTTTTTCACCTCCCCTTTCTGCAGTAGCCCTGAAGCCTAGCTCTACAGCAGGAAACCCCCTCAAGCAGCACTGACTCCTCTTGTGCAGAGGACCACCATGGCAGAGAACCTCATCCCGACACTGCCGCTACACGTCTGCGGTGATTTTTGAGGTAGACCGCAAAGCCTTACACAGCCTTATCTGGATGGACTGAGAGAAGTTAGCCTTACATTGACCAGTCTTTTGTAAGGAACCCCAAGGATTTAATTCAACTGGTCATTGGCTCAGGGAGACCCAAGTTGCTATGGTCGCACAGTGCCATTCAAAGGAGGACGGGAAGTCACGCGATGACTCCCTGCTGCGTTAGCCCAACTTCTGTGATGTGGAAGCAAGTCCCACAGCTTGCACTGCCTTCGTCTCAAAAGGAGGAGTGGGTGCTAGATATCACGTCCGGAACAAGGAGCACAGAAACCATGCAAGTGTATCGCTGAGCACAGACAGGATTCTGCAATGTCAGCATTGCTGGGCAGCAGTTTTGGCTTTCCCGATGGACAGCGTTTTCTTTGGGCAGACTGGTCTTCTCAGCAACCAGTGCACACTGTCTTGGAGCCCAACCCCTAAAAACATACAGAATGGTCTATAGCCCTGGTAAAAATACAGGTGGCGCTGTCAAGATTAAAAAAACCAGTTTCACGAGGGAATACCTTCTCTCTGTGGTTCATTAGGTACATAACAGTAAAAAACGAAAATATCTTTTGCGTGCATTCATGATTGCAGCCAACAGGTTTATGTTCTGAATCACTATTTGAAATGCATTCCCACATTGAAGCGTGTTAAGGAAACATTATGGGGTCTCCTGTAAAGCAGCAAACTGCAGGAGAGTCAGAGTTGAGGCTGAAATTGCACACTTGAGGTACTCATTATATCTAGGTATGTACCGAATAGCTTGTCATAGTACACGCTGTTCCAAAAAATTTTGTACATAACCAGAGGCTGTTTGGGGGCCTAGAAATTGTATCACTGCAGGAGGCCTGGGAACTTGGGAACCGAGACCAGCCGTCTTCCTTTTTATGGGACGCTTACTATTTATTTTTTATTTCATTTTAAAAGGTAGCCCATAATTTATCTACCACCATTTTTTAAAGCCCTGCATGTAACTCGCCATGCATAGCACCTTCCTAGTGCTTTCTCAACCCAAGCTCTGCGTAACACAGCCGCAGTGGCTCCCGCCTGCTTGTTTCAATATCCTCTGCCACAGCAGTATAAGCACATGCAGCACAGGAGCAGAGAGGGGAACCAAACTAGCTCCAGCGTGTAAAGACGAGCCTCAGAGCATCAGGAATAGGAAACAAACAAACAAAAAAAAAAAACACCCCACCAAAACTCTTTTGGTTCAGCAAACCCAAACTCCACCGCATCCAGTTTCAGGTGCTCGATGAATGCTTCTGCACTGTGCCCACAAGCCTGAGAGGTTTATTGCTGACCTCAGCTCTTTCCATGGCTCTCCTTAGGCCCCCTATGCTAATAGAAAAGCACATTTCATTTCCCACCCCCAGATCCCCGCAGCACCCTGTCAGCACCGTGAGGGAACTGCAACCAATCCACAGGGAGGTCTCAGCCGCCCTGAAGCGCTGGGCTCAGGCCTGCTGCCTTTACACAGAGCACAAAATATCCGGCGGTATAAACCGACAGCCCTTTTCTGCGCTGAAAGGGTTCTGCCTAACTCAGTAGTGCCCCCATCTGTGAAATGAATAAATGACATTTCCTTTATAGGATGCTCTGAAAAGTACAGCCGGAAAGGGAACTTCAAGAGTAAGGTGCGACAATGAGCAATTGCTTTTTTTTTTTTTGCTTTTTTTTTTTTTTAACATTATGGGAGATGTAGAATAAGGCACAGAGTGACTCTATTTTCAAAGCTAAACCATCACATCATTGTTCCACATACGTTGCGGAACCACACTGCAAGCAGCATTTCCACTGCAAATTCTAGACTTTAATTAGCTAGCCATAAAAGTATAAATATTGACCCTACAATTATGGCAGGGAGGGGAGTTCCGGTTGTACTTTAATTAGGCGAGTTGAAGGAAAGCCTGATCTACTTCCTAAGCAAGCAGAACCCAGAAATAAGATCACCATCACTTCGACATCCAGAATGGCCAGCGCTGCCTTTGCAGTCACTTAATTATTATTTCTCTTCAGCGTGAGAGGCAATCTAACAGACAAAAATCCAGGCTCCTGCTACCCCACGAAGGCAGCAAGGAACAGGGCTATTCTGTCTAAACACGGCAGTAAGACCAGGATGACCATTCCGGGCTCACTTTCAGTCACGGAATTAACTTTAAATGGAAGCAGACTGAACTTAAAATAATGAAACTCAAAACTTCCCTCCCTGGACAGCATGTGGGCACAAACACATCTTTGTACAAAACTAAAGCTATTGAAAAGCCAAGGATCATAGAATCATAGAATGTTTTGGGTTGGAAGGGACCCCAGAGGTCATCTAGTCCAACCCCCAGGTCATCTTGTCCGACCCCCAGGATACAGGACCATCCTCCCCTGAAAGTGAAGGATACCCATTAGCTGCATTTACAAGTGGCAACCGAAACCTGAGCGACGCTGTCCCCCGAGCACACCCGCTTCAACGCGGGGGAGCGACAGACGCAGGACTGCGCCCCAGGCGGCCTCTGCCAGTGTCATCCTGGCCAAGCAAAGCACCGGCAGGCACAGCGCACAGACAGCTTTGCTAGCGCCTACGAGCTGGCTGAGGCCGGGGGGCACCCGG
>NW_009259591.1:191111-192826 GCF_000687185.1 Egretta garzetta
AGACCCAACACCCCACCAAAACTCAGCAGGGAAGCTCCAACAGCACCCACCTTAATGAGTTTCAAAGAGATTCTCCCAACAATCAGGCTGCATCTTCCTCTATTTAAAGCGCACATGGGAATGAATTTTGCAAGGCAGGAATCTACAACTTCTTATGAAATCAAAACACACTCCACTAAATGGTTTTTCTCTTGTGTCCTTCAGCTCATCACTTACCTTTTGCAGACTTCTGGGCAGAGTTGTCATATGCTTCGCTTAGTTAAAAAAAATTAACGTCAGCAAATTTCCAGGTTTCAAGAAATCTCTTCTAAATCAAGTAATGTTTTTCAAACATTCCTCGCGAAATACCTCTGTTTCCCATTCAGATTCATTTTTTAAGCTGTAAAGAAGAATGTGATCTCACAGGTACTCACAGAAATTTTTCCAGTACGATTGGCTTCCTCTCTTTCCGCCAGGGCCCGCAAGAAATTATCTTTCAGTTCTTTTCCTACGCTTGCTAGCGACCTAGGAAAAAAATGGTACCATTATTACTACTAATTACTGCCACAGACTTTGCGTTCGCAGTCAGGTTAAGGGTTCTGCAAATATAATGGAACAGTCCTCGCCCTATCGTAGCTAATTTGTCTATTTCCTATTCTGCTTTTACAAACTCTTAAAGCATTCTTCAAAGTTCATCACTACTGCAGATGTACGATGTAATAGCACTTTATCAGAAGATGACGTCTACCAACATACATTTTCAATTACACATCCAGAACTATCTATGCATTTATTTTACATCTGCAGAATTATGGCCAAAGTCACGTTTACATAAGAATACCAAATTTTCACAGTATATCAATACAAACTTAAACAGATTTAATACCTTATTCTTCAGCCAGCAACTAATCAAATGAACTCCTACATACTTAGACTGCTTGGTGTGGTAGGGTCAATATAGTTGTTGTACAAAGTACAAAGCATGAAAAGAAAAACCAATTTTGCTCCACAAAAACTGGCAAAAAATAGGTACAAGAAAGGACACCATACACTAAAAATTACTTGCTAACCTTTGAACGCAGTGCCCTAGAGTTCAAACAGTCATTAAAAATGGAAAACCCGCATCAGATGGACACAAGCACTCAACATTGGACAAACCCTTTGGGCAGGGGTAGAGTCCACTTTCTCCACAGTAGCTGGCACGGGGCCACGGTTTGGGTCTGTGCTGGAAACGGTGTTGATAACCCCGGGATGGGTTCGTTCCCGCTGAGCGGGGCTCGCACAGAGCCAAGGCCGTTTCTGCCTCTCACCCCACCCCACCAGCGAGGGGCTGGGGGGCACAAGGAGCTGGGAGGGGACACGGCCGGGGCGGCTGACCCCCACTGACCCCAGGGACATTCCACACCAAATTCCACGTCGTGCTCAGGGTAGAGAGCTGGGGGAAGGAGGAGGAAGGGGGGGACATTGGGGGCGATGGCGTTTGCCTTCCCAAGTCACCGTTAGGCGTGATGGAGCCCGGCTGTCCTGGGGACGGCTGAGCACCCGCCTGCCCTGGGAGGGAGGGAATGAATTCCTTGCTTTGCTTTGCTTTGCTTGCACGCGGGGCTTTTGCGTCACCCATTAAACTGCCCTTATCTGAACCCATGGGTTTTCTCACTTTTACTGTTACGATTCTCTCCCCCACCGCACCGCACCGGGAAGCGGGGGGAGCGGCGCAGTGGCATGGAGGCACCCGG
>NW_009259591.1:192906-195013 GCF_000687185.1 Egretta garzetta
AGACCCAACACCCCACCAAAACTCAGCAGGGAAGCTCCAACAGCACCCACCTTAATGAGTTTCAAAGAGATTCTCCCAACAATCAGGCTGCATCTTCCTCTATTTAAAGCGCACATGGGAATGAATTTTGCAAGGCAGGAATCTACAACTTCTTATGAAATCAAAACACACTCCACTAAATGGTTTTTCTCTTGTGTCCTTCAGCTCATCACTTACCTTTTGCAGACTTCTGGGCAGAGTTGTCATATGCTTCGCTTAGTTAAAAAAAATTAACGTCAGCAAATTTCCAGGTTTCAAGAAATCTCTTCTAAATCAAGTAATGTTTTTCAAACATTCCTCGCGAAATACCTCTGTTTCCCATTCAGATTCATTTTTTAAGCTGTAAAGAAGAATGTGATCTCACAGGTACTCACAGAAATTTTTCCAGTACGATTGGCTTCCTCTCTTTCCGCCAGGGCCCGCAAGAAATTATCTTTCAGTTCTTTTCCTACGCTTGCTAGCGACCTAGGAAAAAAATGGTACCATTATTACTACTAATTACTGCCACAGACTTTGCGTTCGCAGTCAGGTTAAGGGTTCTGCAAATATAATGGAACAGTCCTCGCCCTATCGTAGCTAATTTGTCTATTTCCTATTCTGCTTTTACAAACTCTTAAAGCATTCTTCAAAGTTCATCACTACTGCAGATGTACGATGTAATAGCACTTTATCAGAAGATGACGTCTACCAACATACATTTTCAATTACACATCCAGAACTATCTATGCATTTATTTTACATCTGCAGAATTATGGCCAAAGTCACGTTTACTTAAGAATACCAAATTTTCACAGTATATCAATACAAACTTAAACAGATTTAATACCTTATTCTTCAGCCAGCAACTAATCAAATGAACTCCTACATACTTAGACTGCTTGGTGTGGTAGGGTCAATATAGTTGTTGTACAAAGTACAAAGCATGAAAAGAAAAACCAATTTTGCTCCACAAAAACTGGCAAAAAATAGGTACAAGAAAGGACACCATACACTAAAAATTACTTGCTAACCTTTGAACGCAGTGCCCTAGAGTTCAAACAGTCATTAAAAATGGAAAACCCGCATCAGATGGACACAAGCACTCAACATTGGACAAACCCTTTGGGCAGGGGTAGAGTCCACTTTCTCCACAGTAGCTGGCACGGGGCCACGGTTTGGGTCTGTGCTGGAAACTGGGTTGATAACCCCGGGATGGGTTCGTTCCCGCTGAGCGGGGCTCGCACAGAGCCAAGGCCGTTTCTGCCTCTCACCCCACCCCACCAGCGAGGGGCTGGGGGGCACAAGGAGCTGGGAGGGGACACGGCCGGGGCGGCTGACCCCCACTGACCCCAGGGACATTCCACACCAAATTCCACGTCGTGCTCAGGGTAGAGAGCTGGGGGAAGGAGGAGGAAGGGGGGGACATTCGGGGCGATGGCGTTTGCCTTCCCAAGTCACCGTTAGGCGTGATGGAGCCCGGCTGTCCTGGGGACGGCTGAGCACCCGCCTGCCCTGGGAGGGAGGGAATGAATTCCTTGCTTTGCTTTGCTTTGCTTGCACGCGGGGCTTTTGCATCACCCATTAAACTGCCTTGATCTCAACATGTGGGTTTTCTCATTTTTACCCTTCCAAATCTCTCCCTCATCCCACTGGGGGGTAGTGAGCAAGCAGCCGCGTGGGGCTCAGTTGCCGGTTGGGGTTAAACCCTTCAACAAAAAAGCGATTCTTTAAAATTATTTCTGCAGGTCTCTCAGCCTAATCTAAAGCCCTTCTCCATCTGCACAGGTCATTGCACTCGCTCCAGTGTACTCTGCATGCAGGAGAAGGAAGCGGAGACTTCCTAAATCCTGCGCTAAAGTAGCTTCACTGGGAACTTTTCTCCTTTTAATGTTTCAAGTAGTGAACGCTGACTGGAAAGCGCGCTCTCAGGCACCCCAAGGCAAACTGGTGCCTGCGAGTGCCGCAGGGCCCTACCTGAGAGGGGAAGGATTATCAAGTCCCCCCAATATCTCAATGTATTTCAATAAAAAGCCGTAGCATTTGTCAATCCAAGTAGACAGAATACAGCATCTATAAAGTTCTTTCTATC
>NW_009259591.1:195069-202838 GCF_000687185.1 Egretta garzetta
AAACACAGACATGCATGGTAATGTCCTTAAACTGAGCGGAAAGCCTGCATCTAAGCTTCCAAACTCCGATGTAGAGCTACCAGGTCAATCTCTGGCCACTTTAGCAGCTGTTAGCCAGAAGCACATTGGTTCGAAGCTGTTTCACAAGTGCATCTGCTACACTACAAAAATAAAACCCGAAAGACTAACATATGGATTAAAACACCTCAATTACTTATATGCAGAAGACAGATAAGAAATAGAGTATCAAATTTTTCTTCTCCTGTCCAGTTAAGTATTCTAGATTCTCAACGTCTTCCTTTCTCTGGCAAAGGTTAATACTAAATTAACAATAAATCCCTGTTCAACAACTGTTCTGGCCAACTGCACTTGATGTGTGTGGCTCCTCTTCTGAGCCAGAAGGGTATGGGTGCCTGAAAGATTTTGTGGTTTTATCCACTTAAATCCTCACCTTGCCTTAAAACCCTTGTCTTCCTCCCGTCCTTCAATCACCAGCAAAATAATCACTTGCAGAACACCAAGACGTCTAAAACTTCCTTTTTTGTAAATATCATTACTTGTGCATTACGACACAACTGAGCCGTGCCTGAAGTCAAGCTGCACTGTTTCTGAAAAACATGAGGTATCACTGGGCAGCCCTGTCTGGGTCAAAAAAACCACAGAGTGCTAGAACACAGCGCTAAAATGTCACAGTGCATCCCAGGTGTAAGGCAGCAGCTTTTCACACTCCTTGGGATCACTCCAGAAGAGCATTACCGCACCTTACTTGCTGTGTTGACTACTGTGGGTCTAATTCAGCAAGTCTAACTTCTGGAAGATGCCAGGTGAGGAAAGGCAGCACATCATACGTATGTATTTCCTAGACACTAGCCTCAGGGACAAAGCCCCGCCTTGCTCTGTAGAAGATGCTTCAACATCTATAAAATGGAAAAAAAAAAAAAAGGCTGGATTTGACCAAAATAAATTCGTTCTCCTACGCCCCGCAAGAAAAACCATCTACAACAACATTATGGCTGAATAAAATATTAAGAAGGCAACACATCATGGTTGAAGTGACACAGAAGCAAAGCCACTTGGAGCAGAGCATAGTATTAACTGGCTGCTGGGGGTGGGACAGAAGACACCACCATCACCACCCCTAAAATCAAGCTAAATAATTCCTGAGCCATACCTGAGAAACGTGCGAAACATTTGTTCATTTAGAGGAACATTTTTAGAAATGCATCATCATTTTACCTTCATGACAATGTCCCTAATGGCCTAAAAGTATTAAATGAAAAAGTTCACAGGGCCAGGGAGTGCAGAAACTAAACATGAGACGTGTCCTCTGCATCAGACTCTTAACCTCTCTGAAATCCCTCGCTTTAAATATAGACTGTTACTGTATATACTACTACTGGATCAAGAAAAACAGAAGATATCCCTGTTCAATTTTGAACCACAAAGCAAGCAGAAATAGTATCAAGCTATTCTGACGTAGACCTGTATAAGTTTAGAAAACAAGAGCGTTGGAGAGAATGAGGAGCTTAACATTGAAGGCTGCCCCCCCAGCATCAAAGCAAGTATTCCCCGAGGTAGGTAGATCTTCCACCAGCAAAGGCTCACGCCTCTATTCCCTGCACTAACGCATACATGTTATTTCTTTGAGTCTCCATCTTTTTCGCTTCTTGGCCCTTTGGGAAGGGCATCGTCTGCCTCCCCAGGCCAGCTCGGAGATCAGTCTTTCCTCCTGGGGCTTGCCCACACAGGAAAAGTGCACCAGTTCAGCTTAAGGGAGATTTTCAACTAAGGTAGTTAAAACAGTACGAAAGGTCCCATGAATATTCTTAGGCCTGGCTAAACCAATCTCATTTCAGCATCAAACATAATCAATGAGCAAGTGACCCGACTTAGTGCGCAAGGAATTGCAAGCTTCTGCAGACATGTATTTGCATCGAACTGGTTTATGAAGAAAACCAGTTTGACTTGAATAAACTGTACAGAAAGAATTGCAAGCTTCTGAAGACATAAGTGTGCACCACATTGGTTTTAAAAAGTTCCAGTTATGCACGGTTCTCATCTGAATGAGGCCGCATACTCACTAGGAAGGTGCAACATTTACGGGAACGTTGTATGAGCATTTGTTAACGGCCAGTCTTTGAGAAAGAAAGGAGATTGTTCTTGCCCTGCCACAGCAGCACGCGCGTTCTCCACGCTCCAGTTTACCATTACAGCAGAGGACTGAGAAGAAGAAGAAGAAAAAAAAAAAAATCAAGGCATTCCGCTCTGCAGAAGTTTCCATACACATAAACAGGCTGAAATTTTGGGGCGTGACTAGCTAGGAATTCATGAAGGCCACGTCAATGTTTGTTCCAGCTTCCTGCCAGGCAAGATGAAGGAGTTCTCCGAGCAGGGAGGAGCAGCAAGGAACTCTCTAGCATCCACCAAACGCTACTCCTGCCTAATGAGGGTTATTTAACTTGGCATGACCTAAAAATTGCTGTTTAAATTAATTTTTAAAAAAAAAAGTTACTACTTAAATTCATATTAGGTGCTCCCCAAAGCTGGAGGATTACGAGCTACATACCAGTATAGAAAACATGCTCGCAGGTTACAACAGCCCTCACAAAGGAGAGCACAAAATATTCATTATTTCATAAATGTATGCATATCCAACATCACACGCCTAACCCTAACATTCACGCACTGCCCAAACTGCTCCCGCCATTGGGTTCGTGCCTCAGCATACTACTGAGGGATGCTTTAGAGTGAAACCCCATTTATGAGGCAGCATTATCTCCCTACTGATGCTAACTGCAGTCACCTGTACTCGTTACTGCACACTTCTGACTGATGACATTTTTAATGATTATCTGCACCACATGCCTAGAGGCCCGCACCGAGAGCGGGATGTTCCGGTGCTAAGGGCTTTAAAACCCTCCTGTCTCTGTGAGCTTTGAAACCAAACACCCAGACACAGAAAAGCCTGGTGGAGAAGTGACAGGCAGGAGGAGGTTACCATTCTCATTTTTCAAACAGCAAGCCGAGACATGCAAAGATCAAGCAAAGTGTCAAAAAATAACACACAATGTCTCTTCAAACGTGCAATTATTGCCACCGACCTGGTGGCAAATGCTCCATAGCTAGTTGTGTTAAATATTAACTCCTGTATTCATTTCTCCCCTCTGAAGATAACGCTTTTCCCGCACATAGAGACGGGGAAGCACTAACCGCGAGTAACAACCCTCACTACAGCGTCCTGCAGTGGAAGCAATACCGAAACAACGCCTTACCATTTCACAAAAATAGAAGGGGCACTTTTCTAAAGGAACTTGCGATGCTAACACTATGAAGTGTCGGTTGATGTTTTTAACTCCAAAAATACCATTCTTACTTTACGATGCCCCAAGTTTCACTGATGAAACCGTACACTTCCACACTATTGTGTTCCATCCAAGCTGCTCCTCTTTCCAAGAGCTCCTGGTATCTTCCACCATCCCACACACAATTCTCACATTCACAGTTCAGACACCTTTTGCTTGCAGCATGTTTTTTTGGTCTTCAGTGGTAGGTGCTAGCAAAGCAAAAAGCAGGGAAGTTCTTTTTCAACTTGGGTTAGGACTTCTTGAGTCACATTTTGACAGGCTACGCTGCTTTTTTTTTTCCCCCCCTCATTTTGTTATGGTTCCCTAGGGCTTCATTTATTTTATTTTCCTACATCTTCTACCATGTGGGCTTTTCCTGAGAGCACTGGAGTCACAGTTGGAAACAGAACAATGTAGTTTAACTCTGAGAACACCCTGTTGACCTGAAGAATGCTTTTTATCAAACTGAGATAATGGGAAGAACATCCAACAGTCACACTGTTTTTCTTTCAAAAGTACGCTCCACGTTCCAGTTCAGCACAAAGCCAGACTGGAATGCACACTCTCGCCTAACTTCTGCAAAGCAGCTGTGTTTTGCAAACACCTGCCCCAGGATTAGTGGGGAGACAGGCCTAAGAACTCGGTCCCAAAACTTCTCCCTCATCTGCAGACACATAATTTTTATTTTAAAACATTTGAAATTTCAACCTCCCAGCACCACGCACTTACAGCATTGTGTCCTGAGGCACAACTATTACTTGAGCACCGTTCCAAGACATCAGATGTGTATTTCTTTCCTCTACGTGAGGTATGCACAGTCTAAAAAGGTGAGACTACAGTACAAGATAATACCTTAGAGACCGGGGTGTAAGGCCAGGACTGGAAAGGTCCACGTTCATCATCTTCCTCTGTCACCGATACGCGGCGCAAGCTTGGCGGCTTGCTCGGTTTTCTTGCGCCTCGGCTTACAGTCTGAGAAGCTGGGATGACGCTACCTCTGCAGCTCAGCGCGGCCACCCTGAGTAAGGCCGCCTGGGACTCCGCACGGGGCACAGCGCTTGAGAAGGCATCGGGAAGCACTCAGGTGCTGTAGTAACGTGGACAAATACTCGCTCGCTTATGTTCAGTCACATGAATCGAAGCTTGGCCAAAGCACTTTTCGTTAGCAAGTCTCCTCTGCAAGGATGAGAAAACGCACCGCCTCTGCAGTGAAACACTACTTTCGTCAGATGTCAGCGTGGTTCTGCAGGCTGCCTTATGGGAGCATCAGACTGGCTCTTTGGCTCCCGAGAGCTGTTAGTTCACGTCCTCAGGCCTCCCTCCCTTCCCCACAGACCTCACGCCGCAAGCGCGCTCGCCCCTTTCAGCTAACTCGCCTCAAACAGGATGCGAGGTTCGAAATGACCTCACGCAAGGGTACCAATGTCCACCAAAATCCTAGTCCAGATTAGCAAGGGAAGAGAGCAGTGTCTGGCTGACCTACCACGCACAGCCAGGGTAACACAAAGGAAGAATGAAGGCAGTATATCAGCATTGCCAAGTCGGACATGCAAGGACATACATACGGCTGAACTGGTGCCACCTTTCTGTAACGTTAATGAAACAATACACAGAGTGTCTTCAAACTGCCACGGCACCAGACAGTGAGAACCATAACCCATTAAACCATGACTAACTGAAGCCATCTACGAGTTTGCCTCCGTTTTAAAAAAGAAAAATGAAAGAGGAAAAACAGGGGGGGAAATCACTGATGTACAACGAGCTGTCCGAGTCTGCCCCTCAGGGTCCAGCCCCCTACTCTCCAGCAATACCGGCACGGTATTTGAGCGGTAAGGCAAAAACAGGCACTCAAAACATCAGCTGGATTCGGACAGATCAAGGGAAAGCACCTCATTTCCAAATAAACACAATTAAGAGCTGCTTAAAGAGCAGGTCTAGATTTAAAAAAAAAAAACTGAACACACCAACCAGTTTTTTTGGTTCAGCTTTGTTAAATAAAGCCTGCTGATCCTACTATCAATTTGACGTATTGCGTAAGCTGGAGCCGCTACAAGCAACACCAAAAGGTAAAACCATGGGATCTTTCTTACATTGTACGAAGATGACAATGCAAGGAGAAGACAATTATTTCACTTTCTTTGACCCTAAAATAATGGCATCAAAAGGCACTGGGCAATAGCATCAGTATAAAGAGCCCCTCTCCGTTTGCAATTATATTACCTCGGGTGTTTGGCATCACAAGAGCAGAGGACCCAAGGAGGAAGCTGGGGTTAAGAGCAAAATGGAAAATAACTTAACATCTGCCGTATCTGTGATCAGGACCTTGTGTACTGTCAAAGTGCCGCATCTCTGAAATAGCGCCAAAACATCTCAATCCCAGGAAGAACAAGCTCCGGCTGTAAGGGCAGGGTAAATGAGGACCTTAAGGCTGACCTCAAGAGAAGGGAGCGTATACATGGGCAGGACCGGGTCCAGTGTGACTGTGCTGCGTTTCACAAAGTCCTTTTAGCAGTTTGAGAGGTCTCTGCAGCCTAAAAGTAACTGCACTGAAGCCTCTGCAAAGCTCCCACTGAGCTTCCTATCCCCAAGACCTTGATACGAACAGTTCGGGGCACGCTGACGCCAAAGCACACGGCCTGTACTATTTGTTACTTGCGCAACTTCATTTTCAAAATATTTTTACTGCATGTGTGCCTGTGTTAAAAAAGAACCATTTCTGACGTAATGAAATTAGCTGAGGAATTATATAGAAAGAGAAGATTAAAGTTTCAACTATTTGGAGATTTTGGGGCAAATAAACATTGGTAAAATCTGCTATAAAAGTTTTGATTGCTGTTACATAACTGAACATACAGGAAATACCTCTCTGAGGACCTTAACACCATACATCGCATTGTTGAATACAACAAACAAGAAACCGTAACAACTGTACTTACTATGTGATATTTGAAACTCCACAGAATAAATGATTTTTAAAAAAAAAAAAAAAACAAAAGGAAAAAACCCACCTTTGAGTTGCGTGTGTACTTCTCAGGAACACTTTCTAGTGCTATCGCAGATCTGGCTTGCGTTGAGAAGCCCACACCTGACAAAACACTGGCACCAACGTTTCAAACCATCTGAGCTACCAGTAACCTCGTCCCGTCATTCATCCAACGTTCACGAACTTAAAAAACAAAGTCCCTTCCTCAGCCCTGGCTAAGGCCCCAGCATACACACACTGCTTCCTCTTAAAACGAAGGGCAGAAGAAAGGCAGAGGTTCTTCCTAGTGCCGCTGCCATAGCTCACCGTCTACGAGGCGAGCCAACTGCATGTCCCGTACGTTGTGCCTTTTGCCTGAAAGAACTGGACTTGCAGTCGTTAACTGGAGCCAAAATCTGGGCTGACCCGGGGCGGCGCGTCGAGCAGGTGGGTGCAGCTCGTGGCAAGGGGGTGCAAGGGGGTGCCTCTGGGTTTGGCCGTGGGCTGTCTGTTGGCTCCTTCAGCTCCGGAGCAGCGGCAGGCCGAGCCAGCCTCCCCACACAGGCCGGAGCAGCCGCGAGACCGTGATTCAGGCTTCAGCGGCTGCAAGGGCACGCATAGGAGCCATACATACAGAAACACAGCCACCTCTTCAGGGAGGTGAGCAGGGGGCCCATATTCTTGTCAGTCTGTATTGCAAAAAGGCATCAAAAGGCTAGGAGGGAAACAGAGCTCCCCCTTTCCAGCAGTGAGAAACTGGCATCTAGAACACGTACGAGCACCACACCTCAGTCACGACTGCTGAGGAATCAAACAGAAATGGGTTTTATCCCATTTTTATCCCCCCCTCCCCGGCTTCGTTATCTCCATGACCAACAGCGCCTCCCCAACTCACATCAAATGGTTAGGCTCGCAAGACAGCATGAGACACCAACACCAAGATATAAAATTAGGGGAAACAATCCCCGTAACTTCACATGAGAACGACTAGACCTTAGGGAACGATGGCAACAGACAGGATCTCACGCCTATCTAAGGGGGGCCTTTCCTTACTACTCAGAAATTGACCTTAAAACCACGACTTTACCTAACAGAGAGACAGAGTAGCACTTTGTAAGGAGCAGAGGGCCATGACACAGTGAGGCTGTCAAACAGGAAAGGGTGTTGTAGGGAAGGGCAACAATCAACAAACCCCCAATTCCCACGGCACTGCAGGGCTGCACAATGCTTCCACAGCACCCGCGTCAGACGCGGACTCAGACTGCGGGGGCTACAGGACTGTACGGCCGCTACGCCCTGCTCTTGTCCTGTTGTACAGCTCCTACGCCCTACCCACGTCCCATACGGCCGCTACGCCCTGCCCCTGTCCCATACAGCCACTACGCCCTACCCACGTCCCATACGGCCGCTACGCCCTACCCCCGTCCCATACGGCCGCTAAGCCCCCCCCCCGATACATCACG
>NW_009259591.1:202977-218831 GCF_000687185.1 Egretta garzetta
CCGCCCCGCCCTACCCCCGTCCCATAGGGCCGCTACCCCCTACCCACGTCCCATACGGCTGCTACGCCCTGCCCCTGTCCCATACGGCCGCTACGCCCTACCCACGTCCCATACGGCCGCTACGCCCTACCCACGTCCCATACAGCTGCTACAGCTACTACAGGAAAAACTAGTGCTTAAAGCTCCAAGTCTTCTGCTTATCAAAGTAATACAGAAAAGACACAGCTTCTTCAAAAATGCATGGCAATAATTAAATTCCCCACAACAAAAATGTTTCTTTCTGATTTTGTGTAATGAATAAAAGTGAGGCATGTTGTCCGCATACACCATTAAGTCACGCGCACAGGCTACACGAAAAGGGTTTTGCTTAAGGTATGACTGATTTGGGGTTTGGCCTTATTGTGGTTGGGGTTTTTTGTTGTTGTTTTTTGGGGGTTAGGTGGGGGTTTTTTTTTTGTCTTTTTTTTTTTTTTTTAAATAGAGTCAAGATAACGACTGCAAGGATTCTGCAACACATAATTCAGCCTCCAGGCCAAATAACCCCTTCACAGGAGATCAGTTTCCAATTTAGACTACAAAGATAAAAGCGACTAATGATTTCTCAGCAAAAAAATCGCACACATAAGCTTTGAGCCCCATCTGTAGCAAACTAGTACTTATATATCTGTGTAAATCTTCACTACCTTTTCCATTTGAAGGACAATGCAGGCACCAAGCGAGCCTGGAGGGTGCACAGATTAACTGGGCAATGGCTCCCACCATGACAGAAGATGCCCAAGGGGTTCTCAGGAGCTGGGGATAGCTGTGGCACACTGACATGCCGTTTGTACACCCTTCCACCAAGATGCTCCCAGCGCTCCCAGCAGTGCTGCACGTAAACGTCCCTTTCCTCCGCTACAGGGAAGACTGGGAGCAGAGCAGTACAGCAGCTTGCTCAGAGATGCCCAGCGCTCAACAATTCCCCCTACACCACGAGAATTCTTCAGAAGCCACAGTGCCAAAGCCTTGGTTGGCACTGTTGGGAGTGCCCGGCTAACGATGAGTTGCCTAAACAAAAAAAAATGACCTCTTCAAAGCACCGGTGCCACCTGGGAGCACCTCCTAAAGACATGGGGCTAAGGGAATCGCCTGCTGTATTTGTGCATTTAGTTTTCAAGTCAGGTGCAGAACTGAAGATTTCCTGTTTCATAAAAACATGTCCAAAACATGCCGAACTGAGCAACTACAGTACCAGATGGGCAAACGTACAGCAGAAACACCTGACCAGCTATGTAAGACATAGTATTGCAATATTTACCTTTGCTGCTCACAAAAGAACTTTAATTCCGTATAAAGGAAATAAAGCACCTGCATTGTTAAGCATTTTACTGTATGCGAGTCCATTTCTGAAAACCCAGCAGAACTTGGAGCTGAGATGTTATTAGTAATGGAGAAACTTCGATGTGACAAGGACGCTTACCAAGAGGCCATTCACTGGATAGGCCAACAAAGTAGATTTAACGAGATAGGTTTTAAATGCATTGGGGTTTCTCCTACGAAGCCAAATGATTTAACGATCTTAAACTGTACCCCAAAGTTGCAGTTCTTAGACAAAGAACTAACTTCCAAAACTCTTACTTCCAACTCTGAGAAACAACATCCAACTCTTTACCCGTTTTAACTCTTTGTATCACAATCACAGAAACATGGAGTGGCAGGGGTTGGAAGGGACCTCGGGAGTTCACCCAGTCCAACCCCCCTGCTAAAGCAGGGTCACCCAGAGCAGGGTGCACAATCCAACCCTTCGTCTCTAACTGGGGAAGGTGAGCTATAAAGAGCTACCGCCACTTTGCAGGAGCCACACAGCACCAAAGCGACAGTCACTGAATTCCCGTGCCTCCTGGCTCACGCACACCGCTTGCCTTGTTTGACAGCAGCACCTTCCACAGAGAAGGGCAGCTCCTGAGATGCTTCCAGGCATCAGAAAAGCAGTTGCTTAAGTGCAGAGGTGGATCAGGGACATAGCAGTCAAGATTTGCTCACCATTTGCCAAGAAGAGATGGCTGTTACAATTGATTTCATGAGAATATATTAACATTTTACTAGCGTGCAACAGTACGGGTCAAAGTCAGATAATCTCAATTTTCAGAGCAAAACAGAATTTGTTATAACAACCAAATGAGAAATCGGCTTTTGGACAAAGCAACAACAGAGAAGTAATCTTTAAATAAACTGCTTCCACTCCACACCTGGCCCCACAGTCTGTCCAACTTTTGCTGCCGACCACCATGCCTTTACAATTACCCAAAGATCAGGCAAGACTCTCATCTGATTTACGCTCTCTTTCACTGGACTCATTCTCCATGCCTGCTCTAGTAACTGAGAACAGAAGCATGCCTCTTAGCTTTTCCCATGGACTAAATAAGGTCCCTCTATTTGCCGCTTTTAAACAAACGTTAGTAGCCCCACAGGTTGAACCAGTTCCCACCAGACCCAGCCAGTGCTTTAATTTAACAGGGGTTGAAGAACCCTCATCGCTCCCCTTCTTCCTTTGCCTTCTTAACACAAAATAGCTGCTTTAGACAGAGATGTCACAGTGGGGAGGAGAACATGGGAGGGAGGAGAAGGGGTTGAGAAACACAAGCAACGACCAGAGGCTGCTCCCAGTTTCCTCGGAATCCCTGACAAAAACGAAGTCTACTGCTGAGAATAAGGCTGGAGCAACGGCTGGCAGACACAGATACGTGGCAAATGCAGGTTCCAGCAGAGTGGGGAGGGCCAGCGTATACCTGCTCGCTCCACCTCACAAGGGCTCTGCTTTTGATGTCCGGTTTTTCTGAAGGGAAAAAAATACACGTCTAAACCAAGAAGATTTAAGGCAGCATAGTTAATTGAGGTGCTCTTATCTTTTTTGTGCTTGGCTGCCTGACCATTCTCCACTTCAATTACTTGGCTGCTATTATGCAAATGCCAAGGAAGCCAGACATTATGCGCCTGTGTTTGCCCCCACATTCACTATTCCTATTAAGTCCTAAAGCCTTACTAGCCAGTAGACAGGCCTGCAGGATTGCTTGACTCAGGTTACGGTAGGGCAGGTGGAGGGCTTTTCAAGCTCAAAGAGTGGTTACAAAGAATTCAAGGGCACCACAGTGGTTAGACTTGGGCTTACAGCCGAGAAGAACAAAAACATTGAATATTACTGAAAACACAGCATTTACTGCAGCTGCTACTGTGCACCCAGAGACTGTATCTGTGAGAAAAGAGTAAGCAAGGTCCGAATGCAGCAGGCCTACCGTCAAACGCAGCAAGTCCCACTCAGACCTTAAACCAAGCTTACGTCCAGCGCGGTTTGCAGTATCAAGGCTTTGCACGTTTTCTAGTACAGTTCATAGTGTCAAGAGAAACTTTCTTCTTGCATTTTGGGAGATCTGCCTCACCATATAAGTTGTCTCAAGGCTCGGTCTTAGCTCTTCTGACTTACCGTTATTATGACAGCAGCTTCCAATTTGTAAGAACCTGCCTTCTCCACGGGCTTACAATGGACACCGACTTTGCCCTGTGCGCACAAGTTATTCTGTATGGAGCTGAAAATCTGCCGTGATAGCTTCCCAGATGGGAGGAAACGGCGAGCAGTATATATACACCATTACACATATATGGAAGTTTAGTTTCTGAAGCAGTGATTAATGGCTGTACATCTACAGATTCATCTTACAGGTTACCATCTTCAAGAAAAGAAAAAAAAAACCATAGAGCTGGAGTTCCAAATGAGTATCAACTTGACCCTCCAATTTGGTGAAAACAAAAGCTTGGCAAGAGACCCCTCAGAGATTATCTGTGCCAAGACGCCAACAGAAAGACTTTTGGGAAAGACAGAAGTCAGAAACCACTCGGATAATATAGCATGTCACCAAACAGCGCTTTAACTGTGAGGAAGGGAGTGTAACACAGTTCACTAAAGGCTTCCCACTACTCAAATCGAACAGGCAGGAACAAACAAAACATGAGGCACACCAGAGCTGTATCGTATAATATGGCAAACAGAAATTGAGATAACATCAGAGTAAATTTTTTAAAAAAAAAAAAAAAAAAGGTATCTGTGCTGCTGAAAGGCTCATGAGCACGGACAGAAAGTCACGGGGAGAGCAGCAACGCCCTGGCAACCAAGGGAAATGCCAGGCTTGGGTCTTATGAGAAGTTCTCAGCCCACAAAGAAAGATCCTAAATGGTAGATGCACTTCTATCGGGCCTAAGCAGTATATGCCCAGCAAACTGGAACCCCATCAGCTGTTTCACTAGGCTGCTCTCAGGATTGGAGCTTTTGGGGAGAGGAAAAGGGACAGTCTCTTTTGTCCAGATCCACCTGAAAACCTGCTAGCAAGCAAAGACCAGAAGGAAGGCCATCACCACGGAGCATCTCAGCTTCTCTGGGCAGTTCCGCTTGGCTATGGAACTACAGAGCACTGGTACCAGGGCAGCGTTCAGACAGACGCATACTCCTTTTTCTATTAGCTGACATTCCTTTAACGGTTTGCTCTCCTTTGAGCTTCATTAAACAAACATTTTGCTTCTGGAGGAAGCATACTTTTATTGGGTTGCACTGACATAGTCAATTATTTGTAATGTCTTAGCAACTATACCCTTAAAGAGAGACTGAAAAATGTCTAAAAGCAGGATATTCCACACATATAATTTTCTAAAATCATGACATACAATTATGCCTTGCTTGGGCTACAGTTCCCTTTATTTAAACCCAGTGGGATTTGCAATGAGACTCCAGGCTCTTATCTAATTGATAATACTTCTGCTATTTTTACTACCTTGATTCATAACCATTAGCATATGCCACTCTTTTTTCCCCAGTATTATGCTGTACTAATAGTTATTTTTACTGTGAAAGACCTAGGCAACCTTTTTAATGCAGCTCTAAACTGGATTTATTTTGTGATCCTTTCAGAGACTTACTGCCTCTGAGCAAAACGACCACAGAAACTGTCACAGTCAGTTAATACGCTGATTCTGCACATTCTCTCCCCATCTCCAGGCTATTCCTTAAGCAAAGGCTAAAAATAAACACTCTGAGGCTACAGGAAGGAGCAACTTTTAACAGCCTTAATCTCTGACGTAACAATAGGAAACCAGACAAAAGCGAGAGCAGAAATACCTCTTTGAGACACCAACCATCAGCAGCCTACATGACTGAAGCAAACCCCATGATTTTGCTGAGGATAACCTGGCCCTTGTTTCAGCCCCAGGCAACTCAACTACTGCTCCGAGACCCAACTACAGCAAGCCCCTCTGGGCCAGCACAGAGATGCTGCTGATAACAGCAACTGAGAAAATTGAAAGCACTGTGCGTGGAAGATATTTTCATACAAGAAGTCTGCTGTGCAGCAGGCTTGGGAGCTGTGAACAACTGTTACTCACATCATTATGCAAGCTGACTTTAAAATCCTAACGAACATTGCACTTAAACCCAGCAAATCTAGTTCCCTTTTGGGCATGTGACTGGATGTAAAGCTCAGCAGACAGCACAGCAGTGTACGTTCCTTGAAGCCACCACAGATCGTTAGCTCAAGTTGTTCCTTTTCAAGTGACCCTGATTTTCACCACGTGCTGAGCACCCACCGTGTAAAAATCAAAACCCAGGGCCCAAGCGATTCAAATTTTTTTTCTCATTTTTAGAAGAATTTAGCTTGGCAAGCCTGTTCACAAAATTGTATTCAACACATCCATCTCCGTGGCTTCTCCAGGCCAACTTCTGCAAAACCTAGATGGCAGAGCCAAAAAGATAACACACAGCTGCTAATTTTTTCCAACCAGCACCAGGCATGACAATCCTCATTACTTCACAGAATGGGTATTTAGGATGAGGTTTGTGCAGATTACTAGGTTATGTCTGGACTCGAGCACTGAAAGCCTGTGCTTCTGCCATCTTATTTCTCTAATCCATCAACAGTGCAAGCAATCTGTCTTACATACCCAAAACAGTCAGAACACATCAAATTGCCTTTGTACCACACTGAAATAATTTGCTGTTTGGAAACTGGTTGTGCACCCAAGTGACAGAAAAAAATCTGATCTTTTATTATTTGGATCAGTACCCGACATACTTGCTAATGGATTAGCAATAAAATAAAGTTCTAGGAACTGTCCTCTCCCACCTAGAATGGAGAAGCCTTCAGTGAGTCTGCTTCCTGACATCAGTAGCCTTATCCATATAAGCGAAATGAGAGGCTGCTGACAACATACGAAAAGGCTGGAGCCACTCGCATCTTCTCCCCCTTCCTCCCAACCACAAACACAACCAAAAAACCAAATTAAAAGGTGATATCTGTAGCAGTGAACAAAACAGTTTCGGTAGCCAATGAGTACAGTGACACATGCCACCACTGAATCCATGCCGCTTTAAGGAGCAGGTCATTGCATCCAAGCTGCCTACTGGGATTTGTTCTGGGATCAGCTTAACTCCAGAATGGTAACTGATAGGTCTTTGGGCCAAGGACCAAAGTACCGGTACCAAGGACCAGCCTAACATTTTCACTAGAGGATGACCAAATTTCCGTGGCAGCACGCAGGCTTTGGGACTGCGTGATCGCTTAGCACAGAGATCAGCAAACAGAGCGCAGGCCAAATGGCGTATCCCGAGGCATGAGGACGCTGACACAAGTTTGGGCTGTGAAAACGCAGCAGAGCTAAGCCAAAGCAAAGCAGAAGGATCCATTCCCTTTGCCAAGAGGTCCTGAGTGCCCAAAACACACTGTAACCCCTCCAATGGGCTGGCATCATCTCAAAACGCCAAGGCTACTCGGAGAGTCCCAAAGCTGCCCGAAAGCCTTGGCTCCCTGTTCGGATCCGTCTAAGGACAACAGTTCATGCGATGAGTTCCGCCCTACCCAAACTTCTTCTAAGGCCAGCGGACATGCTGGCATAGGTAAGTTATGGCAGTCAGGTGGTAGCAAGTAAAAGCACACGGAGCTTGTCTAGAAACGCTCAGGACCACTACAAAGGGTGGAATATGTGCCTGAGACTTGAGAGAAAACGTTACAGCTATTTGCGGTCCGCCACATGGGAAAAGCACGGATACCCTCAGCACATGGACTTAACACCGTACCAGCAAAATAGATTATTTATTTCAGACAGCGGGCTGAATCATGACCCCAAGTACAACTAATCCCACAATATATTCACACTTTAGGGCTATGAGCAACAAGGGATGTTCAAAGGAGTGCACCAGTTAACAGCTGAAGAGAAGAAAACAAGAAAGGAAAAGAGAGAAGGGAAAAAAAAAGCAGTTGAGGCCTTTTCTGCTGGGAGAGAGGAGTGAGAAAGGTTGAAAATTGCAAGCTACAACTTGATATAATTACCACCACTACTCGAGGCTCACAGCTGCTGCCCAAAACGTTCCAGAAATTTCGGAAAGCTTTGAGACTGCTGCCAAAGCAAACGCCATACACTGCAAGGCCCGAGAGTGGATTTCTAGGCAGGACACCTATCATTACAAGGGAATTCAGAGCAGCTTGAGGTTTTGTTGTTAATCTTTTTGTTTAGATCTGAATTCCAAGGTACAACAGAAAAAGCTTTTGGCACAAATCGGCTGAAGAAAATATTTCTGTGCGCGTGTTTGATTTTAGAGAGTAAGTTTTTGCCCAACTACAGTCACTTAGCTATTGCAGAAAAGGTCTTCAACTGCCAGAGAATGCTTTGCTTACAGGAAAATGAGGCTTTGTATTTTCTCCTCTGCTGAGCTATCCAACCACTTCTTTCACTTAACTCTGCTATGTTCCCAAAAGATAAAAATCTCACTCCCTAAGCAGCATACTGCAGTTAGACCCAGTCAGCATCGTTGCAGTGAAGCTTTGTACAACCAATTGACCTATCAAAGACAACGGATGAGCGAGCATCCCACCCGTACGACAGCCTATGGAAGTCATCTTGAGGTACAAGAGCCACAGAATTCTTGGTTGAATGTAAGTTTTCAGGGTGAAAAAAGACTGATTTTTTTTCACTCCACGGAAAAATTGATTTGAAGGTAAGAAAATAAAAATATATTAGCTGAACTGACAAGGTAGAAAGGGAAGGTAAACATTGCTACAGCCGTATTTGAGGAGATATGGATGAACAGTTTTTGAAAACACGCCCACGCATGCTAAAGGAGATTTTTTAGTAGCTAACATAGGAAGATAGAGAGTGTGAGTATAATCTTTTAATTAACTACCAGTGTTCTCTTTAAATATGATAACATCTTTATCCTGCATTAATCAACACCTTGACCTTTCACACTTGAGTTTATTTAGTTCAAGGGACAGTAATTATTTCATTAACAGAAAACACGCATGTTGCAACTCACCATTATTAAAGCGCTTTTAGTCCTAACCACACATACAGGGAAGAACGTGACCTGCACTTGTGGGGGGGAGGACACACACCACTAAAAGCGTGAAGCACATTTCCAGCTCACATGCACAGAGGCGTCACGCATCGCAGTAAAGCTTCATTAACTTCAGTAAGGCCACACAGATGACAACAGTTGTGTGTCTGGCCCAACATCTTAATTATGTAACAGTAAAAAAAAAACAACATTAAACTCAAATTCTGTTATGAGGAGTTTACATGCTGCTACATGCGTGCCTGCAAGTATAAAATAGTAGCTTTATTATGTCTGATGAAAGGCAGCACACTACTCAGCTTCCACACATATGCCCAAACCAACTCACTGGCAATTGGTTAATCCAAGGAACTGAAATTTTGCCAAGAAGTACATCTTGCCCTAATATAGTACCTCACACATACCTCACCCTTCTTACTACGACCATAGCTCTGAATCACTAAATAGTAATGAGACGCGCTCTGTCATTTAGAAAACCTGCATAACTTTTAACAAGGAAAATAAAAATTCTAAGTTAAGGTGTTGTAGCACACGGTTCCTGTTTACAGTTCTTCAGCCTTCCTGGACCCATTTAGAAGAAGAACATTAAGACATTTAAGCAGGAAACAAACAAATCAGCCTTGCCCACACAGGCACTGCTCTGCTTTGCTTTACTCTTAGATTGCTCTTTCCTTCAAAACCTAACCTGATAGTGGGAATTGCACCATTTTATGATGAAAGTCGGGGACACGCACGCTCTGGGAGGCTTATGTATCCAAACGTAGCCACAGTCTGTTCATTCATGTAATTGCTATGAGTTTCTCAAAGGGCCGGTTGAAAAGGAAAGCCAGGCTTCCGCTGTGACAGAACTAAAGGAGGAACCAAGGAGAGACTTAAAACTTCCGCAGCCTCACCGATTGCTGCAAGGCGCGAGAGACGTTCTCCCAGCGCGGCGCAACTCCTGCGCTCACGGGAGCTCTGCGGCACGAGTTGTACGCCAACATCTCCTCATTGTACCTGGCCACTGGGCAGGGTTTTTTAAAAAGAGCGTTCTAATGGTCTTAGAAAGCCCAAAAACCCAGTAGCTGGACGTAAGATTTGGGGTTAGGAACTACAGCTTGAGCTGGGCCTGTGAGAGGACAAGTTGAACAACTGCTTTATGCCTTCCGTAAGGGCTGGCTAAAGTTCTAGTGGGCAGCTACTCCCAAGTCTGATCAATTAGCCCTTCAAAGCAGGTTCATGACGTGTGCGCTGGAGCTTGATACTGACAAATAAATAACTACTGGATTACCTGTTGAAAACAGGGTGGAATCCTGCCCATCACTTTTTCAAGAACCTGAAAACTAAGAGTCGCTTGCACTGTAACACCTGAGGCGGGAAACAACGTCCGCCCTGCAACTCCCAGAGACGAGAGCAGCATTAGACGATTTTTTTTCTCTAAGAAAAACAAAGTGAAAATATAGAGATCAGCTTGTTATTTTACAGGTGGCTTGAGGCAGAAGGTTTCACACTAGATACCAACGTGTCTTAGAAACTCTCATTCCCTTTTAAGCTGAAAAACTGCCCACAAAGATCACCTAAATAAAGATGCAATTAGAAGGCAAAAAAGTAATTTCTTACGTATTGCTGATATAACTGTGTGCAGTTTGTACTCCCTAAACTACTTGGGATAATTCTATCAAAGTCAATTCCATTGTTTACTTTCGTTATGTCATTAATTTTGAGGAAAAGATTAACGATTTTTGAAGCTTCCAAGTAACTCAGTTAAGATTTTTCTTTGAAGAGCTTCTGAAGTAAGCCTCTCGCTTGTTTTTCAGAAGTGCTTCAGTGTTTTGGAAATACGACGCTTTTTTCCCCCGTGTATTTTAAAATATTTGAGTTTAAAGTATGAAGTAAATAGGAAGACTTACCGAAAATCTGGAAAAGACAGAGAGAAGAGAGAAAAATTTATTTGATGGTGAAATAATGAATTTTTTAAACAAGCAATACCACAACTAATGTTGCAAAGTCATATCCATGAATACATTTAGTTATATCAGACCTAAGGCCACAGAGATGTGCGAGTATTTTATTTATAAACTGAGTTTTACAGCTAGAAATGCACGACTACGAAGAGCCTGCACTTCAGTTGGGGTCGCTAACGTAATTCAGGTTGTGTACCTTGACCCTTGAGTGTGTGAATTGGTTCAGAAAACAGTTCATCAGGTCATAAATAACTGGAGGGACATTTAATTCTATGTGGAATAATATTAATTACATTCCTTAGAGAAGTACCGTTGCAGATGTTAATATCGGCAAATCAGCTACAGAGCACTCTAAATATTTTGAAGAAAATGAAAAAAAAAAAATCTGCCAGCGCTAGCACGTACCGTTTGTTTACAACGGAAGAAGGCTTGAAATCGGAACTAGAATGAAACCCCCCCCAAATTCCAGGACCTTCCAGAAAGTTTTGCTTATTTGTCTAAGAAATTATGAGCTGGGTGTAAATTTGGATTTTAATATTGCCCTGATGCCCAATGTCTATGAGGGAGAATATCCAAGTTTATGTTTCTGCAGCCCACGTCTAGCTTGCACGCTCAGCCCTCTAAGTGTTTATACTGCAGAAAGGACCAGTGCACCAAAAAAGTTTTTAACAGTTTCCTGTTTCACTACAAGGTTCTTGTGCATCTAATTCCCCTGCCCTTTATTTTCTTTAAATCGTGTGGGTTACACCTTGCACGATTACAAAAGCATTTTACGAGTAAGATCTCTTGAACTGTACAGCATCATTAGATCCATAAATCAAAGTTTACAAATGTAAATAACTTAAGAAAATAGTATTTCCCAATGGCTCCTACATTTCTATACATTCGGGTATTTTAAGGTGCTGTAGTGACCGCTTGAGAGTATTTAGTCATGCCTAAGACTTTCTAACACATGCCTTCTTTCCAGCGGCGTAAACACTTCACAGACAACATTGATAGCAGCATATGTTTTCTCCCTCAAGATTAATTCTTGAGCTTGTCTGACATGAAGAGATTCAGTTTTCAAGAGAGCAGTTAGCGAAAAAGACAAAAGCTTTTCTTGGTTGGGGTTTTGCTTATTTAAAACAAGCAAAAGCAGAGGGGGTTCCTGGGGAGGGGGAAACGCTACCAGAATAATTGCTTAGTACAGTATTCGGCATTCAGATAGTTATTACTTTGAGGTGTGTTGCACTTGTGAGAGTATGAGATGGCCTACAGTAAGCTTCTGAAAGAGAATTGCAGGCCTAAACCCTTTAATCTCTGCAATTTAAGACAAATGGGCAAATGCTCAAATATTAAAAAGCAGCACCAGAAAAGGGGCGGGGGGAGATCACTGCTGTGAAGTGCACGTGCACACAGCCTTTACGTATCTTGAGTGGAACAAGAGCTTGAAACATGCCTAGATTATGCAGACCCACGTATTTGGTCAGAGAGAGGATTCCCTCCCCTCCTAACCGTTGGTATGGTTTTCAGCAGCTCGTTCTTATAACTGAATAAGCAAAGAAAAAAAGAGACACTTGCTATTAATACAGCCAACTGAATGGCAGACCTGCCAATTCATCATCGTTACCAAAAAACTGCTTTCTTCCTACCGACTGGGAAGTGGGAATTATTGGACTGGCCGTTCCTCCATGACTGAAGATGCTGCCCGCGTGCCAATGAGCAGTACGGGGTCCGAGCCACCCTCTCCCGCGGGTTGCCTTTCCCCTGTAGCACGTGCGCCGGCTTGAAACGTTTGCCTGCATCTCCTGATCATCTCAAGCCTCACATCAGTAAAGGAGCAGGGCACAGTAGCAAACCCTGCCCACCTCTCCCCGCTGAGGAAAACACAGCCTGTTTAGCACGGGGTGTTCCCCAGCCCCATGAAAAACGTGCTTGCGTTATCCATTCCCTCCAGTTACACGACTGTTCAGGTCACTCCCGGCGCAAAGCTTCACACGAGGAAGTGTGAAAGGGACTGCAGGAGCCAGAATCAAAACAAGGATATTTTCAACCTGAATTTCGGTATGCAGCGACTCCAGCACAGACAGATGCAATGTAAACGGGGGTCCACCGGCGGCCTCTGCGCTAGCCTGCAAAAACCTCACCTCGTCTCGAGGTGAAAACCAGCTCATCTCGCACAACGGCTCCATTAGGAGCCTTCATTGAATGGAGACTGCCAATTGTATCGAACTGTGCCAAGCCACACATGACGATTTTGGGACAACTGCTGGAGATGGCAAAGACCGAGTTCTGGCCAAACTATATTTACAGTAAAATTGAGGCAATTGTGTTCTGTATCGCATTCTGAAATTTCATGTAATGAGATGCATAAAACAGAAAGCCTGAAAACCAAGAAGAAACTACTCAGATTTTTATCCTGAGACTACTATCAGAAACCCAGCTCGGGGAAGTATCTGGACCAAAGCGCATGCTAAATTGACTGTTTTCCCCAAGTGAAACCACACCACTGGAAATGCCGTAATGGAACACATGGCAGCAGGCAGCTTTGGTGGGGAAGAGAGTAATTCAGCTTCTATTTTGCTCACTTGACCAAAAAGCAGCGTCTCTGGACACTCGCCCTGGCTTAACCACCTTAATTCTTCTGCAAGTGCTTGCTCTTGACTGCTTTCTATACGAGACTTTCTACATAAAACTATTTGGAACAGTCACCATACAAGTGAAAACCTTTTCTAAAAAATAAGCTGAAAATACAGTTCTCCGATAAATAGGCACTGGATGGCAAATCTCTTGCGTTCTCAGTACGCCAAACATTTTCAAATTCTGAGCAGATGTTAAAAAAAAAAACCAGAAAAGCACAAAATAAGGCAGAAATCCTCTTCCCTCCCAAAATCCTCATTCACTAAGTCAACAGAACTCAACAGTTCCGAGGGCAAAAAAAAATACATGTATAATTTTAGCTAGCATATAGGAATAGCTTTTTCCCCCAACTTCTTGGAAAACACTATATAAGCAGCAGATAGGCCACGCCAACCGAATCACCTTCATTTACACGCTCGCAGTTTTCTCTAAGCAGCTCTGACAAACACGTGCGGCAGGATTTCCCTGCACAAACACCACGCCGGCTGGTTCCCAGCACACCACGCTTACCCGCACCCTTTAATCCCATTCCTCATTCCCGTTTCTAACAGCTTGCCTTGCACAGCAGTCACAGCCTTACCGGTGAATAGTTTACTGACTCTCCACAGGAATACGTTTTTAAAACTGTTGTTGTATTTAACACCTGGGAGTCCTCAGGTACTAAGGTAGTTGACACAAAAACACTCCCAGCAATATAAGCAAGCCAGCAGTTTTGTTAAGGTCATGCTTGAAAAAATTCCGGGAAAATATGATTTGCAACTGCTCGTCACACAAAACCAAAATTAAACAATCCAGCTGTGGGAAATCCAACAACGCTATCACTAAAACTGCACTGGACATCACATTTAGGCTGCACCTAAACGATTTGTGTCCCCATAGATTAAAAAGAACAAAACAGAACTAAGAAATGCCCACGTCTAATAATAAAACAAGAACAAAGAACAACAAGGCAGCATTGACTGCAAATATTTGTGGTAACGTGTCTCTGAAATTGCCACATTCCAAACCAACTTTACTGTAAGATTAAAATCTAAACCCACAAGCAGAATTTTTATCTGAAACTTCCAGAAGCCATGACCACAGTAACCTCGAACGCACCAGAAAGGAAAACCCGTGACTTCCAGCTCAGGCCCTGACTTTACCTCCTCTTCTAAGAGCAGGTGAGATGCATTTCTGAATCACGAGGCCTGCTAAGAGACAGACCCCTTCACCTGTACCCAGCTGGCCACCAGAGAATGTGGTACAGGCTTTACAAACCCAACTATTACCCTTCACAAACTTTTGAACAAGACCCACCCTTTTAATAACAAACCTAGCATCCTACTTAGCATGAGTAATAAGAAATTACTCCTAAATAGAATATGTTGGTGGTTTACTGGAAGTTCCTGTATCAGTAAGGCAGCCAGGCTTGATTTAAATTATGAAAGTTAACTGCGTATACATTATTAAGCCACTAAAACACCAATTATCCTAGTTAAAAACTTGTGCTTTATTTCCAGATCCGAATAGATTCCTTCCATTCTAGTCACTGAGATGCAATGCTCAGAAGCGTATCGCTAACAGTCACATATAATATGCTGTACATAAGCATATGGTCATCTACCATTGAGACTGAATGGAACTTCTGTTAAACTTCTCCAATCTGTCCCACAGAGTAGCAAATTCACGGAGACAGTCCTACGTCTCAGCAACTGAAGAACCAGCAAACTCCAAAGGGCATTTTCCGCTGCTTCTGTGTACCATCCTCCTGCCGTTTTCCCAGCGGTCTTACCATCACGTTCAGCTACGCCTTATGCCTAGTCATGGGGCTAAGAAGTCAAGGCTGACAAGTCCAATAAAGCTGTCAGAGAGAAGCTGAAAATAAAAGCAGACCCCAGACACGAGAGGAAAGGCTGCGAAGCTTCTGTATTGCATTAGCTACAGCCGCAGGCATTGCTTCTATCAGCCGAGTTGCATCCCTTCCTATCACAAAAGGAACCGATTACCATCACTACTGCAACATCATTAGTCGGGCTCCAACCGCAGAAATCCATGAATCCCACACACAAAAAAAACCCATTCACCAACATTTCCCTGAGGAGAAACTTAGAAGAAAATTCCGGGGCAGGAGTCTTGTGAATGAAGAGCCATGTGTTAAGAAACACCACCGTACTCCACAAAGTGGCCCGAGAGACCCAAACAAGGCGGAGCTGCGGCGGTGCAGCAAGCAGTGTCACCTGCCGGCAGCGCGCTCCCCAGCACGCCTCCGTCAGGAAGCGGTCGCTCCCTGGGAAAGGAGCTCTTCCCACCTTTGCGCAGCACAGGGGAGATAACAAAACCCTCTCTCCGCTTCCCTACTGCTAAAAGGGATCAGGGATTAGACAACATGAACCATCAGCAACCCCTGACAGCCAGCAGCATGGGACCAAAAAACTACTTTCTCGTAGAACTGTATCACTGCCATTTCCAGAAGTGGGCAATTACAGTCAAGTCTGCAAAAACAGGGGTGGTAGCTTCAAGGACGTTGGCTAGTGAAAGTTCTAGTTAATCACCTTCACAGAGCAAAATAAGGAACCAAGGGAGGGAAAAAAACCAAAGTGAATAAGGACTGGCAAAGGCCGTTTTTCAAGAAATGTTTCCTCCGAGTCCATCAACCGAGTCACTGGCTCGGAGGAGGGAGAATACAATTGCCTTTTTAACATCAGGATTGGCACCAAGAGGCTCAGTACCGCTGGAGAACGATGCTTACAAACCAAGCAAGGATGACGTGTCAGCCTCACGAGCAATGCTATGGTGAGATCCAGTGTCCCTAAAACAGTTTTGGGACTCGGGGCTGAACACGCTACTGAATCGCCTTTCGTCTCCTCCCACCCCTTCGAACACCGGCTGAGAGTCGGGTTCAGCCTTCACAGCGGATCAGCCGGGACACGCTGCTCCCTCCGGCG
>NW_009259591.1:219029-221584 GCF_000687185.1 Egretta garzetta
GGGGGCCCGTACTTGCTCCATAATGCGCTGCCCTATCCAAGCCAGGCCCAAAGCACGAGTCAGGCGCACACGGACGGACGTGACCGGTACGACTGGAGGAGAACCTGGAGTGCTTCATTGCATTAACGACCAAGGAATACAAGAGCAGCAGGACATAATTTTAAATCAGTATCCAAAAAAGCACTAAGGGACTTAGCAAAACCAATACCCTCCCAGGAAGCGAGCGACTTTTATTATGCTGCACAAAACTTCTGTAAGCAGTTAGGGGTTAAAATGCGAAATAAGGAACCCAAGTCCTAAAAGTAATTCATAAAAACGAGGACTGAGTAAGCAAACCTCGTCTTACAGGTAGTTCTCCGACAGGTGCGATTAAATTTTCCAAGGCTAAGTTCCACAAAGCTTTACTTAATCATTTAAAATGAGAATGATGTTACTGACCATGATAAAAACACTGCTTCACATTTTTCACCACGCATTAATGAAACCAATTTTGTCAGCTTGTTTTCCCACAAATATAGTGAAAATTTACACTATGTTTTCTACGTTCTCCACAGACAGCAATGAAGGCGCCAACTGCATCAGCTTCCTTCTATTTCAGCCTACTTCAGCCAAGGGAACTCCCAACAACCCTTTAATTCAGGAACCCTATTGATTTACCAGAGAGAACCACGTAGCAGAGAGATGCAGATCGTCCAAACACATATCAAGCACATAGCCAGTGACAGCACGAATGCCTTAAGATTACGAAAGTTGAAGCTTGACAAAATAATTTGCAGTTCCCAAAACTGCCTCTACTTCTCCTTAACTGCTCTTAAGGACTTGATTCTGACTTCCATGGAACTTTTACCATTGAACTCGTTGCATAAACCAGCCAGAAGACAAACCTCAAGGGGGGCGGGGGGTAGAGGTGTCTGCTATTTTTGCAAGTTAAAGGTTAATGAATAGTTTTGGCATACAGCGCGGGCCAGCTGCTTTGTGATATCATTCACCCGACTTTGGCACAATGAAATGCGCGTTTCTGATCCAACTTACTCTGCAATTGCTGACAGCTAAAAAATTACTATCTAAATATTTTTACTCATAAAAGATTTATTAGCACCTCTATCAGAGTATTTGTGCGTATATACTTTATCCCATATGGTTATAATGTGAGATTCCTTTTGAGTACATGGAATGATTACTGAAAGAGACCTAATTGTATCATAAATAAATGAAATTAACCATTCCAGATCCCGCCCAGCTGACAGTCAGCTTTATGTTTTGACTAGTAAAGCTCCAAGGCTTTGCAAGGCTTAGCTGCTTTAGTAAGAAGGACTGCGCAGCTGATTTTGCATCATTTAACTATAGACTCCAAGATCTTCATGCTAAATACCCGAAACACGCACATAACACGCGGTAGCCCATTTTACTAAAAACAAGGGCAACACTTGCTGAAGCACCCCAGATCAAAACCAAGGTTTAGAAATAATTTTACAACGAGCATGATGTCACAGAATAGAACAAATGGTTTCAAAGCGTGTACTGGGGCTTTAGCACCACCTCTGTTCTCACCGGGAAGTACAAACTACCAGCTTCCACCTAGGCGTTTCTATTCTTAACCCCGACACTCATCACTGCAGCACGCGAATACTTGGCGCACGAGACTTTTGGTAACCACAAGAGTTCTGGCGGGCCCCACGGCCTTGGCCTGCCTTGCTGCACTAGGCTGTCTTACTGTTTGGCGCTTGGAGACTTGATTATACCTAAGCGCAGGCATACGGTGCCATTTCAGATATCCCGGAGCATTTAAGAGACACGAGGCTGTAAGATAACGACACAAAACTCCCAGAAACTTGACCGTGTCTGGAGCAGCAGCTCAAACCCAGAACCCAGGCAGGGACTGCTCCGTTAGCAGACACGGTGGTGGGACCTTGCTGCATTACAGGACTCTACCCACAAGCCAGCTTCAAACCACTGGGCAAACTACTGCCTATTTGCTTCACAGAGCAATCCAAATATTTGTAGGGTAAGAAAAAAAATACCGTTTCTTTAACATGTGCGAATTACGCAAAACTGCCGGAGCCCGGGGAAGTTCTGAGCATCCCTTTGACAGCGAGGAGCTTGCAGGTGAAGCAGCGCTTTGCTTGTCACAAACTGGGAGCAGGCCCATTTTAGCTCCTAAAACCCAAGCTTCTCCACTGGCTTCGCGTTAGAAGCATTTCCTAGAATTATTATTACTATTATTATTATTATTATTATACGATAACTGAGAGAGCCAATCAACTCCTGAAAACAACAGAAAAGCCTTGTCAAAGTTGATGCCTGTTATTTCTATACCAGTAACAAACCTGAGGTCTGCCTTCTGCCTACCTGACCAACTCAATTAGCGAGGCCATTCCAGGCCCAAAAAAGATAGGTGCTGAATAAAAAAAGGGCTGATCTTAGGAAATAAAGCCATTATTTATTTAAGCTTCAGTGATGATCGCTATATGGGGCACTAACAGTTTTGCATAACTGCTGTGAACCACTGACTCTATGCTTTCTTGACTCGTGGGAGCCGTTACTGGCAGGGGGGG
>NW_009259591.1:221705-226214 GCF_000687185.1 Egretta garzetta
GGGATGTGGTCAGACAGCGAAGAGCCGCGGCGGGGCAGTCGGCACGCTCCCTGCGGGCACGGAGACGGGCAGGAGCGGACCGGGAGATCTGGGAGGCCGGGATTCCCTGCAGCCACTGCTGCATGTTCAGGCTGCCTCCCCTCGGTGGGGTGAAACCCGCTAGCGCTCTAGGGAACTCTGCTGCTGCTCCAGGCCTTTTACCTCTGCTTCCCATATCCCTGTGGGCCTAACGTCTACACTTCTCCGGCAGACCATTTTCAGTACTCCCATGTGTACTGTAAACAGAACTGGGCGGCTGCAGCATCATTAGCAATTTTCCTGTTTTCTTTCAAGTCACCGTGATCCATTTTCATTTGTTTTTTCAGCCAAATTAAAGAATGCTTTAAAAAAGAGCTCCAAAACCTAATGCACCACAATGAGTATGTGGGCGGGTTGGCGGGAAAAATAAAGGGGGGTAGAGAGGGGGCTCAATTGCTTCCTGTGGTTAAGATGTTAAAATCCATTCCAGAAGAGTCTGGCTTGATACTGTGGGTTTCGCTGGTATCTTATTTATGAACATCGGAAATAAACTTGCACGTGTGCCCCACTTTCGGTAGAAAGCACGTGTTAAACAGATGGAACTCGGTTATATTTCCATCAAATACAACTGAAGACTCATATTGAAGGTGCTGCCAGATGCCACAAAAACTAAACAGCTTCCAGAAGAACAGAATTTGCTGTTGCAGTGACAGCACTTTCCAACAAAATTACAGGCTATGCTAACAAACTGAAGGAATTCGGCTTATCCACAGAGATATTTCTCTTACTCAAGTCATTTATAACTTCTTTTTACAATCAGATGTCCATTTATTGCAACTAATTTAGGGCAGATACATTAATAATTGGGTATACACTAAGCCAGATTTGAGGCCTCTTTAAACACTTCCACAAATTCTTCCTTTCAAGAACAGTCAGAAACAGGTCATACCCAGACGGGGGTGCCCTGCCGTTCACACTGACACTACACCCAACGCCCGTTACCCGGGCACACGTCAGCCAGCGTCGCTGTCGGTCAGGTGTTTCACATCGGCCTTACGATGACACAGTAAACACCCTCACCTCGGCTTTTTTAATTTCTCATTCTTGACCAGACGTGGTCTCACTGTTTTGTTTGCTGTTCGTATCCTTCCTCGTTCATGCTATCCAACACCAATGAAAATGCTCCATTTGCACTGAAAAGGAAGATTTTAGCAATTTCTTATAAATACGAACACAGTAAAATCAACCCCCACTGAAAGGAGCTGGAGACAACCAAGGTTATTCCTTAATTACACGTGCTTCGCGTGATAAAATGCAATGAGATATTAATGCGAGGTTTGAAAAAAAGACAGCAAAACAAACCTTTCTGTGGCAGAAATGTAAGTCCATGGTAGCAAATCACATTACTGCAGAGAAAAAAAAAAAAAAAAAAAGAAAAAAAGGCCCCCTGCTTGCAGAAGGTAAAAAAGCACATTCTTCCGTGCCCCTGCGTAACCACACGCAGGTATCTTGGGTCACCGTTGTCCTCACTGAGACCCTTAGGCAGGGGATAAGCCCGACTTAAGCAACCTGGCAAGGGAGACCCTGCTGGCAGCATCTTCTGAGTAACAACATCCTTGTCTGCTAGAGCCCAGCTTTCTAAACGTACCGTAAACAACGCGTCATTCAAGGCTTTTGACAGGGAGGAAAACAGACGGAGAATACAACAAGAATAGAACACCATGATACAAGAAAGAGCCATTTACCATTACGATGGGCAGATATTGTTATATATATCTGGATTAGCCTTTTATTCCTCATCTTGTAAATATGCTATTCTACTTCTATTTAAGATTCTAAAAACATCTGGACCAAGGGAGGTAAGCGGACCTTCATAAGCACATGAAACAGCACAGGAGCTCAATGTACCCTAGTGCGTACTGGCTGAGCGCCGAAGGCCCCCGACAGCCTCCGCACTTCCTCCCTCCGTATAAAACCCACTGACAAGTTAGCAATGGTTAATAAGGGCTGTTTCGCTGCACTGCCAAACTAGGAAGCATATGCCGCGAAGATGTACTTCAAAGCCTGGTACATGGGTACGCTTGGAATCGCTTATCAAAAAGATGAAGAGGTGACAGAGTTATAAATATCTTCATGTGGAGAAAACACCGGATATTACCGAGCTCAGTCATTTAGCAGGGAAGGACGTAGCCAAAACCAATGGCTAGCAGCTGAAGCCAGACAAAGCCAACAGAGCTCAACAGCACAGCACAACAGCTCACCAAAGCCACTCATGTCGCCTCCATTTATGAATTTAGATGCAGAGCCAGGTGTTTTAATGCAGTATCTTTAGCTGTGTTTTTTAAAAAGGTAAATCGACATTTTCCTACCAAAAAACCTCAAATTTTCTTCTGTGAAGGTTAGGGTTCAAACGCGCCAAGACAGCAGATGGCTGATCCCCAGAAGACTCGGAGTGTTTTTCACCAACAGAGAAAAGAATTCCCGAAGACTCGGAGTATTTTTCACCAACGGAGAAAAGAATTCCCGAACTTATCAAGTAGGAAGAGATTCAACTTCTCCAGGCTTAATTAAAATGTCATTTCATTACAGCCATCAGTATTGAGTTCATACTGCAGTTGGTACAACAGTAACTGAAACTCTTTGTGAGAAAGACAATTACCACGTAACAGCGTTGATATTAAATGACAAATTCCTCAGGCTGATGAGTGAATAAGAATTACTATTTTTACTTAGGCAGGCGTGGATCCAAATACACGTTTGTCAGCCTTTAAAATACCAGTACCCTGAGGCTGCCAACGTAACTGAAAGCTTTCAAAAGTGACTTGCTGAGTCACTAAAAGAGCAAAATGTATTCCCAATGCAACAAAAGGTACGTGTTGACAATCCGCGTGTCTAAACATCACTCGGTCGTACAGCTTGTCTGCAAATCCCTTATTCTGCCAGAGCGACGTACTCTGTAGAACCAGCCAGAAAGAAACAACGGATCAAGTCTAATTATCACAACAAGTTTATGGACAGGAGGTCTGCTTGTTGCTGCTTTGTTTATAATTCTAGCTGAAATGTTCCAGGAAAAAAGAAAAAGTTTTCTTAACATATTTTCAGGGGAACCCTTTTTTCCATGCACCGAGAGAGGCGAAAGGCCTATACATATCCTTCATTGTTTCTTTTCTTTTTTTTATTATTTTTTACCTAATTGTTTCCTCCTAGTAAAAGAATGAGGAAAAGTTAAAAACACAAAGCGATACTTCCTGGAGTGTTATTTTTTCCTTTTTAGAAGTAACTTTTCACCTTTAAGTGCAAACTGAAGACTTGAAAGCAAAATGAATACATCCCTCCCACGAGACTTGCAGCACAACAAAGTGGACTGCTATTACAAAGTAAGACTCCTTGTGGCAAAGTCCTGAAGGAGAAGCGGTCACCTCAAGCACCCTGAACAGCACGCTGGGGAACGCTCACAAATAGGGCACCAGTCGTCGAGCGAGGACTTTTCCTAAGCATGCGAGGGTAAAAATTGAAAACCAAACCACTGTCACTTGGAAACACTCAAAAGATTTCTTGCAAAATTTAAGATGACATTTACTTAGGTGGCTAAACTCAGAATCGGGGAAAGATTTTATTGCAATCTGACAGCAGATGATCCAGTCATCTGCTCATATCAGACTAAACCATCGTGGGGAGAAGAAAAAACACTGGATGGTAATGTGGCTTGCTTGGTGCTTCCACCCTTCATCTCACTGCAAGCTCTCTCCGCTTCCATCTTATTTGCGTCTCATGGACCTATCTGCCAAAACAATTAATTCAGAAGGAGTGCTCAGAGGAACCCCCAGGCCTGTTCTACGAAGAGGGAGTTTGCCGAGAGCACTTGCTTTTGGAAACAGCCTGTGCACACGGATGCTGACTGGCACCCTGGGCACCTAAGGCTGCATCGTTACGTGCCGGTACCTTCTTCAACGGACTGAACGTCACACGCCACGTACGCAAGCGGTGCATGGATGGACTCTTACACCTATCCCACCGGGAAGCCAGCGCGAAAGCCCATAGAGCACGTAGATGGTCTAAGTCCTGAGATGCTGTCTATAATTAAAATAACCTCATCATGACATTGACCGTTCCTAGATTTAATGGTCCTCCACGTTCTGGAAGATAAAGTTATTTTCTAAGAATGCAAGTATGGCACAATGCGTCCCTTTGCAGGTGTCATTCTGCCATTAAAACTGAATTTGTAAAAAGCACATGGAACATCTTAATTTAGCTTTATATAAAAATTGTCTTATGTGTTATGTTACAGTCTGCTTAGAAAAACCAGGCCAAACCCAATAACACAAATGCTTTAAACAAGCTATCAGGTGTCGTGGTCATGAAGTGAGACTTCTTGATGGAGAGGAACTGGGGCTTTTGATCAGAGCTGAAACCTATTAAAAGCAAATGTTAGAAAGTGAATAAAAATTCGATCTTTTTACATTGCCTTTAAGCTTCCATGAAGGAAAGAGT
>NW_009259591.1:226427-226942 GCF_000687185.1 Egretta garzetta
GAGTGAAATCTCTGATTAAGTGAAGCCATTTGGGGGATTAAACTGCAACACTGAGCGGCTACAGTTACACACAGTATACCGTAGCTGTTCAGTTTGGGAGATTTGCCACCTCAAGAATTCAAATCCAAGCCACCTGGCTATAAAGTACAAGCGCAAACCTCTTGGAATTCAAATATTTAATCTTTGTCTCCTAATAAATACAACATAAATGCTTAAAGAATGTGCAACCGTCATTTTGTCTCTTACGATTACTGTGGAATCTTCAGATGAAAGACTTGATTTTCCCATCCTTTCAGGCAGTGCTATCAGTACCTTGTCTCTCAACTTCCCACAGCTAGCCAGCTAGCTACATGCACAACGCCACATAACTGAATAATGAGAAAGGGACATTCTAGGGATAAGCCAAGACAAGAAATTATTCAGTGGTTCCCTAGAGCCAAGACACAAAAGGGAAGACCCCGCATTATGACAAAGACAGACAGACATCTGACGTGGCCAGGGAACGCATTCAATTT
>NW_009259591.1:226957-256100 GCF_000687185.1 Egretta garzetta
CAGCAAGGGGACAGATGCTGACCCTTCATAGACTGGTCATACCAGGAGGCAAAAACTGCCTCACCAAAGGAAAATCCTTCACTGTTCTTCAAGATGGTCAAATCCTGTGCCGGCCCTATGATTTGCACTGGAAGAAATGGAAGACATTTCTTGCTGCCTGTGGCCAGCTCAGAGAAAAACAAAACAAAACAAGAACACACAAACCCAAAAAACTGCACAGTAATCATAAGTTTGTATGAGCTATAGCAGTGCTCACAGACTCAGAATTTCACCAGTAAATTTGCATCATGCTGGTCTCTCGTGGTCGACAAAGGGAAATCATGCACGTACAGAATATTTTGTGGCTATATCTTGTCTCCTTTTTACGAAGACAGATGACTGAGGGCCGGGAGGCGAGAGTGGGACAGGATGTCTGCTGGCAAATTCCTGCTTTTGGTAGCTTAGGGCCTGGTACGCGAGTGGTGTGCGCACATCGACACCTATTCACCCTGTCAGCAGTAAGCATCAAACGCTCCAACTGCAGCAAGGAATTCCCGATTCAGTAACTAGGAGAGTCACAGATGCATTTTATCGTCAATTCTATCCCTAAATAAAGCTCTAAATCCTCAACTTCTCCCAAACACTTCTCACTAAATCTCATCCTCTGCCTTCCAAACACCATCTTCCACAACCATTCCCTCTATCATTTTTGCCCAAGGAATACAAATTAGAAGAGATCAAGACCCCAGGTCTCCAGACTGCACCTCACTACTTTTCTTTATGGCTTCATCTCATTAATTGGTACTTAGTAAGGGCTTATGATTAGTCACAGTTTTGAGATTATTTTAAAACAAGCAGCTACAGGGCCACAGTTTTCGCTTTTTGATTCACATCAATATACAACAGAAAGAGTAAAGTGTTGGTCTTTGTTTTCCAACTGACGGCCTGCAACAAACTCCAGAACAGAGTCTGAAATGTTCTTTTGGTGCCATCCGTTAGATTTTAAGTGAAACTCAAGTTTAGGCTTTAGCAAGGTCCCAAGCAAACTGCCCAATCCTGAGCTTTTTTGCATGAGGTTTTCGGGAAGCTGATGCTGCCGGGGTTTCTGTGGAGCTTTCAACTGCAAATGAAACTCATAAAAGCTCCAGCTGAACACCGGCTCCTTCCTTCTCTTCACAGGATCCAGTCTCAGAGGAAGCACCTCATGTCTGCCTTGATGATTTCATCCTTCTTTGACTAGTTTTGCTTTCTCACCGCGTCACTTCTCCGTGACTGTTGCTGACACTCACCTTAGCAGGATTGCTTCACTACGCTGGGAGGGTTTAGTATACGTTGTCATTGAACTTGCACGCTTTTGCCATTATCCTCTGTCCATAAACCGATTCTGGACTAGTCTTACTCCAGAGGAAACCTGCTCAGTGCAGCACAGGCATACAGATTTTGTGTCTCTCAGCTAGGGCTGTGTTTCCAATTTCCATCACAAGCCAGGAAAAAAAAATCTACGGACAGAGGATGTAAGTGAAATCTGTAGATCACAACTCAGCTGAGGTATCCGGCGTAGTCAACTTCAGTGCAAGTCTACCCCATCTGCAAACCCAGCCACCCACACTTAAAACCCTAAAACGTTCTAAACTTAGTTGTTCCAAAACCTCTGCAGGACTCCCTGTGAATAGTGACGACCATAGCTCCAAAAACAAAAAGATAAAGAAAGGAAAGAGAGGATCAACAGGCTCAGACAAGAGAAGTAGAAGGGAAAAAAAAGAAAAGAAAAACCACAAACACCAACCAAAAACCCACACACACACGCAGCCACAGAACATGGGACAGACGTCGCATTGCTTACTTGCTTTGTCTCACCTGCTCAACTCTGAGCTCTTCAAAGCAGCTACCGACTCGTGCTAAAGTTTCATACGGCATCTAGCTCAACTGTGCTACTAATGGGTTGTAAAAATTCACTTAGCAGGAACTCAGAGTCACCAGGATTAACCGGTTTATCCCGATAAGCTGAGCACCGTTTTTAGAGTGCCTGCCGTGAGCTAAGCGTTGCAGGTATGCAGTCACTTACTGCCACCCTAGGACACCAAAAGCTACCGAAACCACACTTGGGCTGAATTCACCGAACGCGTCTGATGACAATTTCCATCAGAAGCAACCGTGAGAGGCCAGAGAATATCATCTCTGTCCAAGAAGCAGAAGCAAGAACCAGCTCCACGGCAGGTAAGGCAGCGAAAACACAGCTCAAAAAAGGGTTAATGACGTGAACGAGATATCTGAACAAACAGAACCTACTAGACGTTTGTGTTTTCTTCAGTTGTTCCCAGTACTGCATCAGTTACTTGAGCTTCAAACAGAACAGCTAAAACACATCTGAGAAGCATTTCAGAATTCTGGTGCCCCACACAATTATCTCCACAGCAAAACTTGGGGCTAGCGTGTTGCAATATGCTATTCAAACACCAAACACTTCCTTCCCTACGATAGAAGATAATCCAGGAATTTAATGTGTGAACTCCCAGGTGGCTGTCTTCCACATTACACATGCCTGAGGGCAACGAATCCTTCAGTACTTTCTGCACCCTCGGGTAAATGTTCCAGACGTGTTCCAAGAGGAGCTCCCCTTCATGTAACCACATCACACAGTAACAAGCAAGAATTCTCCCTGCAGCCAAACGAAGCTTACATTAAGAGTTACATAAACACATTACTGTTTCATTATTTTATGTGCATTTGGTACTCTCTCAATTTCTTCTGAGTATCTCTGAAAAAATAAAATGGGTGAATTGTGCTATCTGCTCCTACAAAAAGGATGCTACTGCAAACAGCAAAGCAGCAAGCACTTCAGAAACAGAGCGGGAGCCCACACTTGGCGCCGGGCAGGAAGCTGCTGGGTGGAACAGAATGTCTCGACCCACAGAAGGGACTTTGTGCCTGTCAGGTTAGCATCGTTTGCGGTATCATAACAAGGCAGGTCTCCTCTAACACCAGAAGCGCAAAGGATGCTCTTCAGGTAAGAACTACTATGCTCACTCTGTTAAAGTTCCAGAACAAAACACGTCTTTGGATTGTAAAAGGGAAAATAACCAGACTCGCGAGGAGTTCTGCAGGCACCAAAAAAACCTTTCCGGTAGATGCATAACTAAAATCAAGCAGCACAAAGAGGCTTCTCTTCCATTTTCCTTATTTAGAGCACTATATCAACAATACCGCTCCTCTATAATCCATACGGTACAGCAGTGCATAAAGCCACAATGCCACCATCTGTGCCCTCAAAAAGGACATTTGCGCTATTTTTGGAAACAACTCCAGAGCCAAGAACTGGATCTGCGACAGCTCATTCCACGTAACCACAGGACAGCTGGGACAATGGTTCTGTATCCCAGTCCGGACGTTCTGTACCCACAAGAGCTATGCTTGGTGTACACCACAAGATGCGATTATGCCTCTGGCTGACTGTATTCACACACAGGCATACGCCTGGCGTCGTTCAGCAATAAAAGATTAAGCAGTCACCGCTTCGGTTTGCTGCACGCCGGTGCAGACTCACCACCTGCTTAGCAGCTCAGCACACGCAGTTTGAGTGGGGGGGAAATCATCCTCAGCATCACAGGGCTGCCAAAGCCCTTCCTGACGCCACAGCAAGACCCAGCTAGGGTTGAGCAAGGATGCCCACGTGCAAGTTCATCTAAAGACTAATTAAATGGTAGGTTGATAAAGAAATAGTTCGCTTCTCTTGAGAATAGGAGAAACCTTGAAATTCCTAAGAGAGAGCAGGGGGAAAACATAACACACGGCCATTCTCTGCGTTCGTTTCACCTGCAGCTTGTCCCTAAGTGGCAATAGTTAGAAAAAATCAACTGGTTTCCATCTGCGGGTAGACCATAAATACAAATAGACTGGCACAGCTGGCTGGAGCTGCAGCAGGAAAGAACCTAGAAATGACCACTGACAGATGGTTGGCAAGGACCCACAGCCCACACAGGCTTCTGCTCACAGGCTGCCCACCACTGCCCACGGCCCTCCCCAGTTTGCTCCCATCAACGGTGTCGCATACTGCCGCCAGTCCCACATCTACGTTCAAAGGGGGCCAATCGAGGGGCGATTTCTGCTGAAGCCACAGCTAGGTTCTGAGTGATGAGCTGTGCGCTTCACTTCTCATCCATTCTGCCAGAATATCTCTAGAGATCCAGGCTCCCGAACGTCTGCCTGACTGCCGACTCACAAAACACCCTGCAGCAACAGCAAACCAGCGGCACACAAACTTATTCAAGCTCATTCGTCGCATTATACTTGGGAGGGAAGGGTGTAGATAGATGTTAAATTCTTAAACCCCTACTCTGCTGATGACCAAGTGAAAGAAAAAAAGCTACGCGGCTCACAAAACAGCTATACATCAAAGTAATTTTTGTATGGTTTGTCTGATCTGTCAAGCTCAACGTGGCAGCAACACGAAAACACAGACTAAGAACATGAAAACGACAGAGCCAGACAGCCAAGTCAAAAAGAAAAACACGGGTGTTCCGTTCAAGGACCCCGGAACACCAAAGGAAAGGGACCCTAGAAGAGTACAAATAGTAATCTTGATTATGAGACATGAGGATAGACGTGGGCACTAACTGTTTTACCTAAAGGTAGTTTCTTTTTTCATGTTCTCAGCCTCAATCTGTCAGGTGGGCATGCCTCATCCACGCAGGAGAAACAGAAACTTTTAACCCATGCCTTCCAGTTCCCCTTTCCATGGAGTAAAGGCACCTGCGGAACAGCAGGAGCCGAGGGTAGCTGCATTCCTCAGAACCAGTCCGCAAGGAAGGAAGCACAACTTCCCTTCTTACAGACACACTCACACACACACCCCCAACACGCAACAGCAACGCACGGCACCTTGTCCACTGGAGTCCCCTCTTTAAATTATCTGTTCTTTCATTCCTTTATTCCCCCCCCCCTTTTTTTTTTCTCCTTTGTTTTTGACTGACAAGGAAGATTTGACCCATCTGTATTTCTTTTACTGCCTTTGTATAACAGCTTTCAGATTTTGTATTCCTCTCCACATCAACCTGACAAATGTTGGGGCGGGGGAGAACCCTCACAACACAAAGGCTATCCAAAAGAATTAACAGACAGAAAGTCCCATTTGAAAAGAAGGGGGGAAAAATTTGACACTAGCCCTCGGGCATAATTGATTCCCCGTGATGATTTCAAGAGACAGCTGTACCACACTTCCAGTGTGAGCAAGTACTTAGCAGGTTCATCTTCATCTCCTTCCAACCCAAAAACTCCTGAACCACTAGTCTGTCTACTAGTAAAAATGCAGGGAGAGAGTTTCTTGCGATGGCTGAAAGCAAACCAAGAAGTCTGCGTGAAGGATGGGTACGAGGTCATTTCTGCCAAGGGTTCCACGTACAGGCAGGTGTCAGAGGAAGGAGCACACGGGGCTCCGCTCCCTCGCAGCAAGCTTCAGACAGGCAACTGTGCTTTTTACCTTCAGCTAGAAGGGAGACCGAGGGAGCAGGGGGAAACACCAAACAAAAAAAAAAAAAAAAAATCATGTTTTCTCATCCATTTAATACTTAATGACCTTTTATTGCAGTAGCAGTTTATTCATGTTCTGTATCTCACTTCTTGAGCGTTCATGAGTAGAAGGAGAAGGCAGGATGTATGGGAAGGAAAGAAGAAATTAAGTGAAGGCTTCTCTTCCACTGACTGCTTTTCGTGCAACTACTACTCGTCAATCAGTGGAATTTATTCTCATTTCCTCTGGGAGGGGAAACTAATACTGGTGTCTCCTTAATGGTTGGCAACCATTTTTCCTATAGAGTGGTAGACTTAGAACTTGAACAGGCACATTTTAAATGCTTACATGCAAACCCTGCACTTGTAACTTGCAAGAACCTGCGGGGCCGATTCTGCACACCTTCACCAATTAAAGCATGAACAAGCAGGTGTCAATTTTATTACTGGTGTGAACGCATGGATTGTGGTTTATGGTTGTTACTCCCAAGGATTCCAGAGCTTCAGCAGGTGTAACTTTGTTAATGGACGCAAGTTTTTGGGGTCACAAAGGCCAGCTGACTGCAGGGGCAATGTCATTCCCTTTGATCTTCAAGGATAAGGATCAGACCTTAGGCAAAAGTGGTGCTGTTCAGTAAATACATACAGCTGAAACGGGCAGTAGCTGAGCACTACGGCCAATCCTTCTTTCTTTTTATTGGAAGATAAAGCTATGCAGGCAAAAGCTTGCGTCCCTATTCGCTTTAAAAGAGATGTTGCAAATTCAGAAAAAAAGGATGTGATGGAAAGATCAAAAACTGGGAAACTTGTCGTGTGGGGTGTCAACCTCGAGCCTCCCTCTCCCGTGGCAGGTGCCTCCAAGTGGATTCACATGAAATCCTGAACCACAAAAACAACCTAAGATCCACTGACATCTTTCAGAATAGATTTCACCAAAAGGGAACTACATAAAGGAATGAAGGAGGAAAGAGGTGTCCTGTTCACTACTCATGCGCTTTGAGCAGTTACTTGATTTCTCCCATGGCATCCGGAGTTACAAGCAGTGGACTATTCCAGTTGCTTTAGTGTTTGAACAGAGCTTTGAAGAGGTTACAAACTTTTAAACCCTACTCCATTAATAGAAAGAGTTATCTAAGGAAATTCAAGCTTTATAATACACAATTGGTTGGGAAACATTAAAAGCAACCCTATCATTTAATTAGAAATGCACACACAAAGAGAGAAGCCAGTTCTAGCCAGATTACCCTTGATTACTGCTGCCTTCATCTCAGAAGCAAATCCATTTTGACAGGACCCTACCTTCCTGCTATGGGTTTTTTGTACCCTGTGGTAAAGCCCTCCTGAAAGCGTTGTTCGCTTCTGAGACTTCCCTGGTTTTCCATGCTCCTTCTTGCTGTTCTGCCAAGCTAATATTTGTCCCCCCCACTCTGTTTTTGTCTGTGAATATACTTTTCCCTTCAATTTATCTGATTCATGCCTGGAATTTTCATAATCTTGCACGCTTGCTGCTGCACATTATTAACACATCTAAGCTGTTCCCATTTTTTTTTTTTCTGTCAAAACTCTTACCCTGTGATCTCTCCCAGGGTAGCTCCGTGTCCACCCGCATGGCCCACGGAGCTCGAGAGGCGCACGGCTCCCACGGAGAACAGCAATTCTGACAGATTAACGTAAGCACTCTCCCTGCCCTATAAGGATCAGACCTCTTCAAAACTACACTTGAGAGTCCCACCCCAAGTGACTGTTACTTAATTTTAGTAATTGCCATATTCTGGCATCAGGTAACATACACACTGCCTTCGCCTCAAATCCAGAATGCTTTTGCCCAATCACTGCCAACATAAGACTTGCAGTTATATGCTGCATAGGCATAGCTGACAGCACCTCTTAACCTCGGTCAGATTTGATTTATGGATACAAGGCTCCAACCTGTTCATTTTTTTTCTTTTCCATTTAAAAAAAAAATCATGCTTCTTTCCATTACAAGCTCTCAAGCTTAAGGATGAAAAATGTGTGTATTCTCCCCTTTTTCTCCAGTTATGTTTCATAAGACTAGGTTTCTCTGCTCATGTATTGTACTAATGTAATTGTGAAATAAATATAAAAAGAAAGCCACAAAGAAACCTGCAGACCTGGGAGGTTTCATCAAGTATTATTGCATTTCTCGCCACATAATGAACCGGCACCTTCCTGCCCTAAGGCAGTGTATGCTTGATCCTACTTAACTATTTTAGATTTATACTTTTAACCCACAGATTCATTTGTAAAGAGATAATTTGCATCTTTTCCATATATGTGAATTTCTTTTATTGTTCCATTATTTAACTCATCACTACAGAAATTCTGCACATACTTCCTTCCCCTGTGTCCCCCCAGAGACTCCCACTTTTCAAGGTAGCATATACTCATTTTATACCTCCCATGTCTAACCCTGTAACAAGATTATTTATTCAGGTGTCTTCCCGAAGATGTCCTCAAGCAGAGGAGAAGGTATTAGACCTAGGGAGCTCCACTGAAATTGACTTTAAACAACAGAAAAGATGCAGAAAGTTTGCCACTTGTTTATTAACTTCCCCCTAGATACACACACAGGCAGAAATGCAGCCTTTGAAGTTCTACAGGACTTGTAAAACAGTTTGGAAAACAAAAGTAGTGACAACATTACCATAACCTATCCAGAGGCTAGGGATCAGCAATACACTCTCATTCCATGCATTATAATACAAAAATTACAGGTTTTTTCAAGGTAACTATAGTACTGTGACATACACAGGGGAAGCGGGGGACATCATTCATTTAGGTTACTCTTCTATAGCAGTAGGATTCAGAAACACGCTTCCAACGCTTCCAACTTCAGTTGGTTTCTACACATTCTGCGCCCTTAGGAGTTTACTTTAACCCCGTATTTGCAAACATCCAGTCTGATAAGGCAATCCAGTCTCTGAATACATCTTTTGTACGAGTCGCACACACGTATAAAGGCAGAAAGTATGTCCCAAGCCCTAATGCCTCTTAGATATGTTATCAGTACTTCCCAATTGAATAAATTGGTCATCTTGGTCTTACAGACTCCTAGACAACCTCACGCGCTTTAGTCTCTACATAATCTGTCTCTACCTTTCACACCCTTCCACAAGCTTCTAATCTTAGAAGATGGGAAACCTTCTACTTTTCCCCTTAGCCTTGAAAAATGGCGGAAAGAAAGAAAAAACTAAAGCTGCTCGAGTCTCATATTTCGCCCACAATCCTTTTTCATCTTCAGTTATCTCCTCCAGTGAGAAAGAAACAACTTCCTGAGGGACAAATGCCTCCTGCCGTCTTTTTTTATTATTGCACATCTTCCTATTAGAAAAGCCTTCCACCTGTCCAGTTCCCATCTTTTTTATTTCTTTCATGCTACTCAGAACACAAATAAGTGTTTCGCACACAATTGCACTGGAGCTTCCTATCCAACAGCTCAACTGCTTCTAGGTGTAGCGGGCCTGTAGTTCAGGGGCCGAGGAGTCTTTATGTGTGCCGCTAGCCATTTTTGAGATAATTTTCTGTAACGGCACAGAACTGCAGATATCACACGCTTTTTTACTGAGCACAGTGAAGCAAACAAAGCCCATTCTATTGCTACAGTCTCCCAAGTTTTACCCACAGCTTTGTGTGCCGTTGCTAGCAAATACTAATTTCACACTTAAGAGCATTTTTTCCACAGTTGTATTCTCTAATGATGTTATTTCTGGACAGAAGACACAAGCACCCCAAACCAACCAGCACATCTCTTAAGCCTATCTGAAATAGATCCAAGCCAACTTTGAACCGTGTTCTAAAGATTCTGTAACTGCCTGACAACCTCCAACTTGTCGAGCTTCACAATTCTGGTTTATTTTCCTCTGGTGTCCGTGTTCTTTCAAGACCAACATAAAACGGTTGCAGGTCACTCGCTGCATATTCCAGTTCCTAGGGGTCTTCATGGAAATAGTTTCATACGACTTGCTGCAAAAGCTACAGGAACAACACATTTCACTGGTTGTTTCAATCCAGTTCTAGAAAGGACATCTACTACTCTTTTCCAAGTATACAGTCCCCACGGACCTGCAGTTTGCCAGCCCAATTGACTACAACATTGTCATGGTGTTCCACCAGCATTTCTGATCTGCTCACCTGTATTCTGCAACTTGGCTAGTTCTCTTCCCCCCCCCCCCCCTTCTTTAATTCTAAAATAAAAAAGTATCTACCCATGGTCTTTCCTAACTTTGAGGTTGGAAATTACATTCCTAATGAAGGCCTGCCCTTTCATTAAGAATCCCGAGGCCCAGATAAACCTTGTGTTTGACAAAGCTGGACAGGTTGCTTTCTGTAGAAATTGTTCAACAGCTTCTCATGTTCCCCCCCTTTTTATCCAAGTCAGTGTTTTTCAAAAGCTTTGCACCTCCTCTTCAGGACGTGAAGCGCTTCACATTCATTACCCTCTCTGGTAACTGAAGTGGTCTTTCTCACTTAATTCCATACTTTTAACAAGTAGTGCACCGTAGTCAAAATAGCTGCTTTGTGTTCCTTTTCTACCTCGCTTCCTGTCACAAAGAGCTCAAGTTGACATTTCAGCTTCCCCCAGGTGTCCCCAGCTGAACTTGTTAGGTTCTTCAGGATATTTTGACCACTTGTTCCATGGCCTGCATCGTCAGTGTTGCTGTACAGTGTTCAAACATTCCTTGGAGAAGAGCACCATACTAGATTTTAATAACTACCTAGAAATGATGATGTCAGTGGAAAGACTGGAACACATTCTCAGGGACATGACACACTTCAGTCATTTCTCTACTCGTGTCCCCTGTAGACCAAAGTCTTTGTTTCTCGGTTCAGGTGCAATGCTTAATTTAGAAAATGAATAAAAATCCCAGCATTTTTCTTCTTCTCCCTGCACAGTTTGATACTGTTGAACCTTCAACCAAGTATCTGTCCAAGCAAGCGCCCAAGTATTATTTTCAGCGTTTAAATTCAAAGTCAAGTATTTCAAAATGATTTCTACTACTCTTTATTTTTAGTCCTATTTTAACATTGAACGCTTATGTGCTTATTGAAATCATAACCTTTAAATTACAAGAGCAATACTTGATTTCCGTCCAACAGAAGGAACTGTCCTCCTCAAAGGAGGAAAACAATGAGAAATACTACCATAACATACCCCAGAAAGTAATTCAAAATACAATTCCATTAACACTTTGTTAGGATCGCGCCCTGTTCTGTGACTTAGCTAAATATACCTCTACGAGCAGATGACAAAATTTGTCCTTGCTAATCTGATGTTCTGAGAAACTCACACGTAGCCATTTTGGTATTAAAAAAGGTTTTAGGAAAGATTAGCACTTACCAGTATCACACCAGGCTTTCCTAACAGCAAGACCATCTGAGAACAAGTCACTTGCAGCACAAGGAATAGCCCTGACTATCAACTTGGTCTGAAGTCACCCAACCACAACAACCCGCAGCTACTACCCTGGAGCAGACATGAAACAGACTTGGCAGAAATCTGCAAGTTTGTTCTTTTAAATAAAACACTTAATACATCTGCCTACACGATTAATATAAACACAGGTATTGACCAACCTCAGGGGAAAGCTTTTTAGGGAGAAAATAGCAATTTCAGTGTCTCAGCTTAATACATCTTCAGAAAGAGCAAAATTATCACTAACTCCTGAGCAGATCCCTTCTGAAGAATCAGGTCCCTCTCGTAACACCTAACGCAGGACTCATTTGATAAAGACAAGCAAAACCCAAGCTTGTAGTAGATCAAATAGAACAACATAAACACATAAGCTTTTAAAAATCCATCACATTGCGCAAGTGGGAAACACTAATTTCTTGGTTTGCTAAATGTTTATGTCATCCTAAGAAACAAATGCTAACTCAGAATCCACTGAAGATAGAGCTAAGATTTTACAGGTCTTCATTTTGGAAGTTTTCACAAAAAAATGCTTGTTCCTGCATTGACACCCATCACAGTTTAGATCAGTACTTATCCTAACTCTTATTCACCTCCTGCCTCCCGTCTTCCACAACTCTTTTCAGGACTTTGCACCTAACACCTATTTTCCTATTGCAATGGTATCGCATCCTAACACATCCAGAGTTTAGTTGAACTCACAGTCTCAAGGCAGACTTTATAAGAAACCCTTCTGCTTTTCAGTGCATTACCTATGACAACATTTTCTCACTAAAATAAATATTTTTCACAGTGAAATGCAGGTGCAAGGGAAAAAGTCAAGTACACTACTGGAATATTTTTCAGGCTGAGGACAAATACACATCTTGTAAGGTTTAGGTCATGTTCTAGCCTATCAGAAATCTTTTTGGACTGTGCAACTGAAAATGGTTTATCCCTCTGACATGCCCATCTTTGTCACAATAAGTCACGGCTGTAAACCTGCAAACCCAATCTGTCTGTTTTTCCCCCTGAACTAGAACATCAGCAACATCCAAAGGTGCCAGCGTGAAATGATCCCGCTGTTCGTACACCCCTCTGAACGCAGCGGTATACCAGCACAGACACGGTGCAGCACCCCCCATCTTTGCACCAACACCCCTACTTCAGACGGCTTGGTCACACGCCACCATCACAGGACATCAGCCTTCTCTCCCAGAAGCTCTAGGGCCATCCCGCACTAGCTACAGTCTTGTGCTTCCTTTTCAAAACTAACTCCTCTACCTCATGAAGTAGATCAGTGAGCAAGGGCTATGCACTTAGACATAAGACAGTTTAAAACTCAAAGCTTTTAGGTCCACAAGCCATTTCACCAAAAGATAGATGAAGAGGGGAGTTCTCCGAGTACACAGCTGAACAACTCCCCTCAATACACCTCAGTTGACTGCCTACTGGATTTTCAAAGCCTCCCCCCCCCACCCCGAGTCCCGCAAAGTTTCTGCCTCATTAGCCATTAAACTGCTTTTATATCTTAGGGTTTCCACAGTTATTACCAAGCGACATTTCCGTTTGCCCTTTCAACTCAGATTCAAGTTGAACACAAACTTTTCCCCAGTGCCTCACTCCAGGACCATGGAAGGGATCCTGCCGCAGCCAGTACGTGTTGGTTAACATGGCAAAGAACAGTACAAAACAAAATTGGTTTGTTCCGCTAGAAGGAGGCAGCAGCCCCGAGCAACACAGGCAGTGTAGTTACACAGCTCTCTCTGCCTGGAAGCACTTCAAATGAAATGAGTCACTGCTCCTGGACACAGCTTTATCATGTCCCACACTATAGATTTATCTGCACATCAAGTTTCATCCATCAGAAACATCACACCAATATCCTCAAATATTCCAGCTTTAATGCAAATATCCTATTAACCTTCCTGATTTCTTTCTCTATTGCAATCACAAGACCAAATGTTTAACCATTCTGTGTGTATATAAAACAGAGTGTAAAGGTTCAAACAGGCCTCCTGGTTTGAGGTGCACTGTCTGTCCAAAGTGAGTAACTTTGTGCCAGAGAATGAAGAACAGGTGGACAGAACCTTGTCAGCTTGTACCTGCAATTAAGTCAACTTCTGGCACTATATGAACACAGCAATCAACAAACTTGGCCTGAGATCTCATTGAAAGAGTGCAATATCTAGTTAACACTGTTTCTAGAAGGCTTCAAAATCATTATTTAAAGGTGTGGCTCAAATAAAAAGCAAAACCCATAAAGCCCACAGATAAAAAGCTTGGGGTTTGGATTAGGTTGTTTTTCTTTCAAAAAAATCCAACTATCTGAAATCATTTTCCACAGAAACTGTAAATTAACTCATGTGAATTACAGAAACTTAACCAAGTAAGTCTACTTTCTATGACATAAAGAGCAATATATTAAGGAGGTGGGACACAGAATATCACTTTCCGGATAGGTTTCAGGAAAATAGGCAACATTCCAAAACAAAACCAAGAAGTTACGCCACATGTTGCTTAAAAGCAATAGTTGACCCGAACCTCCCATCCCATACACACTCAGCCCTAGCACAGTAATCGATAGCTTAGCTAGCTGCCATTTTCTGCACTTGTGTTTTGGGCCCCAGCGCACTGAAGTGCTTGAAGCTGCAGCATGACACAAATCCCAGGACAGGCCAAGACCCAGGCCTTGCTGCAGTTCCGCGGCCCCTTCAGCTCTCCCTTGCTGCGCTGCTTGTAGCTAAACAAGCAGCAGTTTTAAACCCAAATTACCTGAATTGCTTCCAGATGGCAGATTTGCAACAATGCATTTGATACAGTATCTATTTTGCCTTTCAGAAGTATTTCATTAATTTTTAAGAATGATAAAGGGTCCAGTCCAAACCAAACCTTACTTAATTCATTTGCAAATAATAATCCTGCACCTTGCCTGCATTCTTATACATTAACATACAGCTTAGATGCTCCAATCGAAAAATTAGGCAACTCTCTTCAACTTTTGTTAAAGTCTCTTTAACCTTTAGTGTGGTAAACCCACCGTGTTTTTCTTTTAACTAAAAAAAAAAGCCATTCCAAACGAACAAAACCACCCACACCCCAGGTTAAAAGTTATGAAAGCTACCCGAAGTCATATGAGGAAACATAACAAACATTTGAAGTTTTAAGCAAATGCCAAATATCCACATGGATAGTCGCACTCTTTTCCTCCTTTGCGTAGGAGCTAGTAACGAAGGCCTCGCGGTGGCTCTTGCCAACAGCATCTTCCAAAGGCCTGCTCTCGTCTCCTATGCCTAGACCTAACCCACTGACAGGCGTTTGCCCAACTGGGAATACCACCATATTGTCACTGCCCTCTCAAACAGAACTACTTAAGCCAGGTACAACCACTCTTCCAAAAACTACAGCTGGAGATTTTTGTGTCTACCAATGCAAAACATGGCAGATCAACAGCATGATCTGTCTTGTACCACTCAGAGAAGACCCTCTTCACCATCAGAACAGTCGATCAGCATGCAATGATGCTACTTCTCAGACACATGCTTAACTTGAGCACTTAATTAACTCTTGAGCAGTTAATTAAGTCTGCAGGGCCTGAAGACTAAAGCTGTCATGTGGCACACATACAGTATCTCACTTAGATCCTGCAGAAATCTTTATGCTACTACGCAATGTTTTCTGCTAAAAAACACACCTATTACGCTAGTTACACATCTGACAAAAATGCAGCAAGGTCCCTCAAATCCCATTAGTTATCCACATTCTCTCACCACATCCTTAACCTTTCCAGAAAAAAATAATTAAAAGAAAAAAAAGAGTACAGCTGTTGGAGCTTTCTTGGAAATACAATAAAACACCCTTTCCTTGGACCGCAGAGGGTAGGTACTGAGGGCACAACACAGCTCCTGCCCAAACCCACACATCACAGCCCTAAAAAGAGCACACTGTTCGAACCGGGCAAACACAGCCCATGTCATCCCCACCAACGACGGCACGCAGCAGGGGGCTCGCACCGCCTGCTCCTGACACGCGGCGAAGCGCGACTCACCACGCGTTTCGCTCCAAGGCACCCCAGGGAAGTCTGGCCGGGCAAGCAGCCTTCAGCAACCCCAGCGCCTCGGCACGGCCGCGACTTCCAAGCACGCTCGCCAGAGGGAATGGTCTCTCCTGCACACAGGGTCTTGCTGAGGCTCCAGCACATCTCCACAACCAAGCCGACAGGAGAACTTCCACATGCCAGCCAGCAAGGCTGTTGCAAATAATCAATCTTAATGCAACACTTCTGCTCCTCTTCATTAAGGAGAATTGCCTGATCACTACTACGTAAACACTGCTGCTGTGGAAGTTTATCTGTAAACATCGTTTAAATACCATCAACACCTGCAGCCTTGGGGTAACGATCTAGTAGTTTTCAAAATTGCTGGTACTCTCCTGCAATATTTCCCTTAAGCAAGGGATTAATTTACAACAATGTCAGCTCAGTCAGAGCCTTTTCCTTCAATCTTCTCTCTGGAATCCTCTATTTACATGCAGGATGTTTTGTCAGTGCAGGTGTATAAATAGAATAGCTTCAATTAATTGCAATGTTGCCCATAGCATGTCTCTGATCAGTGGCTGTTGTGCACCTGCAGTAATAAAATAGCAAGAGAGATAATATACTGAATTTTAATCACATGTTGCAGTGTTACATATTCCATTCTTTAAAAACATTTCCTTTACTCCTGAGGTATTTGTAAATGGGTGTTGCCAATTAAGCACTAATAGCCCAGGGAGTGATATTACTGTTCACACAATTTGGTTATACTGACTAAGCAGAGAAAAGCAGCTTGAGAGCAGCTGCTATTTTTCTTAAGTGACTAACATAATAATAGGACATTTTTTCATAAGCCCTCACAAGGCTAAGGGAGCTGGGGTGGTTTAAAAACTGTTGCCGCATTGTAATGTGATATTATTGTGTAGCCCAAAGTGATTCACAGTTCAATATAGAATCTGAAATGAAAACAATCAGTGTGCAGGGAAAGCAAAATTAAGAGGCACATTAGCAGCAAGATGTTCCCAGAAAAACAATGAGACATTTCAGTCCTGCTGCTTTGTATATTCAGGGAGACAGCCCGTGCCATCGCACGCAGACGTGTAACCTGAAAGAGCATGTCAAGGGGAAAACTACACGCTGACTTTAAAGGCATTGCTTCTAAAATACCACCCTATTTCTGCCAAACGCTTTTCTCCTACCAACACCAAGTACACCGACTGAATTTAAGGAAATCTGAGCGTGCACTAAAGGCCTTGACTGCAAACAAGGTACAGAAGGAGAAGAAAATAACAGGCTTTAGCATCCGGCCATCCCTAAGGGAGGTCCCAAGCTCCACACAACCTGTCCGTTTCTTCCTTCACTTAGGAGAGCTCAGTGCCCCTCCGAGGAACGGTACAGCTGATTTTGTCATGCTTAGACAACTTCACCGACAAGGACAGGAGCTTGGGCTCGCAGCAGATCACGGCAGGAGAAACTGCCATTGCCAACAGCCTGTGCAGGGAGATACTCGAGCGTAAACTCCCTGCATCCCATTTTACTCCTTCAGTGCCACGAAATTAGGATCTTTACGTATTGCTCTTCTGCCTGGTCCACCCACAAACCAAAGTGAAAAATGAAATGCGTTGTGCTTCTCTTGCTTTCCTCCTGTGTTGTGTAGTGAAACATCGATCAAAACAAATCCCCTGGCACCAGAAAATTATGAGTTTACTTTGTTATTCAAGGTGTACACCTCTGTAGGCTTACTTTTCTTTTTCCACATAGTAATAAAACACGTAGTTTTCATCTTTGCCTTTTGCCTCTGGCTATCCTTTTTCAGTCGCATCAGCCTTCCTCTGACGTACCCACTACTACAATTAAAGCTTGCACTCACCAGCTTAGCGTGTCCCAATTCATATGATTCTCCCTATACTGAAAAAGCCCTCAAATAACAAATAAGCTGCTTTTGCAGCCATTTCAAGCCAGAGCACTTCAAGAGGCTTCAACCAAGTCCAGGGCACTCCCTAGCTGCTACCTGTACTACTGACAATTCCCTGGATCCCAAAGTAAAGGAGCAGAGTGTTTCCAAATATTCCCCAGGCTTCTGTAACTTCTCACTTTCAAGCATATTCCAAAGGTAGGTTATTGCAGGTAACTGGAGCAATAAATTTCTCCTTGGCAAAAAGGCTAATTACAAAGCAAATTTTTCTGATGCCTGCCGGAGTATAAAGTCAAGTAAAGGCTTAAGTACTCATTTCTAAGCCTGATGTTACCACACCAATTAACTGTACTTGCATGAACACTCAAAAGCCTTCTCATGGCTTTTTAATCTGTAGACATATACCCAGGGAGCTCCTGAAATACTTGACTATGTGGTATGAAATATAAATAATAAATTTTTCATTATAAATATTTCATTTTAATACCAGTGCATGAACTGTCAGTTCTCAGACCACTGGGAAAGACAGCCAGCACCGCACATAGTCCATTCATATTGTAGTTCTTGGGACGCAAATCTAGATTTCAGGTCTTTGTGGAAGGGAAAGAAGGGAGCGACTCCAGCTAGCTCGTCGCTGACTAGTTCCCTTGGGCAAACACGTCCAACTCAGCTGTGTCTATCGCAGCAGAACAAGAGTAACATCAGAGAATTCCAAGCAGCATGCAGAATTCACATGGCTGCTTATGGACAGCAGACAGCATTTAGCAACACATACACAGAGTGGCATAACTCTCAACAAGTAGCAATCCTAAATGGGAATAGATGGCTTGTCCCGACACTGGAAGATGAGCTGCACTAACAGGCTTTCATGGAAACTAGCCACAATAAGACTCTCTCACTCCAACTTTGGCATAGCGACAAGCGTACACCTAAACATGATCTGGTTGACAGGGTCTACCTGGATTTTTGGAAGCTCATCACTGAAGGCTTCAAAATAAACAGGCTAGTAGTGGAGCACGATGAAAGGCCCTTCCTAGAATAAGGGTTGCAAAAATTTATCATGTACTTCAACACTATTTTCCATCTTTTAAACACGGGACAGCAGTGGAATGCTGGCCAGAGGTGTGCTGTTAACCCTAGGGAAAGGGGAAGAGCAATTAGGAGAGAAAACTTGGTAACAATCAGACATTATTTAGTGTAGGGTCGAGTCCAACATCCGAAAAAAGTTACAGAATGACCTCATGAAACTTTGTGACTGGATAATAAAAGGTCAAAGGACAATCAATGCAGAAAATATCAACAGATGTCTATGGTGGGGAAAAAAAAATCCTACCTTCACAAATGAAACGATAAGCTTCAAACTGACTATTTTAATTCAGGAGCGACATCTCTAGATTCTGATACACAGTCTGGGCTGGTGCAACTACTTCTAAGTCAGTCCTGTTTGTTTGTTTTAACTGTTTTCACAGAAGTTTTAGATTGTTATTTCAAAGCCGACCTAAAACAACAAACTTACTGGCCACTGCATACCACATCCTTATGAGTCCAAAGAATGTGCAACTCTGCTATTTACAAATTTTTTTATCCTGATGTAATGTGGGCATTCATGCCTCATGGCTTTCCAGTTACCAAACTGAATTGTAATTTTAAAAATACGATTTTAGTCTGCAAATACCATATCTAAAAAACATTACTAACACAGAAGTAATAAGCTGAAAGTGTTTTGGAACTTAAGTTGTCTTGCTAGAAGAGAAGCATGGCATTAATGCTACAGACAGCTTCCTATGTTTATTTAGGAGAAAAAGGTAGCTGGCAACATGGCTTTTCTGTAGCTATCTTTTGCGACACTGTTCTCAGAAATATCTCAAGCGTTAGACAATGCCGGATTTATACCCTAAGCCCCAGAGACTCAAGTCCCTCAATTACCTCCAGTCTTCATTGACAAGGGCACACTGAGATACCAGGCTTTTAATGCAACAACAGAGAGAAACTATCTTTTTAACACAACCCTTGCCTGGATCCAAAGAGAAAAAACAAGAATAGTGACAAGACTATCAAAATCAACAGGACCAGGCAAAATTCAGCTGGGGCGTGGGAACGTGTGAGGAGCAAGAATCCAGTTGTAACAAACACCTCGCTGCCAAGCCCTCTCCCTCGGCTTGGGAGGAAGCCGATGGCCGTTATCGCTGTTCAGCGTATGCGTGCCAGCAGTCAAACAGCAGCAAACGCGCTACAAGAGCATCAGAGAATCTCTGTACAGCACAATTTAATAAGCAGAAGAAAATCTAGCCACCGAACCACTAGAGGTAACATCTCCTCACAGTGTTCTGTGTGGAAAACCACAGAACTTCCGATCATCAGAGTTCCTCAATCACCTACTACCAGCTCTTGCCTGCTTCAGTTCAATGGTTTCACACACATACCCTAGCTGTGCTTCACCCATTTGCTTTCATCCCAAACACCTTTAACAGCAAGTTTGGGGGTTATTTCGGAAATTGTTCACCACAGTATCCTTTTTCTTTTACTGAGCTTAAAGGTAAGAATCCACATGCTGGTGCCAAACGTGGCGCTTGCTTAAGAGAAGCTTGCACACAGCCACATCTTGGACTTGCAGACAGTTATCATCATTTGCCTTTTAGAAACTAACATACTGAATTCTTTATGTCAGCTGAAGTGTAGAGAACAAAACGATGTCAAAACAGGGTGTGTTTACAGGGCACGGTGTGTCTCAAGTTCCTCCCGAGAGTAATACAAATACTCTCTCTTTTCACATTACAGTGTAAGTTGGTACACGCAAGCTAGTCCCAGCTGACAGTTCATGCTGTTCCCACCAACTTGGCCATCCTCCTCAGCGGTGTAAGCCAGAGAAAAAGCTGGCCGCCTTAGCGCACCACTCACACACATACCATTTAAGAAATGCACCAGAATATCTCTGAGCACAATCAGATCCCAGAAGATGAACTAGACAAACACGTTTGCAAGTATTCCCAAAAAGCATGCATAGCTACATTAAGAGACATTTCCTATGCCTAGGAGGCACAGATAAATACCATGCAATTCCTCTTCCAGCAGGCAGCACCAACCAACAGACCGAGTTCTCCCGTGAAGAAGCACCGCTCAGCTCGAGCGCTACATCTGTTCGGTAAGAACCAAATGATGCTGGCTACTGAAACTTCACAAGGATGCGCCCTGAGCAGGTGCCAGCTCCGCACAAAAAAACCTCAGACACACCATCAAGCTTTATGCATGAAAACCTCTCAACATGAAACGCTGAAGTTCCTGCTTCCCATAAGCAGATTTCCACTCCAAAGACATTTGGGGTTTGTGCAGCCAAGACAGGCAGACACTGAAACATTTAAGCAAGTAGCCTTGGCAGATCTTTCGCTTCTGTACAGTTATTTGTGAAAGCCGCTTCCTTACCACAACAGAGCTCCTGACAAGACCTTCTTCACCACTTGCCATCCAGTGCATTGGAGGCAGAATATTCTGTCTAGTCCTTAGCGTGGGCCTGCGGCTCTCGCTTTACTTTGGTGCGGAGAAATATTTCAGCTCAGAACTACTGTTTTGCAAAGATGGCAATCCTTGATATACTTCAGAGGAGGAAAGCTGCTTTGTTTTTCACTTAATACCCAACACACAAATTTTGGTGCTTTGAAGACGCATGTTCACATGGCAAATTAGCAGGAAGAAGCAAGAACAAGGTGCAGACATTCAAGCATCCCTGCCTCAGGCAAAGTTATACCAAAAGGAAACAGTTATCAAATTCTTTTTAAACAATTTTTCTTTTCTAAGTATTTAGCTCATGTTAGCTAGAATTTCCAGGTTTTTTTAATATCTATCTTGTCCAAAAGGAATCTGAACCAGCAAATTATCAACTGTAGGAATCCACAGGCAAATCCATTTCCCAGACTCTCGTTTCATTTGCTTGAAGGTAACTAGAAAAATAACAAACCATCCCTCTTGAAAGGAAATACTTTTCAGCACCTACTTAGAACACATTTCATTTATTTATTCCAAGTATTTTCCCCAAATTATCCACAATTTATAAAGGAAAAAGAGTTAACACATGAGGACCGATTTATTCTTAAGCAAAGAAAGCTGATTATTGCAACACACTTCCAGGTGAAAAAACATCTCTGCTAGCGTAACAAATTCACTGCCTTGAGTCAAAAGCTACCCAAACACACCTGGACCTCTTAAAAAAACATCCAATATTGTATTAAGAACATTAAGGACATAACACTCGGAATTATCAAAAACTGCTCTGGTGTGCATGCTACTTGGAGGACAACTTTGACGCAAGGTGAATTCAACGGTCCCCAGATATAAACATATATCACTCAGAAGTTCTATTGGGTATTTGTTCAGCTACTTAGCTTGTTCAGAAGCCTACGACATAAGCCCATATAGTCAATTCTGGAAATCCTTACTTAAATCTTTCCACATCATATTTTGATTTGCCGGAAAACATGTACATACACTTATTTCTGTGAAATGTCAGTCGGAAATTGTGTGACCTATCAGCTTGTTCCTTGCTCTATGACTTAAAAATTAATCCAAAAAAACAAACCACAAGAAAAAGAGCTTAGTACCATCTCAAAATTCTGCCCAGCAGACAGACAGACAGATGGAGAAATCGTGTTCATCCAACTTGCCCAACTCTGGACTAGATAATTTAAAACAGACAACATCTTGCTCTTGCCTGCAGCTGTCAAAGCTTCTCTCCTCCCTTCAGCCTTGTCGCCTGACTTCTGAAGGACCAAACGCACTAAGCAACCCAAAGCTTTCAGTACTCACGTGCTCAGTATTACTGTGCACACCTCAATGTTATATCTTCAGCCAAGCATATCAGCATAGATGTTTTTGTTTCCCTGCCAGGTTTAGGAAATTTCGTTTACGTTTCTCACAGCATCTGACACAACCAGGATGTCTCTGTTGAGGGAAACAAACACTCATCGTTCTCCTGCTCATGATGACCCAAATGCCTTCTAGGCCCACCCTCAGGAAAGGAAGTTACTGCTTAATCTGTTCAAGAGGCTTGAGCTGAAGACACCGATTGGCACACCAATTTCCTATGGTGACAGACACACGGGGGAAGCAGAAAGACACTGGTCACTGAACCCATCTCTACAGTCTCAGATTGCCTTCTAGGTCTTTCTCATTTGAGTACGTAGCCATCACAAGTTTGCTGAAAGTATACAAATAGTGACTGGAGCTAATTTACACCTCTACTTAGGTCTGTGAAATCCCTAAGAAGCTTACAGGTGCCTGCGTTATCCCACTCAACTTTAAGCTAATGAAACCAAAATAAGCAAGTCAAAGTGTCAGCAATTTTTTCTTTCCTCATCAGAACTTCTAAGATAAGAAAAAAGTAGCATTATGGTTACATGACCATTTACAGATTTAGAGTTGCTGTTTGCACAAAAGACTGAAGGTAGGTGAAAACAGGTTTTGTTTTCCTAAAGAGAGACTAAGTTACTAAAAGAGTAGAAAAACGCTAACCGAGAAAGACAGACATAGGTGGCAAGATGTAATGGGAAATGCAGAACATTTTGAAGTATCAGAAGGGAAAGAGTCCACGATTACCAGCACCTAGTACTGACGCTACCAACTAGTACAGTTCTACAGCTTAACCCGCTAATTCATCTTCTGGCATTTACTGCTAAATATCACTTTGTGGGTAAAAAAAAAAAGTCTCTAGCCCATGCCTTTCTATGGCTGGATCTCAGGAATTTCAAATCATGACAGAAGCAGAAAGCACTACCAGATCTCCGCATCATCAGCAAACGACTGTTTTTTTAAAGAGTCAGTCTTCCAACAAGAGGGGGAGTTGCATTGGTCTCCTTCCTTCATTAGTCTGACAAAGCACCACTTCACAACGAGTTTGGGAAAAACGTGCTACTATTTTAACAGTAGAACAAGCAATAAAAATTCAGAGGGGAAAAGCCCCATCTCAACCCTGCTATTAGGCTTAGGGTCAGGAATGGGTCATCCTCCCCTTCCCACTAAGGTACTGGTTTAAAAGACTCCGAGGGAGGGTATGAAGAAGGAAAGAAACACAGAGAGAACAGGAAGATGTCCAAAAAACTATTTTTCTAGGCCAGAAGAGCCACCATGAAACATTTTTAAGGCTGTTCCAGTCCGCTGTTCACCCAGTCTTGAATTACTGAGACACGTGCAAGCTTCAAAAAAATTCAGCTCAGAAAAGCCTTCCAACATACATTTCAATCGAAATGTTATCTGTACATGATGGGCTTATAAAAAAGGGGAAGAAAGGAAAAGCTCTAGGATACTCCTGCACTGGATTTCCTTGCACATTCTCCAATTCTTAATAATTCTGACTGAGCCAGAAAGCAGAATGCCAGCCCCATGACTCAAGCTGTTTGTCCTCTAGCCCCAGTAAGCACTAAGAGCATAGAGGCATGTTGATATGAAATATCATTAACCGTACTTTCTCTGTAACATCACAAAAAAAAAAAAAATGTTATCAGAGCTTAGTAATAGCTCGAGGGGAGATTTGGCAGGGGACAAAACCAGGAGCAGCTCTACCGCATCCTTTTCAAAGCCTTAGAGGAAGTTACCCGGTTAATTCACTGGCAACGGGCACCCAGCCGCCTCCAGTGCCTTTCTGCATTTCAGCCTAGCAATGGGCAGGTTCACTCAGTATTTTTAATGCTACCTAAAAAGCCCCAAGTGTTTCAAACAGCTATCCCTCTGTCCATCCTTGGCTCCAAGACACTGGCGCAAGCCAGCAAACCAAGAGCATCACACGCTCCTCACATCCTTCTACTGGAGCCGTTTTATGCACTTGTTACTACAGACTGTACCTTTCCCCTTTCTCTACTCAGTGAAGGTATAGTCCTGCCAAAATTGAAATTCATTTATGAGCTAAAATGGGCAAGGCAGACACTAAAATCACGCGACTTTCTTCCAAGATCCTTCGGTGTCTTAAGAGGTCACTTGCTACACTCCTTCAAGAATAGATAGATTCATCCCTTCTCGCATCCTCCCTCTGAAGGAGTATCCATGTAACACTCAGCTACGACCTGATTTATACAAAGAAAGTCCTCTCAAAGAAATTTCAATCCATTGGTTTTCATTTAAGTGTTGAGAGTCCCCCCTGCGGTCACAGCAGAATGCGCGACGCACTGGGTACAGAGCCACTCAGCGCAAGAACTACAGAGGAGATCAGAAGGAAGAACCCAACTGCAAATTCAAATCCTAGATACTTAACAAAGGCCTGCTTTCAGCAGATTTTTTTTTCTTTCTGTACACCAAAAAAAGCCTTTAGACCATATGCACACACACATGAAAACCCCAGCCAATGATTTTGTTCTAAAGATGTGGCACTTAACATTATAGACATGTAATCGCTTTGGGATTTGGCATGTCCTGCTGCTCCAATCACTGAAATACTTCAAAAGAATTCAGCTACCAGTAAGTGCAAAGTTCTGAACTTTAATTCTTTGCATTATATTTCAGTAGGATCACTCGCAAGACCAAAATCCAAAGCTGTACTTAAAAAAAGAAAAGCAACATTCCCTCGCTCACTTGTAATGTTTCGTTTTAGCAGCCTGTTTAAGAACAGGTTAAAGCAAGAAAGGACAGCCGAAGACCTACTACTGACCCATGTACCAAAACATCCCTTTTTCAATAGGGTTTGCAAAAGGAACAGATTTTCATTAGACCCGATTGCTTCTCTAAGAGAAACATTTGCACACATAAAACCACGACCAGTAGACAGAGGTGTTTCTGAGCAGTAAAGGATGGCTGGAGTAGCAGCACAAAAGACTCGGGTGCCAGAGAGAAATGGGTTCAAGGTAGCTGTGTTCGGCAGGACACTGGCAGAACATTTGAAAGCAAACTGCTCTGCAACAGTCTCAAGCCTGGAGTTTGCAGAAATGAAGTGAGCTCCCCCTTCTGCTTCATTTTCTGCTTTCTCCGATAAAGGGGCCGTCTGTAAGGTACCTCCTGAATCACAGTATGCAAAAGATAAAAGAGAAGATGGTAATATCCATCCAGTGGCTTAACATACGCTCCCGGTATGGCTGATACCAGGCTGATTTAACTTAAATCCCAGTTTTCTACCTCCCAAGAGCAAACTGCCATTACCTGTTCCACTCCCACCCACATTTGCATGGGAGAAGCATTTCTGCGTTCCTGTCCCTGCTGCAAAGGCCAGTGCTGGCACATTAAGCCACAGAAAAGCAGCCCTGAAGTGATGCTGGAACCCAGGACACCCTCCCCTTCTCAGACACTCATCCTGACTGATGGACTAACTAGTTGCCATCATACTCCTCCCTAGGAGTTAAAAAAAAGTTCACATGAAATGGACCCATTTCAGAGGACAAAGATCAAGCGCTCCAGTGCAGGGCAGCTTGCAGCTGGACATTATCTTGCCTTTCTCAGGACACAGCTTTAAATATCCCTGCACAGAGGTAGCTACATAGCATTTCTAACACCTGCCTGAGCAATACAGCTCTGATATTCCAAAGGGAAGTAGCAGCCTTTCCTCCAGAGCAAAGCCTTAACAACGACAGCTCCGTTATTCTTGTTTGAGGCCCCCCCCCCCCCCCAAATCATGTACTCATACTACTAAGCAGTCAGATGAGAGCTCAAGAGCTGTGAATCGTAAGTAGAGGGGGGCCTCTCCTGGTTACATCAGGTAAGGCACCAAAACCATGGAGCAGAGAGAGATGCAAGACCCCTATCCTAAACATCCTCCCCACTTCAGCCACTGCTACTTCAGCCTCAGGGTTTAGCAGTTCCCTGCACAGGGAGCCGAGGCAGCCATGCCAATGACCAGGGCAGTACCAAAGACACCCATTCAACGCGGACAGCGGCAGAGCAGAAGTTGAAATGGAAGCGATTCACAGCTTTATTGGTGTTCCTTTGTACAAAGTCTTGCCTCTGTTAAAGAAAACAAAACACAACCCTGGTCTCAAGCCCCTTCATTTCAGACTCCAGAGAAACTCACATACATCCTTGTCGCAACGAAGAGATGGCGTGCTGTGCTTCTATCTGCCTCTCAAAGTCTGTGGTTGACTGGTTTTTATTATCCCAGTTCTTTTTTCTTACAAAAAAATAGTCAAAACCCAGCTCTAATGGTGCCCCTTGCTTGTGGAAAGCACAAAGTCTTTTAAAGGAACTAGTCTTACTTCTATTTACAGTCCTCTATCAATTTTCATTTGACTTCAGATGTGATGCTAAGACGAGCAAATTTGAACACTGCTGCACAAAGACCCAAAGGAGTAAATAAATGCACTGCCTCCAGCCCACCCAAATCCATTTTCTGCAACATGTACTCAACTTAGTTTAAACGAAGTCCTACCAATCCTACCCCGGTACATGCTTTAACTGGTAATGCTATTTAACAAAGCAAGAGGCATTCAGAAGGCAGAGGGAAGGATTCAGAGGCAAACGACGACACCATTCTAGACATGCAAGGGGAAATACCGGCCCTTCTGATCAAAAGCAGCTTTCCAATAGCATGTAATACGCAGCTACTCTGAGGATATTTTTTCCAGTATTAGTCAAGATAAGCCTTTCTACACATGAAGAAGATGACTTGGTTCTTGAGCAAACCCTGACGGTTACATTTAAGCAACAACTACAAAAACAGAAGCATCCTAAGAATGACCACCTTCTTTGTGCTCACCTTCGCTACTGCTCTAAGACACCTACTGAATTCTGTCTTCCTGATTTATCGCTGCTCCACAGGAACTATGCTTCCAGGTATTTTGTTGCGGCTAAGAGGACACTTCCCAGTTACTCATCTTTGTGTACAGCTTTACATTTCGATACGTTACAGGTTTCTGTGAATCTTCTGTGATGCAGCTGCAGCAGTAGAAGGCGTGGCAGTAAAAGGTTGCCAATTAATACAGCCTGTGTAGATTTAGCGTTTCTGACCGCTGGCAGACGAACCAAAAAAATAAAATGGGAATTATCGAAGCCCACAGCAAACATAGCAGCTATGCATAATAGCCAGTTGCACACCACAGAACCAAAACGCAGCAGCAGCAATATATATTACGGCTTTTTGCCTTATTTTAGTACTTTTTAGCAACTGGAGCTTGAAGCTGTTATTGTGCAATACCGGTGGCGTACACAGTCCCTTAAGGTTCACTGTGCTTAAATCAGTAAGGCACACGGGAGGCACTCTGGCTGTGGGAACCCCATTGCTCTGAGTACCAGCCACTTGCAGGTATTTCCAAAACCATTAAACTCAAGTTTGTTTCCCAAAGAGAACACAAAAAGTCACTTAACAGCTAACTACCCTGCGTTTTGATCCAAATAGCCCCTCACTGTAGGAATATCCCAATCTTTGGCTTAAAAGACTCACATTGTTTTTCTTTGATGGAGGTTATTGTGGATGGTAAATAGCCCTGTCAATCCTTTTGTATGGGACAGCAGCGTCACCGAAGTAGGTGCAGGATGGAGTGGAGCATCAAAGCAGAAATCCTGAAGGCACGGGCCTAAGGGGTTTGCTCTCACAAGCAACAGTAATCTGGGCAGTCAGAATTAACAGTGACAGTTTCCAAAGACCTGTACAGTCAAGTCCAAGCGGAGGAAACTTTTTTCTGCTCAGAGAAAAACACAGCTATATTTTTGCAAGCAGACAGTTCAGAAGCTCCTGACAAGAGACCGTTTGGGTAATCCGCTCAACAAAAAGCAGTTAAAATAAGCCACTTAACCCTGTGAGTCAGCCCTGACATCTCCACCTACAAACTAATGGGAAGCTAAATAAAGAATAACCAAGGAAAAAAAGTCAGTGGCACAGAATACCCACTCAAGACATCAAGGAGACAGACAACTGCACTGAGAGCTCTGACTGTAGTTCATTTTCACTCATCTCCACACACAGAATCACTAGACAAGTAATTAATAATGATCAGTCGTTTAGAAACATACTTCACAAGAACATGACAAGACCAACCCCTCAGCCACTTGAGTTCAGTTCTTACTCTCCTGATGTTATCTGCACTGTCACCATCAGCTTCACCTGGCTGCAGGGTACATCTGGGCTTGAGCCACAGAATGTTACAAGTCTAAACAAGTATGAAAAAAGTTATCCTTTTTGTCTTGATTCAAATAATTAAGCTTTTGGTTTGACAAAAATTTATTTAGCTTCTTTTATCACGGCACCTAAAATGAGTACACTATTTACAGGGGTCATTAATGTATTTTTCCTCAAGAGGCTAAGAAAAGAAACCAGAAAAGAAAACAGCAAAATGCTTGAAGATGTGCAGGCTGGTTAAACAGAGCGGAGAAGGTGCCAAGATAAAAAGGTAGAGGGAATCAACCGCAAGATACAATCAAGCTTTATTACAAAGCACTGAATTCTCAGCGCAACCTGAGTTTTCATGGAAAGTGCATGCTGTAGCTATACACACTGTAAAAATATGAGATGGCAGAGGTCAAAACAAAACCCTAACAAAAAATTGCACGTGCCCTGCTTAAACTTCCTTTGTCAGAGACTTTTGCAAAGTAAACCAGCTCTCCCCCCCTCAAAGGCTGTTGGAAACACAGGTGAAATAGCCCACAAAGAAGGACCAACACCTTGTAACAAAACCCACAGAGACCCTCATCCAGTCTGAGCCATTCAGTCTCTTCCCAAGTGCTTGGTCTCGTCAACCTTTGCGTGATTGGCTTCAGCTAGCCTGTGTAAAGAGAGCACTCCCGCTGCAATCCCACTCTCCCTGACCGAGGGAAACATTTGCAAGGAAAGGAGATGATCTTACCCACTGCTGTTGGCAGGAAAGGAACTCTAGACTATGTTACTCAATACACTTGGTCCTCAAAGCCTAATAACTGATCAGCAAAGAAAGGGTATTTTCCCATCTCACACGCCACCCCTTTTCCATCAGTATGTTCCCTGCCTTGTAACTGTCAATACCTGAATCTCGGAGCATTAGGAAACACACGTTTCTTAATTACAACTTCGAAATGACAATCTAGATATTGAAGTGCATTATCATTTTGTAACCAAGTACCAGTGTTTAGGTGCCTCAAGCACATCTATACCTATGAAACATTGTTGCCTCGTTTCTCTTAAACTGGTATTTGAGACTAGGGGAAGGTCAACAAGAAAGAACAGCACGCACACCCCCCAAAGCCATCAAACAGACCCAACATCCAGGACTCGGCTTTTGGGGATGGGTAGCTGGTGTTACAACACCCGTCTGGCTGGGGGAAGGAAATCAGCGGAGGCTGCAAGGGGCTGGTGCAGACCTGGCCCCCGCTCCGGGGAGGCGCAGGGCGGGTGCCTAGCGGGGTACGGCACTTACTTCTGGGGGGCCGC
>NW_009259591.1:256711-257268 GCF_000687185.1 Egretta garzetta
TTCCCCCCCCCCAGCCTGCCAGGCGGGGACAATCAGCTGCTTTCTGAGCGCACACCTGTAAGCGACACCGCCTGCCTTCTAACGGCCAGACAGAAAACCTTTCGCAACTTTCCCCAAAGTGATTTCCACGGCGCCACGTGCACTATCATTTTTAGAGGTCAAAATTGCAGCAGCCGGCACCCTTTGAATATCGCTGCACTGTGACCTGTTCGGCCAGACACGTCCCTTGGAGCGATGCAGCCTAAAAGCCGTGCTTCCTAAGCACCGGGCAAGATCCTCTTCCCAGCTGTGGTTAAGACCGGGGCCGGCGCTAGCTCGAAGCTGCCTTCGCTCCTCAAAGCCAGCCCCACCGCCTCGGTCGCATCTCACACCTCTCGACAGACCGGGCGTTTCTTGCCACGTTCTGTTCCTCTGGGGGGACCTGGGCAGCACGGGTAACAAAGCACAGGGCTGCTCCCCAGGGCGTCCTTCTGCTCCAGACCCCCGCCTTAAGCTGGTGAGCAGCCCCCGCCTGGGCCGGGGGCCCCGCGACCCTTCTCAGACCGACCCGGGCCCAG
>NW_009259591.1:259015-262849 GCF_000687185.1 Egretta garzetta
CTTTTTCATCTCAGAGTTTTAACAAATGCACCCAAGAGCACAGAGCTGGGGCACAGCCAGCAGCTCAGTATGGTCCACCACTCCCTGCAGACCCTTTCTCAGCTCCACGCGGATTTGTGCCTCCTTTGAAGGCAGCACTTGTTTGGAAAGGAATTTGGGAATCCCCTTTGTTTGTTTCATTTCCAGCTTTTTCACCCCAGCACCACATTGTAGAAGAGAAAGAAAACAACAAAAACCACAAACCAAAAAAATGACACACCATGGCAGCCCCCAACTTCTCAAAATACCTGGGGTTTAAGCCAATGTTTTCCTCTTCGGGTGATAAGGTCAGTTTGGAGTTACGCTCTTGGGGGAAACACACCGATGGTGCAGCCCGTGGCAGCCACCAGGCCATGGCAGCCACTAGCCCGGCCTGCGTGGTGGGAGCTAACGGGGTAACCGCAAAGCGAGCCAGGTGGGGTCAAACACCAGCTCTGCAGAGCAAGAAGGAAGTCCGGTGCTCCCGGAAGACTTCCAACACTTGCTAACATCGCGCTTTGTGCCGAGCTTCCAGAGCCACTGTGCCTCTCCCCATGCAGTACATTGCCTAATCAACATCTGAGACTTTTTGTATCTGCAAAGCCTGCAGGAAAAGATGACTCAGAAAGCAAATGGGAGAGGAAAAAAAGGGCAAATTGTAGCTATCGGTCCACATTGTGCAATTGCACCATTTTTAGCTTTGCCGACAAAGAGCTTGGAGGTATCGTGCTGGTGTCCTAGGACGGTTAACTTCATACATCTGTGTTATCTTCAGAGATCCTGGCTCCCTGGATGCCACCCACCACCAGGCTCGTACCAGCCCTGCTCAATGATTAAAATTGCCTGAGAGGCCGCTGGTCCCTCGCCAAAGGCCATCCAGCCGGCTGATGTACAACCCTCCTCCCTGCTCGCTTCAAGCGACTAAACCTCCCCACGGTCCCCAAACGCAGAACCCCTTCCCCAGCACCCCAAAAAGGATAGCCCCCCCCGCCCCCATTTTCCCACATTTTTCTTCTGCATGCAATAAGATTTAAAGGCAACACAAAGAGCTTTTATCTAAAATAAGTACAGAAATCTGTTTAAGAATCGAGCAATTTGTGCTGTTGCTGCTGAAGCCAAGACGATAAATCCACTTGGATGACACGAGAACGGCTGGCAGGACAGTTCATATCAGAGTTGGAGTTGCAAAGCCTAAGCATGAGCCAGAGCCTTTCTTCTTTTCCTGGACTGTCACAGCAATTTTCCCTTCCTGAAGTTGTAACACCGAGCATACTTTGCTCCCGTTGAATCTGCAGGAGCAATACTCCCACCAGCATGGAAGACTAAGCGCTGCCACCGAGCAGGAGAGAGGAAGGAATAAGCGTTTTGGTCTCGCATCATTTTTTCCAGTAAATCCTCACCTGCTGAAGGGCAGCGGTAGCTCCCCCTTACCTTGGGAGCAGGACCGCAGGAGGCTCCAGGTTTCTGCTGCAGGTTTTGGGCTTCTCGTCCTGCTTGGGGAGCAGTTGGCCAGTGCAACACGGCCTCCGCTCCGCTTGCAAAAGCAGTAGCCAGGAAGGTTCAATTGCAATCAACAGCTGTCAACAAAAGTAAGCCAACACTAAAACCACTTTTGAAATGCAAGAAACACAACAGACTGAAAAAGTTACCTTTATTCCTTAAAGGTCTCTCAAGTGTCCACAGGCATCTTGAAATTTATCAGATATTTACCCATTTTTTAAATGCCTTCAGTCTCCTCCTGATAAGCAAATCTATTCATTTCCCTGCAGAAGAGTGGTCAGGAAGGAACAGGAAGGGTTTGTCAGTCCACACCACTTGGGCTCTCTGCCGAGGTTGTTAGCGGGCTGCTGTCTGCCGTGGCACAGACCTCTTCATTGCAATAGGGTGACTGCATTGTCATTATTTACTGTAATATTAAAGCACCAGCCTCCCCCCGCCGCTTCCCATGCCTGCTAGCACCTCTTAGCTGTGTGCTCTGGGGCTGCTCCTGCCTGCCAGGAACCCCAAGGAATGGGAGAATGCAGGTAGCACCAGGCCTCCAAGCAAGGAGATGCCCAGGCTGCTTCCTCAGCCGAATTTCACCCAAGAGCTCTGAAAGGTGACAAACGCGCCTCTTCTCCTCGATGGGAACAGCGAGGGACATCCGGAGAAACATGGTTCGACCAGACCCACGAGCACAAGGGGATGGCTGCACTCATCCCCTGCAGGCACGGAGGCGGCAGGAGGGCAGGCTCCGGGGGGAATCCCACCCCCGCCAGCACCCGTCCTTTCTCAGGTGAGTCCCAGGGGACACGAGCTTCAGCTGTGGCCCCCGGCACTCCCATCCCTCCCGGCAACCGCAACAGAGCAAGCTCCGCTTCCCAGTAGTTGCTATGGCAAACACTGGATGCTGCCATCACAGCTCAGTTCGGGATCAATTTTTGCCCAGAAACACAGGGATCAAAGCATTTTTTTGTCATACAGGCTAGTTATCGACAAGCATTTTCTTTAAAATAAGATTAAAAAAAAAATATCTTTTCCCTCTGAGGGAAAGCAGTGGCAGCGAGGGACTGGCACATTCGCTCCTCTTACCTGCCCAGGGAGCTCCAGGCACCCGCCCCGGGCTGAGACTGAGGATGGCACCCTCCTATGCAGCTCCTGCAAATGTTTTCATTCAATTAGCTCATTTAGGTGGCCCCATGCTTCACTGAGCATTAATTACACCTAATTGGGCCTGGCTGCTGAATGGCTGATAAGCAGCATTATTTGAATTTTGTAAATTGGGGGTCAGGCTGCCTCGCTGGAAGCAGCCAGGGTGCGTAGCGCGCCCACGTTTGGCCAGCGCTCCCCTGCCGCGGCTAGGGCCCCCACAACGGCCCCGGAGGAGCCATCGGGAGGGCCGTCTCGGCGCGCAGGGTACGGCGCACAAAGGGAGCACACGCACCACTTGTGCTCCGCTCCACCCGGCGCCGATACCACGCCAGCCAAACCCTCTGACAAGAACATGCGCAGTGGCTAATTAGCAACGCTCATTTTTCTCCTTCCGGGGAAGAAAAGAAAAAAAAAAATAAAAACCACGCACGGACAGCAGACAGGCAAGAGATTACACAACCAGGTTATAAATGAAGCACGATTATATTTTATTCTGGCGTCCTCATCCATCCTCACACGCAGAGCGTGCAGCCTTGTGCAAAAGCATTTGCTGCTGCGTGCAGCAGACATGTCCAGCCGGGGGCTGCCCAGAAGGACGATGGGCGAAGAACCACAATTTCAATAGAAATAGCCATTTGTACCACGATCAGATTGGGAGAGAAGGCCCGGCACTGCCACCTGCGCTCGTTATTGCTGCTCAAAAATAGCAGGGCTCGGGTCAGGAGGGGTTTTGCTAACGCGAGCCCGCCTGGGCTCCTATTAAGGCTTCAGCGGTGAGGTTCAATGCTACCATTTCTGTACGTACGCAACACAGCTAAATGCTGGTGAAAAACTCCATACGCACAACTACTCCACAGATAACACCACAATGGAGAACAATTCAATAGTTGGGGCCATCGGGCAACCTGGGAGGGAAAAAACACTTCCGAAGGTACAAGCAGCTGCAACAGCGTTTATTGCCACATTGCCACGCTCGCTGTGAAATAAAAGCCTTTCCCCTCCCTCTGGGACTGCACTGTGAATGATAAAATAAATCAGCAGCACAGACTGTCAGAAGAAACCGCTGGGCGGCCGGGGGCCAAAGGCGTCCCTGTCCCTGGGGGAGCAGGGGCACGGAGGGGCGCCCCCCAGCCGCCCCCCCAGGGAGGGGTCCCGGTGCGGCTCCTGCCCCATGCGAGCAGGAAT
>NW_009259591.1:262938-263789 GCF_000687185.1 Egretta garzetta
AGGAATGCCACAGGGCAGGGGCAGAGGTATTTTAAACACAGACATCGAAGCCATACTTGGATGGACAGGAGGAAACTCACCCCTTCAGCTGCCCAGGGAAGAACGGGACAGACGACCAGGAGCAGGGCTGCCAACAGCTGCCCTGCCTGAGCCTGCAACCCTTAAAAAAAAAAAAATTATCTATTATTGCCAACAAAGAGTTTTAAGACCCCCTTGCACCATGGAGAAGGTGAATTAGTTTGTTGGGCTTGGTGATGTTTTGCTGTGGAAGGGAAGAGCTGGTTTTTAAGAGAAGGGGAATGAGCAGACCTGGATATTCGGTGTCTGAGGTATGGTTGAAGGAAAAAAGTGCAGCAAAAAGGAGATGCAAGAAAAAAAAAAAAAAAACAGGAGAAAAAAAAAGCACTTAATAGATTGGCGCTGAACATATCTCTTATACGAAAATGATTGTCAAAAGAGTCACTAGTGAAAATAAGGTAAGAAAATATGTTCGCCGTAGAGGTACCTTTCTGCTTCTTTCAACAACAGAAAATTAACCCCAGGTCCATCAAGCGTTTTCTGTTCACCACAGGAATACTCTTTGGAAAGCCCAAGATATGGCATCCCAGCACACACCTCCGAGGATGCCGTCCAGTTTGCGGGGCGAAGAGAAGACCCCGAGCCCAGCACGGTTACCCAGAGCTTCCCCGTGTCCATCCGGGGAGGGGGCACGCAGGTCTCCCACGGGGTCACCCCCAAAAGCTGCCCCGGCGCCCGGTCTCTCCCCCGCCGGCATCCCCGCCATGGCACGCTACCCGAAGCGAAATTTCAGCCGGTACTTGACGGGGCTGGGGGTTTTCCGAGGCGGGGGC
>NW_009259591.1:263816-270828 GCF_000687185.1 Egretta garzetta
GGGCTGCTGTGGACGCCCGAGGCGTAGGTGTTGTAGCTGTTCTCCTGGAAGCGCTCCCGAAACTGGCAGTCTGCCGTGAACCGGGCCTGCAGGGACAGAGCAGGGGGCACCATTAGCAAAGTTTATGGGTTTTACCCGTCCCCCGCCCCGCGAGGCTCGCTGGATTTTAAAGTCTCCCAAAACCAGGTCCAAAGGGGTGAGCAGCAACACGGGGCACCTGGGAAACCCACTCCGAGGCCACCAGACCCCCAGCAATGTGGAAAATCCCCAACACAAATACTTTCAGTAGCTGCTTGCCACCCAATTTTGGACTTCCTTGTAAAAAGCCAGGCTTGGTCTGCCCCAGCAGCACACTTCCCTCCCACCCCAGCAGCACACTTCCCTCCCACCCCGGCTCTTCTCCTGCCCTTGCTGCCGGCAGGAGGGAGGACGTGGCTCTGTACCCCCAGCGCTGCAGCCCCACCGAGGACCCTGGGGTCGAGCCCCCCACTATATCTCTGTTCCCACCCTCGCACCCCTCGCTTGGGCACTGAATCATCACTTGATAAGCTGGAAAGGCAATTTGCATGCAGATTTTCATTGCTTCACTGAACATGGCTTGGATCGTATTGGATTTTTTTTCCTTCTTCTTCATCTTAAATGAACTCAGGGCGTTTTGTCCCTTGGTAACCTGAAGAAATCACTTGCAGCTCAAGAGCATCACCATTTATAAACACAGCAGCCGCACCGAGGGGAAAGGCTTCCTGCTGCCCAAGAGGACAGGCTGAATGCTGCCCGGAACAGCGCCTCGTTGTTGTCAAGGGAGGGGAAGAAAAAAAACAAATCACGCAGAAATACCCAGCTAGAGCCATAATGGCCCAGCTACGTAGACCCGGCTGCAGCCTCCAGCCACCCTGCTGAAATGCTTTGCCATGCTTTAATCTGACCACGGGCATGGTACCTGGCGCCCCGATAGATTCTCCAGCGATGCCCGAGGCACCGCAGCCCGACCGCAAAGCAACGCTTCAAAACTACTGACGTGAAAGGGATGTGGAGCTCTCAAGCTTCAAAAACCCCAGCAGTGGAGAACAAGACAAACCCCCCAAGCAGTGCTTTATCACCACGCAGAGGGCCCAGCTGGCTGGGCTCATTTTTAAACTCCTAATTTAACCAGAGGAGTTGAGTCCTACAATATAAGTGACAGAGTCCCCAACCTGCAATGCATTTTTTTTCCTCGTAGCACTTTGAATTGTCTCCTTTTGCTCTTTGCTTGAAAAAATACCACCTGGATGACTTATTTTTGCTTTCCCTATCTTTTATACATCCTCAGTGTTCCATCACCCATTCAGGAGCATTCACCTTTCTGAGGAAAGGCTCTGCTCTCAGAACTCCTCACTGCTCTCCGAATTCCTGACACATGCCACGGCGCTCGGGCAAGGCACCCCCACATCAGCCTTTGCACAAAGAGGTTTTAGGATTGACTGAGGCACCGATGCACACCTGAAAGGGCACTCAACACCGAAGCGACCCGGCCAGGACCATGAAACAGGCCCTCCCTTTGCCCATGGGATTTGGGCAAATGGCAAGAGCAGGCCTTTTTTGGCATAGGAAATGAAGTTGTCTGCCCTGCCTCGGGCATCAAGGCCGGCCGTGGCCGAGGGTCCGATACTGAAATTGGCTCCAGCGGGCTTTGCAAGCGCTGCTGTGACCAGGAGAAGATGTTCGTGCCCCTGCTCGTACATACCCCCGTACAGACAGGTCAGCTCGCCGCCGCTTTGCTCGTGGGTAAGCCAAATGGACATAACCATCCAGCCCAGCGTTTTTGGGGCAATGCCACCCCACAAAGGGAGGTGGCAGTAAGAGGGCTGCCTGGCTCCCCACCTGGAGCATCACAGGAAGTGTTCCTGCTTAACGTGGTTTTGGGGGGGAACTGCTGCCTAAGAGTGGGAGTAGCATCCCCTCCGAGGTGGCACCTGGGGAAGCGTGGGGGGTCCCCAACCCTGGACATGGAGGGATGCTTCGGGCTGCTCCCGCCGGCGGTTTGGGGAAGGAGGAGACCCACAGCCAGCGCGTGCAAAGGGAAGCCCTCGCCCCCGGCCGGCAAAGCGCCCCGGGCAGCGCGTCAGCTGCTGCCGCGCCATCACCCTGACAGGCTGCCCCACGGCCCAGCCCCTCCGCACACCACCTGCACCCCTTCGGCCGAGGAAAAGGCATTTTTCCCCGCGCGGGGCAGGCGGCACAGCCACGGCACGCTGGCTGGCCGTCGGATTTGCTCTGCAGCAGCTCCAGAGGAAATCGCGAAGAGCAATCCTACAGTCAATTAAATTTCTAAGCCAAATTCAACAGAGATTTGCCCCAGTGAGGACCACGGCCGTTGGTCAGCTCAGAACAACTCCCGGGAAAGGACAATTACCTGAGCCCCCTGAGGGTAAGTCCCTCCTCTGGGGCTCACGGTGGCCCCTGCCAAGGCCGACACCAAACCCCCTCCTGCCCATTCCATGCTAAAAAACATACAAACGGGGGACCGAGGGTTTAACAACGAGGCAGAAGCCATCTGTGCACGCAACTGATAATTGCCGGGATTACTGTCATTTTCTGAAGCCCGTGCCTCTAAAAATGAACCGCTTGGTAATTTAATTAAGTTGCTATAAAAAAAAAAAAAAAAAAAAAAAGGAGGAGGAGGAAGGCTGCTGTAAAGCACTGAGCTGAGATAAAGCCGGGCCCCGAAAGTCGGTTTCGAAGGAGCCTGAATCCCTGCAGGAATGACTTTTATCTGTGGTTCAGCACAAAGTCACCGGCGTGACTCCCATATCAAAGCGCTGCCCTGAGTGACGGGCGCAGGACGCGCTTTGTACTGCTCAAAACTCATTAGGCCATGAAATAACTTTATCCTGCCAAGGCAGGAAAGAACAACAGATGCCGGGTTTGCATTATCGGCATTATTTAGCCCAGCAATCTTTAGACATTTGGGTCAAGTTTCTACAAATTCGCGGCTTTCATCCGAGCGGGGCATCGTGTGTCCTCACCCCCCGCTCTGACCCGCCTAATTGAGGTCCCTCTCCAGCACTGCCCTTTGTGTGCCGACAATTAACCATACACTGACGAGGTTTGATTTAATTTCTGCCTGCGCCAGGGCATAAATCAAGACTTCAGCTTGAATAAGGGGCCCATTGTATGCCAAGAAGGAAGGGAGGCTCTGGAGGGTCCGGGGATCACGCTCTGCCTGCTTCCATCTCCTCTCCATCCTTCACCTTGCCACTGCTCCCCTCCCGTTCCACCCATTTCCTGCCCCGTCTCCTTCCCTCGTCTTTCCCTCCGTGCGGCCATTCCCCCTTTCCCTGAGACACTGCTCCCGCTCCTACTTTGTTTCCTAAAATAAGCGACCACGTGCTCACCCTTTAAGCATCATTAGGTTTCAGGAGCAACACTCCAGTAAGACTCAAGGGAGAGAGAGGCTCGTTCATAAATCTCACTTGAGGGCACTCTGCGGGTTCGGGCAGCGTAAGCACATCAGGAGCATCCACTTGGCGACCCTGAGGTTTGGCTCATAGCCACAGGGCAGGCAATTGCTTTTCCCTCTTCCAGGCTCCTAGCCCTTAACAAGCTCCCCGGAAACAAACTTGGCTGACAGGTTATCCGAGGTGCTGCCTTCCATCTGCCCTTCTTCGGGCGTTGCATTTCTAAACACCTCTGAAATGCGATTACTTCCACGTAGGCACAGTAGTTAGTTTTGTTTGTTTAAATGATCTCTAGAACTAATGGGAAAAAATCAGGAAGCAGCACCTCGAAGTTGAAAAAAAGAAGTCAAATCAACTCACAGGACTGGCTCAACGCAAAAAGCCTGGAAAAAGCACCATTAGACCTGCAGGAAACCTGACCTTCAGGAGAACAGCCTGCCGAAACAAGAGTTCCTGGGATTTTTCCACGCTAGCTGTGACGCTCCTGCACAAGCTGAACCTCGCCTGCCCGAAACCCTGCCTGCAGCCGCGCAACCTCACCGGGGGACATCTCTCCCAGTGGGCAAACCCAGCCAAACTCCAGGGCTGCAGCCCCCTCCCTGTGCGTGCAGGGACGCAGGCAGGCTCCCGGCACCGTGCGTGCCGCTCTCCAGGAGACATTTGGCTAAAACCGTCTGCGCGATCTGCTGCAGAAGTTGCTAAAAATAAACCAGCAATGCTCAAAGAACAAGTCCTTTTGATGCAAATACCCAACTGCAAAATGAAAAAAAAAAAAAAAAAACCACAAAAAAAAGCCCTTTCCTTGGTTAAGTGCTGTAAGCAGGGACGTGGGCTTCAGGGTTTTTGGCTTCACCTGTCCCCTATCTGTCTGCGCGGAGCCAAGGCCGCCCAGCGCGGAGCCCTCCCGGCAGCCAAAGGGGCTCGGCACGCCGGGGCCCTGCCTGGGAGCATCGCTGCCACGTGCGCGTGAACGTGTCGCAAGGCCTTTAATAAACAATATATACTGATAAGTGGGGGGTTTACTTACACTTGCATGGAGTTTTCCTTTTTTTGACATCGCTAAAAATTTGTTGCTGAAAACTCCTCGTATTCCTACAATCCCCTGAGACACAGCAAATATTTCCAAAATACCTAGGATGACAGAAATCCCAAAATAAATCACAGTTCTTTTCACATCAGTGTGACAAAGAAAAGAAAAAAAAAAAAAAAAAAAAAAAAAAAGGCACATAAGACCTATATTAGATACCCTGCTCCGCGGCTGCCTGGATCCACACAGCGCTCCCGCTCCGTCCCTCTGCCCCGCACAGGGACCTGCACTGACTCCAGCATGGCTACAGGGTGGTGGTTTGGATTCTGGTTTAGTTGGGTTTTTTTAAAAAAGCTGCGTTTTACAGGACAGTTTCTGACTCGGCTGCGACAGAACAAGTTCACCCCTAGGGAGATCCCTCTCAAGGGTGGGCAAAGCCCCTTGTGCCTACAGCCGGCCTGCCGAGATCAGCCCATCCTCCTCCCGTACACACCAGACTCCAGAAATTAAAGGTGCGACATGCACCATTTGGGGCTAAAAGTACAAGTAATGGTTCCTTAGGCCCCTCCTCGCAGCAGGACTCAGGGAGTGGGGCTCTTCGGAGCTCAGCCACGAGGAAACAAGCCATTTTCCCCTCAAACAGGTATTTTCTGAGCAGGATGGGGCTCTGACCCCCGGTGGGGCTGGTGTGACCTGCAACTCATCTTACAGAAGAGCTTCAACATCCGAGCATCGTTCAGCAACAGCACAGACACCTTACGCTTCCCCACACAGCACGGTGCATGTGTCCCCTCCAGGGACGAGCAGGAGGGGCAGCAGGAGTCAGGCACCCCCCCGATGCCCCCGCCAGCCAGGGGGAGCTGGGCTAAGCACCACATCCCCAACATGCCCTTCCCACCCTGGGAAAAAAACGCATTGCTCCCCCCAGCTGCAGCCCTGGGGTGGCCCTGCTGGGACTCGGTGGCCTCGGGGGGGTGGCTCGGTGGCTCCAGCCCCAGGGGAAGGAGCCCGCGAGAGCATCTCGCCCAGCCCCAGCGAAGGGCCACAGGAATCAACGTGCCAAGAGCAAACATGAAGCCACCGTTAAATCCCCGAGGCCAGGGGATCAGATCACCGCTTCCCATGTTTATTTTAAGGAGGAAGCGCAGCTCCCGGAGGCGCCCAGGTCCTGGCACCGAGGGCCTGGGGAGCGCTTGGGGGGGCTGGTGGGCCGCCCCTCCTCACCCCACGTGCCCCAGTGGTAGCGACTGCCATGAGGCATGGGCTTGTGCAGCCCCACTGCAACAAGGCATGTGCGCACTCCAGCATGCTACCTGTCCTTGAGGGCACCCCAAAACCTGCTGGCCTTCGGTGGGGGGGGTGGCCATGCTGGCTGGGAGACACACCCTGACTTATTGGGGTGCCCTGGGTCAAGCCCAGTTTCCCAGGGGCCAAAGCTGGGGTTTCCCTGCCAAAAGCCAACTTCTTCCCCTGGGGGGACGGCTCCTTAGGGCAACACCCCGGCACGGCCTCCCCCTGCCACCAGCACGTGCCCCCGGTCAGGGCTGGCTCCGGTCTGAAGCGCGGAGCTGGTGCCGCTGGTGCCTTTCCGGGGAGAAAATCTCGTATTAAGGAGGAAGGAACTTCATATTAATCCAAGTCCCTACGAGACAACTGTGGCATCAAAGGCTGTGCACATCTCACGGGGGAGAGCCCCTCTGCCACGCCACTGGGGGACAGGCTCGGGGGGCAGGGGGGACACGGCTCAGGCAGCCCCTCCAAACTCAGGTCTCCCAAACCAGCCTCGGCATTGATGCCCGTTTTCCCATCCATCCCCTCTGCAGCCCCTAGCCCCCTCCTGGCCACACACCTGCAAGTGTTCCTCGAAACCCCAAGCAGGGTTTCTGGCCTCCCAGCATCCCTGCCCTCCTTCGCGGGGCCACGGCACAGAGCTGGGCCCGAATTACTTGGCCCAGGCCAGATGTGGCCATGGCTCCGTGAGCAGACCCGACAGCTGAAGCCACGCATGCTGCCAGGGTCACTTCAGGCCCAAGCCCTCAGGCTCTTTAAGTGATTTTTCATCCCTGCCTGCCATTTCATTCCCTCTTAACAGGATATCACGGCAACTCCGACCCAAAGGATAAGCCATGAGTTAGCACAGCTTTCTCTCAAGGGAACGTCAGCCTCAGTCCTATTTTTAAACTGACTATATCCTACCGCTGCGCTGGAAGAATGAGAATGCAGAGGGAAGGATGGAAAAGTTGCACAGGGAAAGGACGGAAAAGGGGCTCGACGCGGAGCCCGGAGCAGCTCCCTCGCCCCCAGCAGCCCGGTGAGCTGCTGTGGCTGGAGCACAGACCTCACACCTTCACATCCATCCCCGCGGTCCTGCTTCCTCAAAGCCGGCAAACCCCTCGGGGGGGCACTGCCCAAAGCGAGCGGGGTAGAGCTCGCCCCACTCTCCAGCGCAGCGTCCCACCGAGCCCACGGGGCACGGCGCCCCCAGCACCCCCAGCCTCCCGGGGCAGGCAGCACCCCAAATTCACGCTTCCCGAGGCCACCCGGGCGG
>NW_009259591.1:271486-274129 GCF_000687185.1 Egretta garzetta
GGGGGGCTGCGCCTCGGGTTACCGCCCAGAAATACCTTGTCAGCGGCTTCGCCGCGGCCGGGCCGCGGGGCTCGGCGGGGCCGGCGGAACCCTTGGGAAGGGGAAGGGATTGGGTTGCAGCCCCCCGGGCCGGGGGTGCGGGGGGATGACAGCCGGCAGCTGCACAGCCAGCCCAGCCTCAGCCCCGGCAAGGGGCGTGGGAGCAGATTTGGGGCTGGAGGCAGCACCCCGCGCAGGAAAGCTGCTTTCCCTCCTGCACGGGGTGGCCGTGCCACGCTCGGCCCAGAGAGCAGCCCCGGGGGGTGAGGGGGGGGGGTCCCAGCACTGCCACCATCGCGAATCCTCAGAGAGCACCTCGAGGCGCACGGGGAAGCCCTGGCCCTGCCTGTGCACAATAACCCCCGCGGGTCCCGGGCAGGGGAGACGGTGGCCCTGCGGCCTGCCACTGCCAGCGCGGTAACCCTGACACGTGCCCGGTGCCCCACCAGCACTGGCGGTCGTATTTCTTCCCAATTACAAAGACAAACCGCCACGCAGCACCACAGCGCAGGAGGAGACCCTGCAGCGTCAGCCCATCCATCACCCAGGCACAGCACCAAGCACGTTCTGCTTTTTTTGGCTCCTGGGGCTGCTTGAGGCTCCCTGCACATCTCCGGAAGCCACCAGGAAAACCTCACCTCCACAAAAGCCAACATCAGCCAAACTCAGCCTGCCCAGCACACAGCCCAAACTCTGCACCTACATGCCCTAACTGCTCTTGCAAATTGGTGCTGCCCCCCCAAACCCTACCCAGAGAACACTCTGCAGCCATCACCAGGGTCAGCTCTGGGCAGCGGGCTCAGCCAGGCTGCGCGCCGAGGGATCGGGTTCGGCAGGAAGGAGGCAGAGGGGGTGGCACGCTAGAGGGTGACCTTCGCCTTCGGAGGAAGCTGAAGGTCAGGGGCGCAGGGAGGGACGCACACTTAAGGGGCCATATCCAGCCTGACTGACACCTGGCACAGTCTGGTGTGAACAGAAATGATCTCACAACAACCTTACTGCAATTTCAAACTATTTATCAGCACATATATATATACACACACAGAGATATATGCATACACGTTTATATATAAACGTGTATATATAGACAGCCCTATATATAGATACACATACCTGAAGGAGGGTCGATGCACTCAAAAGCTTGTTTACTTCTTCCAGCTGTAGCGGTCGGGCTGGTAAAGTCCTCCACTTAACCACCTCATCTTGTTTATTTAATTACAAGCACGCGCTGACTCTAAATCCAGACCCACGAGCAAGACAAGGACCTAAAGGGGTTACAAAATTCTGCTGTGAAGTTTGCACTGGACCTTATCTACCAGCACAGCTGAGGCACACGCAGAGGCACAGGCACCTCTCTCGAGGAGGATTTCCCCTTTTGTACCTTGCTTTAAAGGCTGCAGCTGCCAAAGGATCAGCCCCTGGGAAATTTCAGTTCTCCACCCAAGTCGAGGAGACCAGAAACCATTTCTGCCACTGTAAGTTAAGGCGTATGTAAAACTGGTTTAAGTCTTCGTCATGGAGGTGACCAGACCCAGCAACAGCCCGGGAGCAGGAAAGCGGTTTGCACATGCAAATCCCAGGGGGGGGAAGACGCCCACACAAAGCTGCCACACCCCATGCTTCACCAGCAAGCCCAGCCTCCCAAATTTTGACCCTAGCACCTCTCTCCATACTTCCCCTCAGCTTTTCTAGTGCCACCTTGGCTGCCAGGCATCCTCTGCTCACACACACTTCTAGACCAATTTGCACCCCCACAATGAAGAAATCCCTGAATCCCCAAATTTCTGGGGGCGAGGCCATGGGAAAAGCTACCAAGGTGACGGCTGCTGGGTGGGCTGGCCCGAGATGGTCCTCTAGACCCACTGTCAGTGGCAACCCCTCTGTGCCGCATGTTCACGCCCCTTTCTGGGGGGCACCGTGTGACAGCCAAGCCCCTTCAGGTCTCTTCTGCTGCACTCTCCGCTTTTTCCTGCTGTGGGATAGGACCTGAGAGGCAGGTCCCGCCTGAGATGGGGGCTCCCGCCCTCCTCCAGGATGCCATCGCCCTCCTCTTGCTGACTCCCACAGCGCCCCCGCCCCGCCCCCCCCCCCCCCGCCCCCCCCGCCCGCCCCGCCGCGCCACAAGATACTGTCCTTACAGCACGTGGCATATTTTCATCTTCATGATGAAACCCTAAGAAAGATGACTCCCGAGAAGTCCTTTGGGCATGAACAATATTGACTCGGGTTGTTTTTATTTGAATCTATTCATTAATACAACATATTAATTTCAACTAGTCCAAGTGCCCATGTAGCGTAACTCAGTTTAAAAAAAAAAAAAGGCTTAAATCTAAATAAATAAGTAGATATAACAGTCAACTTCCTGGAATAATCCGGTGTAATTGCCTTTGGCAGTAGCAACCCTTACATGCACACCAGCAGCTTCTGAAGCCTAATGCTGATGTTATGTTACCTAAATTATTCAAGGCCTGGCTACAGAGAAAACTTTTAGCAAACGGAGAGGATAAGTTGTGTTTCAAGTGTTAAATTTCTTGTTTGAAGAGAAGGGCTCTTCAGAGCCCGTTTCATCTGCTGCGTAACACAGGGTTGCGCTTCGCCCAGCAG
>NW_009259591.1:275108-280915 GCF_000687185.1 Egretta garzetta
AAACATCAGCCCAGCGCTATTTAATTGCCCCTTAAAAATATGCAAGGTAAAATGTGACAAGACATAAAACAAGCCAGGAAATCTTTGTTCAGCAAGCTTGTGTGCAAAGCTGTAGCCCTGGCCGTGCCTGAGCTGCCGCACGCTGCGCCAGCCCTGTGTTTATAGGAACCACCCCTGCTTCCCACGGGATGTACGTGTATGGGTATGAGGGCCCCGAGCCAAGCCATGCCAGGCTGCAGCAGCGCCCTACCAGACAGCCTCGTGGGGAAAGCACGCCAGGCTTTCAACATCACTTGTTTTTTCACTCCCGGGAAGGTTTATTTCACAGGATTAGCAGAGTAATAGCACGCTGGATTCAACCTCTCGGGGGGACTGCAGAGCGACACCGCGTCCCTGTGCTCGTGCAGCCACGGGGTGCCCTGGCGCCAGCTGCTCCCCAGGAAACACACCCACACCGCCCCAGGAGCTTGCAAAAAAAGCCTTTGCAACAAGGATTTGTGGCCTGAAGGAGACTCACCTGCAGCAGGACCGGGCAGGGGGGTGGCTGCACCCCAGATGGCCCTGCGAGGACAGCCCCGCGCATCCCTCTGGGAGGCATCCCTGCTCCTGGGGGTGCAAGCCTTGGCCGCCAGAGCAGCTCTGCAGAGCTGAAAGCAGACTGTGTTGCTAGGAATACATGCTTTAATCCAGTTTCATTTAAATAAAAGCATAACCCAGGTGCTGCAGGGAACTTAGGTGCTGCCAGGTGACCCACACCCCTTCCCCATAGGCACAAAAGGCACCCGGGTCACTCAGAAGCCACCTTACCAGCCTCCACACTGGAACACATCGGCTGGCACGCTGCTGCTCCTGAGAGGCCATGGCTGCAGGCAGCTCTAGGAAAGGGCAAGGCTGAGCCACGGCCCCAAGATGCTTCATTTAAGAGGAGCCAAAGCCCAGCTACCCCTGCAGCACCCTGGCCCAGCAGCACATCCCCACGTACAGGGCTGCCACCCCGCTGCGTTTCTGTGGGCAGGGCTGGCAGCAGGCTTGCAGGACAACGACAGACAGCTGATGCCTTAATGGATTAGTTTGGTGTCTGAAGACAAAATACAGCGTAAATGGTGTGGCTGGAAGATGGATGCTACTCTGAACGCAGTAGGCGGTACGGGCCGCTCCCAGGTGCGCCACAGCCTTTGCACACCACCTTGAGCAACTCTCCTGCGCTTACCCAGTCCTGCCATCGACACAGCACACACTGGTGCATCCCCAGGCATACGCAGTCACCCCCAGTCCCAGGGGAGATGCCCTTCAAAGAAAGCGAACTCCCAACCCTCCCCAAAGCAATGCAGAGGGATTGCTGACAGGCAGCTGGTTCCGAAGGGGGAACTGCCCGGGTAGCAGAGGTGCATTTGCACATCAGTGCATGTCCACACGCACCCAGTGTCTCCTCCGCACAGCAAGGCCTCTCGGGACCCTTCAGGCTGTCCATACCCGGGGCTGCAGCAGGTCCCCGGGGTAAGTGAGGCTCTCAAACCATCGCTGCAGGCAAGGGCTGTGCGGAGGCAAGGGAGCGGAGACAGGCAGTGCTGCGGTCCCGGATGGCTGCGCCCACACCGGCCGTGAGAGCCCAGCCTCCACCTGCCCGCAGAGCCCCCACACTGCTGCTGGCCACCCTCCTCCTGCCCATGGGGCAGGGCGGGGAAAGCGATCTGTTCACCCTTAAACCTCAGCGGGCAAAATGTTCAGCTGTTGCATCGGAAAATAGGCAAGGAAATAAAAGAAATACAAGAGAGAAGAACCTCTCAAAAAAAAAAAAGTCCAAAGGAAGCCAGGTGTTTCCCAGCATTCTGCAGAACAGCACCATATTTGACAGAAGCTTCCCCTATGCATTTCGCTTCTTGCGTGCATTTGTTTTAAACCCACCATCACACCTTCTCTGCCACGTAAGATATTTCTCCCTCCAAATAAGACATGAACAGCAGGGGCTGGTTTTGGCTCCAGATTAGAGACAAAATAGTGTATAGCTCACCTTATTTTCCAAACAAGTCAACTGTCTCAGTCTTTTCTTCAATACCCACAGCCAAATAGCTCATTTTTAAGAGCTGGGTACTACAATGAAATCTTACGAGCCGATTTTTCAATTTTAACAGATTGCCCAGTTACAGGTTAACAAGCAATACACACCTTGCCAAGAGGAGCCCAGCCTACTCGGGAACAACCGCAAGAAACAGTGTCACCCACCTGGCAGCAGACTTCCATCCTTCCATCACGCCAGCACGCTGCTTTGCACCTTCAGGCTTAGCAGGCAGATTTTTGGGCAACCTCTGCCATCTATGATGCAGTGTGCAGGCACTGCACCGAGTGCTTGCCGTGAACCGGGGGGATGCCCCAGGGGAGCTGGGAGGGGGCCGACCCCCATGAAAAACTCACTTGGACACCCCTGCCCAAACCTAAATTTAAAAAAAAAAAAGGGTGAATGCCGCTGTGTTCAGCCTGGCTCCACGCAGCCGGGGAGTCTGGCTGCCCGTGTCTGACTGCATGGGTGCTAAACCACAGCTGAACCTGCTGCCGCGTGGAGCCAGAGGCAAAGCTCCCACTGGCTTCAGCAGGGGCAGGATCCGGCCCCAAGGCAGGCAGCTGCTCTTGGCTTCAGCCTGGGCATTCGCGAGCTGCGGGTCTGCTGCCCGTGGGCACCTGACCGCTGCTTGCTTCTCGTATTAAGAACAACCAACCAACCCCCAAACCACGGTTCTGCCCATGTGCATCACTGGCACGTGTTAGAAAAAAACGCAATTCAGATCTGCTTTCCAATAGTAATTACTGCGGGTCCACGCCTGCCCGCTGCACCCTGGTAACACCATTAATATCAGCATTTGTTGGAATTATTATTATTATTATTATTTACAGTGTGGCCTGGTCGCAGATGGAGCAGCCTTACCTGGAGTGCTGCAGGGAGCCTGCAAGGGGCTCCCCCGGCAGTGCTGGTGCTGGGGCAGGCCGAGGCTGAAGGCTGCCCTTCCTCACTCCCAAGGCACCCTGCTCCTCTGCAGCACATTGAAGATGCACCGCACAGGGTGGGTTGTGGAAGCAGTGGCAGCTATGTGCTCCAGCGCAGGCTTGCAGGGCAGCTCTCTCCCAAAAAAATGCTTGAGCTGTGTTCCGGCTCTGCCTTTTCGGGGCTGCGATGCCAGGAGAGGATCCCTCACTGGGGAAAACCGCCCCGTGCCGCAGCCTGGCCGGCCTCTGCCCTGCCACAGGCGGCAGCAGCCGCTCACATTCGCTGCCGCACAGAGATGCGGCGCAGCATCAGCCCACGGACAGGGAAAGACGTTTTAAAAAAAGAAAAAAAGGGAGATTCCCTTCCTTCCTATTTCACACGCAGCAGTACTGCTAACCGACAAAAGAGAAGGTTTTGGCAACGGCACTTACTGACCCCGAGGAAAGCCAGCCCAGCTCTGGGGAGTGAAGGACCTGCTGTGGCCAAATCCTGAGCCCCAGTGGCCCAAGGCAAACTTGCATCATCCTCCTCCTTCTGGTACCCAACCACATGGGACCAAGGGCACTGCCTGCCCTTACTACGTGACGTCCTGCTTGTGCAGATAGCATCAGCTGGGTTGCATGTATCCCTTCTGATCCTGATACCTCATTTTGCCAAAATGAAGTCTAACATCTTTGATTAGATTTCCTGCCCACAAGTTCTATACATTTTTGGTACTTTGTAGAGAACAGTGTCAGCTTTGTGTACCAGTCACGGCACAGGACGCCTGCTGTGCCATACACGCATGGTGTGACTATTTTTAAGGGGCTGACTGTGCAGGCAGGCACCCCTTAGCACAGAGAGACCCCACAGGCAAAGCCCTGGGACTTAGCACTGTGCCTGCAGACAGGGTCAAAAACGCAAGGGTGGAAGAGCAGGGTGCTGAGGGGTGCTGCCACGGGGGGACAGGGCCCCCCAGCTGCTGCAAAAGCACACGCAGCAGCTTCGTTGTCAGAGGCCATAAAGAGGTGGGACTTAATTTGAGATGCTCTGTGTGCTGAGGTGCCCGAGACCCCGCAGCTGTGCGACGGCTCCTGCAATACTCACCCGTGGGCACGGCCGAGGGGCCAGAAGAGGCGAAGCAGCAGCTCTCCAGCAGCAGCAGGACCCGAACATGGGAGCGAGTGCAGGAAGCCGGGGAGAGCATCCCTCCAGAGGCCATAAAGAGGTGGGACTTAATTTGAGATGCTCTGTGTGCTGAGGTGCCCGAGACCCCGCAGCTGTGCGACGGCTCCTGCAATACTCACCCGTGGGCACGGCCGAGGGGCCAGAAGAGGCGAAGCAGCAGCTCTCCAGCAGCAGCAGGACCCGAACATGGGAGCGAGTGCAGGAAGCCGGGGAGAGCATCCCTCGTGCCGCCCTTACAAGCCGCCCCCGGGCACCCGGGGAGTAATTAGGGCCTCGCCCCGGCAATTAATTGCAAACAGGTGGAGCCACGCGTGTCCCTGACGCCATGCACGGCAGCCAGGAGGTGCGGTTTGAGCACATCGTGTGCTCTGGGGGTCATCCGTACGGTCCCGGGGGCCAGACGGATTTTATCTTTCAAGGGCAAGTGTAGTGGTGGAGCGAACAGCATCAGAGAGAAGCTGGGGGGAGGTGGTTCCAGCACAGCCTACGAGTGGGGGGAGAGTAATCAGCACGGAAAATTTATTGTGTGGGGGAGAAACCTCCAGACTGTGATGCCAGTTTCACATCAGGGCCCCACCTGTGCTCTTCGCTGGTTACCAGCCTCAGCTCTCTCAGAAAGAGACGAGAAGGCTGAAAGTACACAGAGTTTTTAAGCGTGTCCTATCTGAAGCTCCAGCCAACTTCCCCCGGAGCGGTAAGAGCTTTGCAGCAGGTCCGGGTACTTCATGGCAAGCTCCAAAACACGCAACAGCAGACGCTGGTGGTACCCTGAGCCCCGTTTGCACAAAGCTGCGGGGCTCCCAAGCTTTGACTCGGGCTCCTGCCTCGCACACCTCCCACTTTGGGATATTCTCCCTGCTGAGACCCGCAGAGCCACGCGCAGCCTCGCCAGAATTACACCAGCCTGCATGTGGAAATGGGTTTTCAACACATCACCATGCCGCTGCCTTGGCTGGTACTCTCCCTTGCACCCAAAAATATGCAGGTCTGACACGCAATGCACCCGCTGCAGGTGGTGCCCGTCGGACCAGGCTGTCCCCCCGTGCCCAGGGAGGATACCCCTGTGCTGAGCCCGCCTGTGTGTCCCTGTCTGTGGTCCCATCACCCCAATAATGCACCGGGGCAGAGGGGACCCATCCCTGGCTCCCCCAAGCGCTCCTGGCCCCAGGACCCTCCAGACTTGGTGCTCCTCTTGGTCCTGTCACCCCAGGCCCTGTGTGACACCTGGGGGCTCTGCCCACCCTGCAAGCTGGGGCCCACGCGCAGCCCTGGTAAAGGGGGGACGATGGGACAATAAAGGCTCCTGGCAGGTGTGAGGCGGGCGGCATGGAGCAAAGGGCAGGCCTGAGGGGGGCTGGGATGGGGATGGGAAAGGGAAAGGGAAAAAAGAAAACAGAAACAGAAGAGTAGATGGAAAAGGAAGAGGGAGAAATAGAAAGAGGAAAGAGAGGAAGAGTCAGAAAAAGACAGAAAAAGGACAGAAAGGCAAAACGAAAAAATTACACAAAACCAAAACCACTAAATGTAGGCAAAAGGAAGGGAAAGACAGGATGACAGAAAGCAAATAAAATAAAGGATGACTAAAATGTGGGGCAAAAGCAAGGATGAACAGATGGAAGGATGGACGGATGGATGCAAGAGAGGCCGAAGGAAGGAAGGA
>NW_009259591.1:281606-282021 GCF_000687185.1 Egretta garzetta
CCGCCGGCCCCGCCGCGCTCCTCCCCGCCTTTAGCTTTATATCTAAAATAAAAATTTACCCTGACATATAATTATTATTACATCTAAACCATAAGTGCTTAATAATTTAAGTAGAAACGTATGACAAATGCATCAATATGTTGCAATATATGACATTTAAAAAATGTATTTTTTAAGTCATTTGCTTTTTTTTTCTGCTTTTTTTTCCCGGTGCTTTTAATTTTTTTTTTTTTTTTTCTTCTTCTTCCTCCTTTTTTCTTCTCCTCCTCCTCCTCCTCCTCCTTCTCCTCCTCCTTTTCTTCTCCCCTGCTACCCACCCCGCCCCTCCCCGGAAAGTGAAAATGCGTGCATCGAAAGGAAAGGAAAGCAAGCGGCGGGCGGGCGCTGCCCTCCGCGGGGGGCCGGGCGGGGGGGG
>NW_009259591.1:283945-284277 GCF_000687185.1 Egretta garzetta
GCTCTTACCCGGAATATGTAGGGGACGGTGCGCTTGTCGGTGGACTTGAGGGCGATGAAGGCAATGCTGTCGTACAGGGACGTGTGGCTCAGGACGCAGGGGCCGAAAATGGCATTTTCTGGAATGTCGCAGGTGGTGTAAACGCTGGTGAAAATGTCAGTCAAGCACTGCTGGACCGTCTTGGCGTCCCCGTCCCATATTCCCCTCTGGACCCCGGCGTCCTCCATGCCTGCGGGCGGAGAGAGGGGCAGAGCGGAGACGTTAGAGCGCGGCGGGGCCTCGCCGCAGCGCTGTGCGGAGATGCGGCCGCGACCCGCCGGGGAAAGCAAAAT
>NW_009259591.1:287427-288243 GCF_000687185.1 Egretta garzetta
AGCGAAGGCTTCCGTGGGTGCTCCGTGCCAAAACAGGGCTTTTACCGCACAGAAAAGTGTTTGCCGGTTCCTCCCTTACCGCCGTCATTTCGGATACAAAACAGATTAAAAAAATAAATTTAAAAATAAAATTGTAAGCCCCCCAACCTAAACAAAAGAAGAGACAAAGCGTTTTCCAGAGGCCGAGGGAGCGTTGTTTGCAATCAGAGAGTGGGCTGATATTTGGCTTTCAAATTCACTTATCCTCTACATAATTACGATTTTCCTTGCATTAGGATTAAAGGCTGCATATAATATGCTTTCAACATTTATCTTATTAATTCGACAAAACACAGCGTCTCCTAAAACCGAGATTGTCATAACATTAAAAATATGGGAGTCTGTAAAAATTTGGATCACAATTCCTGCTTCAAAGGGGTTTTTTTCCCCTTTTCCTGTTTTTTTTTTTTCTCCTTTCTCCTTTTGTTTTTTTAAATGCTGCAGCTCTCGCTGTGTGATATAAATTGTCCGAATGACTGTCAGCAGTAGGGGGGAAAGAAAACCTACGCGTTATTTTTATTCGCGAGAATTTTAAGGGACACCACGGTACATAAACTATCTCGAAATTGCTTCGACATTATCTCAGCTACCGAAATTCCCCGATACTAAAAAGGACCGTAGCGGCATTTATGAGCATTTATTCAGCCTCGGATGCTACCGTAAAAGTGAATCCCAGGCAACAGCGTCGCCTCAGCCCCGCGGAACACCACTTTTATCAACGCGGACTCTTGCCTTTTAAGTTTATGCTTCCGAGCGGCGCGGCCGGGGAGCGTCCAC
>NW_009259591.1:288892-290078 GCF_000687185.1 Egretta garzetta
GGCGGGGTGGCGATGCTCGGCCACCGATATCCTTTAACCTCCCGGAGGGAAGCGCCGGTTTTCTGCCCGTGATGAGTTACCATGGGGATGGCTGCAAAGGATGGAGGATCTGTCTCTCTGAGGATGTCAGGGCACCCTCCCGGCTGCGCTGGAGGAGCCTTCTCTTTCCTCCCCGGATTTCACCCAGGAAGGCTGCGCAACCTGTGCTCAGAAACACTCCTGCATCCTTTGGGAAGCGTTGCCTCAAAGTTGTGACACGCACCAGCCTACGAGTGTACGCTCGCTCCTCTGAGGAGACACATACACAGCCCAAAGTCAGCTCACAGGTGACTCTGCTATAAAGTCACCCGGGAAAAAAAAATCGCTGAGAAAATACACAAGTTCCCAGAAGCGCACAAGCCCAGATACAATCGTTCGGGCGGTGCCGGGGGACCGTGGGGAGGAGGGACGAGGGGGTGCCCAAAGCTGCTGTGCTCCTGTCTCTGCCCGCTGCTGTCAGAGGCAAGGCCGGCCTGCGGTCCTCGGGGGGAGCGCACAAGGTGGAACTGAAAAGCCACTCAAAATGGAACGTGGAGCCACAAGCTTTCCTGGTGCCTGAAGAAACGCAGGCAGAACGGTTCCCTTCCCCTGAGACAAACACGGCAGCTAGGCCTCTGTAGTGGAAATAAATCGGGGCCTCAGCTGAATGACAAATCATCCTTTCTGCATTTAGCTGTTACCAGGCTTGGGGACTGCGCCTTTCCTCGGGAGGTCCTGCTCCGGGGCATCAGCAGCATTGCTGCCACGCTGCAGACTGGCAAACGGCCGCGCGGAGAAGCCGTGCATCTCCCCCTGGTAATCCTTCCAAGCAGGCATGGGGATCCTTCTGGGACTCCTCAGCCCCACAACCAGCTGGGATGTTTCCCCACCACCAAGCCCTCGCCAGGGCAGAGGCACGCCGGCAACGCCTGCCCTATCTTGTTCCCAGCTCAGCTCCCAAACAAAGCCCACGGTCCCCATCTCTTCCTATGTCCATGGACCCTTCAGCCACGTCTCACCGATGCTTGCAGCAGTGCCTGAGACTTCCCGATCAAGTCACCGCCACGCTACAAAACTGCAAAGCCCTTTTTGCCAGATGCCAGCTTTGGCTGTGGTTCACCCCAAGAAGGAGCTAGCACTCCTGCTCCCCCAGGAGCCTCAGGCAGGC
>NW_009259591.1:290106-291783 GCF_000687185.1 Egretta garzetta
CCTTCCTTTCCCTCACCTTTTGCACCCGATGCAGAGATGCCACAAGCACCTTGGCTATGTCTTCAGTCCCTACTGCTGCTCAAACTTCCCCTGTACTTCTTTCCGTGCAAACACAGAAACTAGTTAGAAATATTAAGGTGTATATTCACCAAGGGGTCACAGGATTTTTTTAATAACTAGCCAGAAAACAGACCACTGAATGCAATACAGGGCGGTTGGTTAAACGGTTAATATATAGCCCCAAATCACTTCTGACTTGCTATCTCAAAATTATTTTTCTCCACCATGGCCTTCTGTTTCTCCTCCTTAGTTGGCATGATAATAGCACCAAGGTTTAAAACCTGGAAAGATTTCACCTAGTTTTAGCTTCCTTAAAACATTTAACAGCCTGATCGGGGATGTTATGGGCTATACGGGACAGGAAAGAGAGAAAAGCGAAATGGGAAAGCCCTCTAGGAATAAAACCTGCCTCTGCCTCCCATATGCCCTTGGGCCTTTCCATCCCTGTGTGCCACCGCCATGCTGGGGCCAGAGCCCACCCCACGGCACAGCCCTCGGTCATCCTCCAGCTTTGGCACGAGACTGTGCAGACCCCGAGACCGGATGGCCGACACGCTGTGGCTGGTGGCAAGCGCCCAGCCTCCACAGGGGCGACCTAGGGACAGTGCAGAGAGCTGCTCCCTGGGGTGGGCAGCCCCACAGCCCCTGGCCCGGGGGCTGCCCAGCGTGGGGTGTACTGGAGTCGTGCAGCGCTGGGCTCCCTCTCTTTCGGAAGATCTGGGCCCTGCAGCGAGCGGTGGTAGCCCGGCCCGGGGCGTCTCTCTGGTGGCCACACGGCCTTGGTGTCGTCGGGTGTATGAAGATGTCACTCAAAACTCCCCACCGGGCCCCTGGGTGGCAGCCTTCTGGGTTACAGGTGGAGAAGCCTTGGCAGGGGCTGACTGCCCAGCGTATTCCCGTCAGGCGGATGATCCGCATCTGAGAGATGGTCTTTTCCTTCCCCGCGCACGGCCCGAGGGGCTGTGAAGGCCTCTGCTGCTCCAGTGAGTGACAGTCCCTAAAGTTTGCAGAGGTTTGCTAAACCCTGGCGGAGAGGGGGTGGGGAGAGCAGTGAAAGGACAGACAGACAGAGGGGGAGGGAGGGAGGAAAAAAAAGATGCAGAGGATTTCAGCTCCGGCTCTGCTACAGCGACTTGACGTGGGGTGTGTGAAGGAGCCTGAAACTTAAAAAGATTTATTTTCTCTAGTCATAAATCTCATCCCGTTGTTCCTCTGACCAACCAAGCATGATAAAGTCCTTTTCCATAAAGTATTCAGTATTAAAGCCACAAAGCTCACCCAATCAGTAGCCATCTGCTTCTCCCATAACTGCTGCTCCAGAAGCAGGGAAAAGCAGCCAGAAGAGAAAGGGCACCACTGTTACGGCTCCGGGACAAATGAGGAGGCACTGAATAGCAGTCGAAACCTTTAGTTTGCCTTGTATATCTGTATCTATAGAGACAGAGAAAGAAAGGAAGCATTATATTGATACAACAATTGTAAAACAAAAAAAGGAAGAGGCATCTAAAGGGCAATACAGCAGGCATCAGAGGGCCCCACGTAAAAGGGATGCTAACAGATTTATAGAAACCTTTAATTTCTTTTCAATTGAAAGATAAAGAGGCCGAGTTAAAAACC
>NW_009259591.1:292874-301696 GCF_000687185.1 Egretta garzetta
TGGAGCCGACGCTGAAAGCACAGGCAAATAGGGCGGGTTGGCTGGTTTGTTTGGGTTTTGGGGGCTTTTTTTGCGGAAGGTCCCCGGCATGCGAGGGAAACCAGCACAAATGCGATTTAGGCACCGATCAAAAACACGGGCGAGGAGCGGGAGGCACCGATGCATCGCCCTCCCTCGCGCAGGTTTTGCTTCTCTCGTGCAAAACTGTGAGCGAGGCCGAACGCTGTGCTGAAGGTGCGAGTTACGCCGTGGCTTTTCCCAAGCGCCGTTGTGTCCAGCAGCACTGTATTATGTCAAAAACCTGGCATGGCAGCCAGTGGCACATCTGCGAGGTGTGGATGACATTCATTAGCCAAGGTTCTCTGCTAAACGGCCTGCCAGAGTCTCAGCAGTAATGCCCAATGCCAATCACTCGTCTGCTGCCAGCTCAAAGGCAATCCTGCGTCAAGGATGGCTTCTTTCCATGCTGGCAGGAGACACAGAGGAAACAATGCATTTCGATGTTTGGGACGTGAGCGAGGCTGCACATGGGAGCAGCAAGCAGATGTAGCAGAAGAGGAGATGAAGTTGTGAAGTGTCATTTAATAATTGCAGCACATGGGAGAGGTACTGCAGGTCGAGGTTTAGGAAAGCAAAGCGTTAACCCCTATCCAAACCGCAGGGCAGACAGCGGTGGATGCTTTTTGAAAGGAAAGGGAATGAGACTAATGCAGCAAATTGCCCGTTTGTGCCCGTAAAGGATGCACAACATCTTCGGCAAGGGGAGACTGCGTGTCAGGACAGCCTGGAAAGCAACTCCGGCCCATGAATGTGTCGGTGTCACAGCTCTTGGCATCTGCGAGCGTGGGTTTGAAATCAAACGGTGAGGCAGCCACGGGTGGGCTTTGAGATACCATCTAACAGAGTTGCACAGAGGCTTTCTCCTTTGCTTTAGGTTTTAGGTTTTTTTGGGGGGGGTGGGATGGGTGGTGGCATTAACCTAAGTGTCTTCAAAACAGATTTCTCGTGCGTGAGCCCTCCTAAGCCCTGCGAAAGGGGAGGCAGGGCAGGTCTGCAGCACCCACCCCTCTGCTGCCTGGGTGCACCCAGCCAGAACCGTCCTCCTGCCAAGGCTGCTGCCGGTGCAGGGAAGGAGCTGCCTTGACCTGCCCAATAGTCACCCTGTCTCAGGTTGTCCTCCCTCTCCGCAGGTCTACCCGCTGCCATCTGGACAACCTCCCCGCTCGTGACTTAGCGGGCTCAGCGCTGGTTCTGACATTTTGGTTCACAGCCTAAAAAGGGCAGCTGCCTAATTGGGGCAGGCTGGGCACTCACCGTGCTCTCCTTTGAGCGACCTGGAAGCCAGAGGTGGAGGGAAGGGGCGCCTGCCCGGCACTGCTACAACCGTCTTTTGCTGGGAAGAGAGGCTCCATTTCCCTCCTGTCATAGGTCCTGTAAAGGTCCTTGTCCCTACAAAGGAATTAAAACACCTTGGGATTGGCTGGATGCAAAGATTTTCATCGTCCCCTCTTATTACTTTCGTAAAATTACAACCACCTACCGAGGTTTGAATCTGAGCCAGGATTTGGTTTACAGTGAACCCAGGAAGCAACCTCAAATAGGTGCTCGATGAAAGCTTCCCTCATCCCTCCGCCTGCCTGCCTTCAGCTTCCACTCCTACTTCTATTTCTGTTTACATCCATTCATTTAAGTAGTGGTTCATAAAATGTGTAAAACTCTACCTACACACAAGAGCGTGCAGTCCTTGCCTCACAGATTAATTTCTATGACAGTCTCGGCATCAAATCTTCCGCGAGTTTTGCTCACGCTGTGGAAGACCGCAGGTCGCTCGCAGCGCCTTTCTACTCCTTTCAGCCCGTCAAGGAATTACGGGTGTTTCCTGCCAGCGTTGACCTCCCTGCAATTACCTGTGCTATTAAATCTCCACGCACACCTTTCCGCAGTCTCCCAAGAGCCCCATGCCCGTGCTTCCCCCACCCGCTACCGTGCTGCACCGCGGTGGTGCCCACCTCCAGCACCGTGTCGGCGCTGCCCGGGGCTTATCAGACACCTCTTCCCGTAGGCAGTGCTTGCGGCTCCCCCGACTCTCCCTGCCCCACCACCAGGGGTGCAGGCTCAGTTGTAACTCCTTGTCCTTTGAGCCTTCGGCTCCCACCTCCCTGCGAAGCCGCTCTGCTCTGGCTGTATTCGGGGCTGAGCCTTATGCACCTTCTGTTTCTGCTTTGGGTTTATCTCTGTTCTGCTCTCTTCAACAAAGCCTCTGCAAATTGTATTTCCCCAATTTCCTACTTCCCATGGTTTAACACTTGCTGTACCACCCCACCATACTTTTGGCCCAGGCTGCGTGAATCCTGTAACACAGCATCCTCAGGCACTGGAACTGGGAGTGTTTGAAGAACAGGAACCAAACCGGGAGTGAGTGATGTGATGCTTCTCTCCGCCCCCCCCCCATCTCCAAACATTATACCTTTGCTTAAATATGCGACTAATCCCATTTCATCTACTGCGGTGCTTAAAGTTAAGCCTATTAAGTGTTCACGGGGCAGCGGTCTCGGCGCAGAGGAGTCAGAAGAGATGGGAAGGGGTGAGCAGGGCACTGTTCAGGAGGGGAGTAACATCCCCTCCTCTCCTTCCCCCCAGGGCCACGTTCTCCTCCAGCTGCCCCTGCTGCCCTACTGCACCGCCATCGGGCTCCCCTCGGGGTTCGGCGTTCCCCTCGACATCAGCTATGCGCATGCAGTAACCGGGAGGTCTGTCGGGATGGAGGGAAAAAGAAATGTATTTTCAAAACCAAAGCCCGATTTTATTTTTTACTCCCAGGTTGGACTTGGTGGTCATTGTGTTTGAAACTGCATTTCATTTTATTTTCCAGGTGAATATCACATGAGTCATTAAACCTGTGTTTGCTGTCACTATCTTCAGAGAACTACATGGGAGAGAACAGAGTTCTTGCTGCTCCTACAATGAAGGCTCTGTGCAGAAAGCACTCCTGCACGTGTTCCCTTCGCTCTCAAAGGATGTTAAGCATGTAAGTACTTTTTGGAACAGGGAGAGTCTCTTAGAACTGGGACTAGATTCAAAATCTGTACGTCCACATAGCTCTGTCTCTTAACTCTTCGCTTTAAGCACTAGAAAATCGCCCGCCTCAGCCGTGCAAAGCCCTGTCACGCCATTTCATACATTTCCTGGCACGTGCGCCTTCTAATCCCCAACGCTAGCGCTTCTTCCCCCTCTTTGGTTTGCTTTTCTTTGGGTGCAATGTATCGTGTTTTACTGTATGTATTACTACATACTGCTTGCACAATGTTTTGCATGATCTAATATTCTTTGTTCAAAACTGCAAAAAAATCTAAATAAAGACTATAGTGTGTCGCATCAGTATAGACATCAGCGAACGCTTCCTACGGCATATGGTACTTCAGAAGCCATATGTACCACTGTTTAGTGATTCTGGCAAAGAGGCACAGAATGGTTAAATCCAACTGCCAGGATTTCTGAAAACAAATATGTAAATGCTCCAGTGCTTTTGTTATTCATAACATACCTCTAACACAGCACATACAATATGCTGTTCATTCTGTAACTAGTATACTACTAAACTATATTTGCTTCAGTTCTCATTTTACAAGATTTTTTTTGCTTCTGTATACGATTCCTCCATCCTTTCTATCAAAACCAATTTAAATTGCAATTTAGAAAAGGCATTTTATCTATTCTGAAGGAAGCACTTCTGGGAGGGGATTGTGCATCTACGCGAGGGTCTCGTATCGGAACAAAGACAGACGTTATTTCAGCAGTCCGAGGATGCCCGTTACAACCAGGGGAATGAAAGCAAGCGAGGAAAGCGCATTTAACAAGATCAGTTGTGCAGAGTGAGGTCTGTTCAGCCAGGAATAACCTCCCAGGGAAAGCCGGTCGGCTGGCCCTGCTCAGGGGCTAATGCGGAGCGGGTAGGCTGACAAACCCTCTGGGGATACGCTCTCTCTCAGAGACAATAGTTGTGAAGGAAACAGATGATTTCAGACACGTGGTCAAAGGTAGATGGCAGCTGCCAAACTCTGACCTGGGCTGGGATCGGTCCCGGCAAGCTGGGGCTCCGCCACCGGCCGAGGAACAAAGGAGGTGCTGCACGGCCGTGGGTTCTTCCCCAGAGGGGCCAGCCGCCCCGATGCCGGCATCTTCTGCGCCGCAGCCTGAGCTGTCGGAGCACAGGCCCTAGGGCAGCACCGCTTGTTTCCCTCCCTCGTTTGGGCGAGCGTAACTCGCCACGAGTCCATCCCAACGCTCCTGTAGAGCATTTGTGCGTCAGCAAAGGCGCTGCGGAGCCCGCCCGCGAAGGCAGGAGCCCTCCTTCCAGAGCCAGCCCCGGCAGGTGAGCAGGACTCAGCACCTGATTCCCACCGCTTCGTGGTGCGCCGCCTCCTCCTCTGCAAAGAGCCTGTCGTCTTCGCCTGACATTTCGCTGTGATGAAGTATTTAAAAATGTTGCTATTTAACATTCAGCCTCACTACTCACAACAAACATTTTAAAATTCCCTGTCGCCACGATTGCCTCTGTCTTTCGGTTTATCAGCGTACACGGAGACTGAAATCATGGGCGTGATCAAACGTGTTACCAAGTTGTTCTGCGGCTCGCTCCTGCCTCGTCTGAAGCACGGCCGCTGTAAATCACTGTCACAGCCAGCGCTCAGTGCCCCTGCGGAGCCGGGCAACACCAGCGAAGCAGGCAAACCTCAAGCTGCCTGGGGAATGAGAGGAGGGGAAAAAATAGCAACGCCCCTGAGAAACACTTGCCTGGCCAGGCATCGCTTTCGTTACTTACATGGGTAAAACCAAACAGCAAAACGATGACTCCCCTGAACACCTTCTCAGCAAAATACTGTCACTCTGCAGTTCTTGAATTATTTCCTCCATCTCCAGACACGACGACATCACCCGAGACCCACGGATGCCTTTCTCCCAAGAGAACAAGGACTGCTTTTCCTTCCTCTGCCAGCCTTGAACTATGGCACCCCGATTCAGCAAGCGCGGCCTCCCTCGCTGGGGTCTTGTGCCCACCGCAGCCTCTGCTTAATTTTCTCCCTATGTGCGTAACAGACCCGCCCATCACCTGCTCATGGCTCCTGTCGAGTCCCCACTACTTTATGCTGAAGTGCAAGCAGTCTGGCTGCCCAAGCAATTCCTTTTCGGTAGGTTTTTTCCCCTGCAACGTTAGCCAGGATCCCGCTTTCCTCCCCTGAACTTAAAAGAAATCCTCTGCTATAAAGCTTAAGCTACAGCTCTGTGTGCAGCCAGGTCTTTCACCTCTAAACACTGTTTTTTCCCTATTCTACCACAGAATAAAACCTTAGAACTAGCCTTTGTTTTCCTACTTTCACAGATCCTTACACCAAAAACCTTTTTTTCTATTCTGTTCTAACCAGCAGGTGATAAAAAGTCACCATAAGAAATCTTGGCTTTGAGCATAAGAAATGCCTGGATTAGAAAGAGAGACAATTATAAAGTGAAAAGTGGCAAAAAGCTCCTAAGAAGCCAAAAATAAAAGAACAAACAAACATACAATCTGGCTATCAAAAAAGCCACATTTTTCCCTTGCTGCAGTACAAATCACCGATGCGGCATTCCCAGAATATTTTGAACAATAAGAAGTCCAAGAGGAGAGGACAAAACCAACAGTCCAACGCAGCCGGAGAGCTGAAGGGGCGGCCGGCCCCGAGGAAAGGCCTGACCAGCACAAGGGGCAGCGCTGCGATCGGGGGGCACGCCAAGCCGCCGCACGACAGGGAGCGACAGGAAAGCCAAGTGGCTCGCTCCGTGCCGCCGCCCGTAAGGCGTTGCACGAATGGCACAGTCACACTGTGAGGCCAACTCCAGAAAGGGAAGGGAGCCAAAAAAAAAAAGAGCGCGTTGATTGAACCGGTTCACGTACAGTGGCATTTATGGCAGAGCAAAGGTCAGTCCTGCATTACCCCTTGTGAATCCCTCTGGAATGAGCAGGCTGGTGACTTAATGGGCTACGAATGAGGATTTATCAACATACCACGGGCTGCTGGCCCTACCTCTTAACCCGCTGGCCGAGGCTTTATTGTTTATCAAGGGGAGTTACACATGTAATAGCTGCTTGCTTAAGAGTCAACCTGATCTCGTCCCACAGAGCTCACTGCCGCCCATCAGTCAGGCTATTTCTTTCTTTAAGCAGGAAAGTCAGCAGAAAGCTACGTCACTGGAAACCGCCTGAACAGTTGCAGGCACAGAGGGGAGGGCGAGGGCAAAGCCGGGAGGTGTGTCACGGCCGTGCTGGCGCATCTGCGTGGTTTGCTTTATCACAGCCGTGAGCTCAGAGCCAGAGGGAACCCAAAACACCCGTCATGAAGCACAAGGCAGGTACTCCCTTGCTCCACAGGCACCCCATTTCTTGAGCAGTGAGCACCCCACAGCCGATGGGAGGGCGACTCAAAGCTCACACCTGCACTCTTCGTATCACCACCACAGAAGCTGGCCTGGTTTTAAGGAAGAAGAGTCCTTACGTGGGGTATAACCCTCTTGATAGATTTGCTCCCGCTCCTAAATCACCATCCTTGCTCGCACAGCAACAGTGGCTTCAAACGGGAAGAGCAATTGGAACAGTTCTGTATTTCCAAAAACACAGCCTTGCATCTCTTTTCCCAAGCATTTTCACCAAGGTCCTCATCTCTCCACTTCTGGCCCCTCCATCTGGAGCACTGCCTCTAGCTGTGAACTACTGAGTTATTTCCCCCCTCCTGTTACTCCTGGGAGGTTCCCATGAACTCTGCTGTACCCAGCAGAATTTTGTGTTACAGGAATCCAGCTCAAACCCCTTCAGACCCCTGAGCTTTCACCGGCGGCTAAAAAAAAAAAAAAAAAGGACTCTGCATCCTGTTTTTACCCTTCACCCTTGTTTCTGCCTTTTTCTGCCCCTGTTGCAAACAAAATTCCCCGTGGCGCTGGGTGGGAGCATAGGGAAGCAAATTCATAGAATCATGGAATTGCTTTTGTTGAAAAAGACCTTTGAGATCATTGAGTCCTACCTTTAACCTAACCCTGCCATCCCACCACTAAACCCTGTCCCTAAGCACCTCATCTATCCTTCTTTTAAATACCTCCAGAGATAAGGACTCTACCACCTCCCTGGGCAGCCCATTCCAGAGCCTGACAACCTTTTTGGTGAAGAAGTTTTTCCTAATGTCTAGCCTAAACCTGCCCTGGCGCAGCTTCAAACCATTCCCCCTTGTCCTATCATCTGTTACCAGGGAGAAGAGGCAAATTCCCTCCCTCCTTCCCCTCCTGCTGCCTCTGGCAAGCCGCACGGGTGTCCTCTGCTTCCCCTCCCTTTTACAAGGAGGGGTGAGATGTTCTTACCTGGCAGCGGCGCCACCAGCGCGAGCCTCCCCGCCCTTGGCACCCGTACACACCCCAACCCCTTCGGCTGCAGTGAGCACGGCTGGGAGAGCCGCGCGAGGACTGGGAGAGGGATTCCCAATATGTGCTCCCGCAGAATGAATGAATAATTTCTCTGCGGCAGCTAGTGCCAGCGCTTGCTCTTTGCCAGTTGGCAGAGGGTACTGCTTCCTTGTCTGAGGAACGCTCAACATCCACCTTTCTGCCCGCCGAGGGGTGCCACGGAGGCTGGTGCAAGTCCTCCCGAGCAGCCAGGCGCCCGCGGGAGCTGCGGGCTTGGGGAAGGAGGAGGAATCAAAGGGGAGGTGGCTCCTGCTTCAGGTGCTCCGCTGAGCTGAAGGGGAGCAGCTGGCACATCTCTCCCCCTTACCTGAGGGTTCCCATGGGAACACAGAAGGGCTCTGTAACAGCAAATTTTTGGAACAGGCAAGTATGTGAAAAACTTCTCGTATAATATTTGAGTCCTCAGATGTTCAACCATTTGCACATACTGCATGAATGCCTTATTTGCATAGAATTTGTATTTGTTGGTATTCACATTTGTAGGAGAACGCATACATTAGATTAATGTCATCACAGTTTATGGAGATCATCTGTGCCACAGTATCAGCTCGAGGCTCTGACTGCCTTCAGCGCCCCGTGGCACATCCCAGTCCCTCCCGCCCACCCGGAGGACAGGGCAGGGCCACCAAGAGCTGGGGCAGCTGGCACCAGGCTGCAGACCTGGAAGCGGCCGACACCGAGCCCCGAGCCTGCTCCTGGAGGACCATCCTGTGTATCGGGCTGTGCTCGCTTCTCCAAGCCAGGTAAGCTAAAGGACCATTAGGAGCAACTCACCAAAATTGCTCAGCTCGCGATCCCAAAGGCGAAGTTAGTTGACCTATTTTGCATTTATTCTCTCATACCATCTTACATCACGCTCCCAGCTCACGTCTTTAGTGCCAGCACAGGGATGTTCAGCCGTGGCACGGTCCGACTCGGTGGTCCCTTTCCATCTTGCAGGAGCACCCCTCCCTGCGTCAGGGGGAACGGTTGTCCTTGGCTCCCTGGTTTCCCACGGCACCTGGGTGCTCTCGTCTGCTCGACAGCTGGAAGCTGTCACTAGAGATGCTGTTCTCACAGAGGCGTTGCTGGGCGCAGTCAGATACTGTTTGTAAAGCAGATGGAAAACCTCAGAACAGCAGCACTGCAGCAATGGAAAACTCATTTTCTGCTAGGAAATTTTTGTTACTGGGCCATGTTATCATCAGGTGACTTCACATCCCAGCGAGCCCACATGCCAGGACAGCCTAACAACAACTTTGTTAACCTACTTCCCTTACTGAAGCCCCGCAGCTTGACTTCCCAAGGCTGGCCAACAGCCTCAGGTCACTCATCAGTCCTCGCACTCCCCGCCCGCACAG
>NW_009259591.1:302243-303379 GCF_000687185.1 Egretta garzetta
TTGCCCCGCTTGGTGGGGGGGGGGAGCCGTAACCAAGCAAGAGCCAAATCCTGCAGGGGCAATGATGTGTTTCTGTGAAATGTGTCTCAATCTGGGTGATGCAACCCAAAGGAAGTGGGTAATACAAAGGAAGAGCCTACATCTCCAGATCGGGCTTCTAATGATTTTACGCTTACTCCGGTATCTGGCCAAGTAACATCATTTTGGCAGTCATTAATAGATCTGCTACTCAGAACGTGTGCCACCCACCTACGCTTACGCTAAGTGCGCCATCAGGTTGCTCCAATGTCTCCCTTGCGTAGGCGCAGCTCTCCCACCTCGTGGCAGAGGTCCCATCCCTGCTGCACTCGACACCCAAAGTCACTGTGTTATGAATAACTCGTTTCAGAGAAAGGCATGCCCAACTTTAACGCGTTTAACAGGCATCATTTGAAGTGATGCCCCCGTGATTTCCTGAGGAGGCCTTTCAGCATTGGAGTGCTTCAGCCCAATGTCCCCATGATTTATGCACTAAGAAACCTAGATCAAAACGTCTGAATCATAATCAAACCCCTCAGGTATTTCAGGAGATTTTGTCCCCAAACCTTTCTCTAAGTAAAATAGTTCCCCATTTTTCTTTTTGTTGGTTCCTCCTTCTCACCACCAACATCCGTCACTACGATGATGATCTCCAATCAGCTTCCTACAAGGTGCTGAATGCTCTCAATTCCCACAGCACAAGAGGTGAGAAGCTGCTGGCTGGTTTTGTTTTGAGAGGTTTTTTTTTTTTTTTTACTCATCTTATTTGAGGAAACCTGAGAACTTTAAGAACAGGACACAGATTTGAGCCTGCCTGCTTCACACTGAAATCCTTTCTCTCGCAGACAGCAGCAAAGAGACGCCATGCATTTCTGTGAGGTGCTAGGACAGTGGAAAACACCCTAAGACAAGGCCCCAGAGGAACTTAACATTATTTTAACATTGATTTCAACTTAAACATGAAGGCTGGTTTGGGTGGTTAACTCAAGGGCTCGGGATGCTGTACTGACTCTGTTCTCTCGTGCTGCCAGGGTCCAGGATCATACACCCCCCACAAACTCTTTTTCCCCTAATGACCACACTGGGAGACTTCAGTATTAGCAAAAATGGGAAAGTTA
>NW_009259591.1:308742-311363 GCF_000687185.1 Egretta garzetta
GTCCCCCGCCCAGCGTGCGGGGACACGGCGGGACCAGCCTTCGCAGGATGCTCAAGCAGCCTGAGCAAAACCAGGTCATTTTAGTGGCTGTTTCAGAGAAACCTGCACAGGTCAGTTAGTGGGAGAGTTGGGCTCCTGGGGAGAAGCTGATGCTTTCACTCTGCTCAGCCACCACCACCCCTGCGCATGGCATTGCAGCGGACTGAAGGGCTTCACGCTGGCGTGAGCTGTCCACGTAGCTGTTCTCACTGCCATCCTGCTTTTCCTCCTCCCTCAAGCTGTGCGTGACAAGCCCCACTTCAGGAAATCCCCCCCCCAACCACAGTCGTTATCCGCTGCTTGCGGGAGAGGAGCCGTAACCAAGCAAGAGCCAAATCCTGCAGGGGCAATGATGTGTTTCTGTGAAATGTGTCTCAATCTGGGTGATGCAACCCAAAGGAAGTGGGTAATACAAAGGAAGAGCCTACATCTCCAGATCGGGCTTCTAATGATTTTACGCTTACTCCGGTATCTGGCCAAGTAACATCATTTTGGCAGTCATTAATAGATCTGCTACTCAGAACGTGTGCCACCCACCTACGCTTACGCTAAGTGCGCCATCAGGTTGCTCCAACGTCTCCCTTGCGTAGGCGCAGCTCTCCCACCTCGTGGCAGAGGTCCCATCCCTGCTGCACTCGACACCCAAAGTCACTGTGTTATGAATAACTCGTTTCAGAGAAAGGCATGCCCAACTTTAACGCGTTTAACAGGCATCATTTGAAGTGATGCCCCCGTGATTTCCTGAGGAGGCCTTTCAGCATTGGAGTGCTTCAGCCCAATGTCCCCATGATTTATGCACTAAGAAACCTAGATCAAAACGTCTGAATCATAATCAAACCCCTCAGGTATTTCAGGAGATTTTGTCCCCAAACCTTTCTCTAAGTAAAATAGTTCCCCATTTTTCTTTTTGTTGGTTCCTCCTTCTCACCACCAACATCCGTCACTACGATGATGATCTCCAATCAGCTTCCTACAAGGTGCTGAATGCTCTCAATTCCCACAGCACAAGAGGTGAGAAGCTGCTGGCTGGTTTTGTTTTGAGAGGTTTTTTTTTTTTTTTTACTCATCTTATTTGAGGAAACCTGAGAACTTTAAGAACAGGACACAGATTTGAGCCTGCCTGCTTCACACTGAAATCCTTTCTCTCGCAGACAGCAGCAAAGAGACGCCATGCATTTCTGTGAGGTGCTAGGACAGTGGAAAACACCCTAAGACAAGGCCCCAGAGGAACTTAACATTATTTTAACATTGATTTCAACTTAAACATGAAGGCTGGTTTGGGTGGTTAACTCAAGGGCTCGGGATGCTGTACTGACTCTGTTCTCTCGTGCTGCCAGGGTCCAGGATCATACACCCCCCACAAACTCTTTTTCCCCTAATGACCACACTGGGAGACTTCAGTATTAGCAAAAATGGGAAAGTTAGTATTAATGAGCAGGGTTTGCTACCTTGGCTCCAAGGAATTATTTTCACAGCTGTGATCGCACAGCCCTGCAAATGTATGCCTGCCCCAGCTGGCCATCTCAAGATGAGCCGGATCTTTCGGATCCATGCTCCTGTTAATTCATGATGCTACCTGCGGCACAACAGCAGCCCTGCTCAGCTTCCTACCAAAACTTGCTCAGAACATGCACATCCAGAGCCACATCCCACACATCCCCACATTCCTGTCTGGAAAAGGGGTTACTACGTGCTCGGCCAGTCCTGACTCAGGAAAAAAAAAAAAGATGGAAGGAGGTTGATTTTTTTTTTTTACAGGGCATACAAATAATTCTCCCCGAGGCAGGCAGCGAGGTGATGACTCCCTGACGATGACTCAGACGTGTCTTGCACTGCTGTTCATCCCGGTTCCTGGGACATGGCTCATGAGAGTTGAGATGGGTAGGGTTTGATTTACAGGAAATTATTTATGGGGGTTATTCCCCACTTCCTGCAGATAAGGGCGTGCAGGGCTGACAAGCAGTTCCCATGTTTCAAGCTCAGAGTAGCTGTGCTTTCCTTGTAATTCCTGTCTATGGCCAGCCTTTGTGTCTGCAAAGCGACTTCAAATCTACCGGGATGAGAGGTGCTGCGCACAGCAAGCATGGGGATAGCTATCGCCACCTCAGTGCCGCTCCGGCTGGGCTCCTAGGCACTGCGGCGGAGCAGCTTCGCAGGCTGCAGTGGGACACAGAGTCTGAATTTGTGGCTGCGGGGACCAGTGGCAAGCTGTACGGTTTCTACAGGTGGCTGTCGTCCCACTGGACACAGATCTCCCTTTTGCTGAGGTCCTACACAAGCTCTGCACTCAGGTACTACTGTCAGCAGCAGCAGTTCACCCCATCCCAAAGCTGACGCCCCCGTTTGGTCGTGAGAACGGCATCTCCATCTTCCCCATCACCCAGGACCAACTCACTGTGGAGGTTTACCACCTAGGACAAGTCAAGTTCAACAAGACAATGCCGCAAGCCACACTTCAGTCCCCTCTGGATACACCGAGGGCTCTCCTAGCCCAGCTCAGGAGAACCGATCGTCTTTTAACAGATTCAGCCTTAGCAAGTGCTCGAGCGCCAGGCAGGTAACAAGATGCTGAAAACACATGC
>NW_009259591.1:311419-313867 GCF_000687185.1 Egretta garzetta
CAGGCAAACGCTACTTCTAAGGGCCCAACTGGAAAAGCAAGGGGACGACTCATGGCAGAGCAGCGGACTGGTCCCCAGCGAGCCCTGTTCCAGTGACACATCTGCCGGCCCTTGCCCCAGCTGACAGCATCTCTCGCTTCTTTTGCTCTGTGTGCACCACGTACCTTTCCAAGCCCACGATGTCTCTGATCCACTCCCTGAGGTGCATCTGGTTCCAAAGGTTCTTGCCAGGTCAAGCAGCATGAACACCTAAAAGAACAAATAGAAAACCAAGTAAATGCTACTGAGTGGGGGGAGATGGGACAGCACTGATGGACAGCAGGGAACTGTGTCCAGGTTTTGGCTGGGGTAGAGCTAATTTTCCTCCTAGCAACGGGCACAGCAATGTGGTTTGAGTTCAGTAGGAGAAGAAAGTTGATAACCCCCTGATGGCTCAGTTGGTGCTGAGCAGGGCTTGCACCAGGCAAGGACTTAGCAGCTTCCCCTGCTCTGCCAGGGGCATGAGGAGCTGGGAGGGGGCACGAGGAACTGGGAGGGGGCAACCCCGACTGCCCAAAGGGAGGTTCCAGACCATACAATGTCATGCTCAGTGTATAAACTGGAGGCAGTTAGCTGGGGCTTGGGGCATGATTACTGCTGAGGGAGGGGCTGGGCATCCATCAGGGGGTGGTGAGCAATTGCCTTGTGCATCACCTGGCTTATATCTTCTTTAATTATCATTACTATTGTTATTATACTTTTCCTCTGCTGCTTTATTAAGATGTCTTTATCTCAAACCACAGGGTTCCGTTGTTTCCTGACGGTCTCCCCCATCCCGCAGGGAGGGGTGAGTGAGCAAAGGGCTGTGCGGTGCTCGGCTGCCTGCCAGGTTCTGACCCATCAAACAGTTCAGGGGCACGAGCACCTCAGCCCTTGGCTCACCTGCGGGCACGGCGCCTGCGTGCTGCCCAGGGGAACACACACTGACTCATCGCCGCCTCCGACTCCGGAAATGGGTTCGCCCGCGATTTAAACCATTACTTACTTGCGCTTCCTCAGCCCGGACCGAAGCACCTCCCACTCCGAACAGGCTTCACAACAGGTATCTTCTGCTACGATGGCCTTGTAATGAAGAGGGAGAGCTGCTTCCATGCAGGAACGGGGAGCACTTCTCAGACAGGCCATGGGAAATGCCGAAGGGCACCGCAAGCACCAGCCCGCGCCCGTGCCCAAGCCTTTCCCCGCTGCCCGAGGGGAGCTGGGCCGGCGCCCACTGGAGCCCCGGCGAGGAGAGGTGCTCGTGCAAGGCGCTGCAGAGCCACCGCAGCAGGGGGTGCAAATCCACCCAAACCCGAGGGAACCCCAGCGTAGCGACAGGAGCGCCCAGCCCCTGCGAGCGAGGGGCGCCTTGCTACCGGCGCTACGGAGAAGCCGAGGCGGTCAGGCCCCATGGGGCACTGTTCTCCAAACATCCCGGGCAGCAAAGGAAAAGCAGAAACCAAGTCACTGTCTCACAGTCACAAAGCTGCAAATTAAACAAGTGGGTACCTGCTGGTGTCAGGCAGGACCCAGCTGTGGGGTCACACTGTCAAGTCCTCCTCAGCCGTCAGCTTTTGAGCTTTACCCACAAGGTCAGATGCACTTTTCCAAAAGCCCTGGGAAGGCACAGTGAGAGGGGCCATCCTTGGTACCAGTTATTTTGCTTCTTGTTTATCTTTGCTGAACAAAACTTGTACATTAGAATGCTTTTTTCAGCCAACAGACCACAACAATTCAACACTAAAATTAAACACTGCCTCATCAGGATGACCTTTACCAACCTAGCTCTTCTCCTGTGGCTATTACTGTACAGCAGCTGTAAATATTCCCCAAAACCATTGCTAAGTGTGCTGGTTTGGGCAGGGGTAGAGTCCACGTTCTCCACAGTAGCTGGCACGGGGCCACGGTTTGGGTCTGTGCTGGAAACGGTGTTGATAACCCCGGGATGGGTTCGTTCCCGCTGAGCGGGGCTCGCACAGAGCCAAGGCCGTTTCTGCCTCTCACCCCACCCCACCAGCGAGGGGCTGGGGGGCACAAGGAGCTGGGAGGGGACACGGCCGGGGCGGCTGACCCCCACTGACCCCAGGGACATTCCACACCAAATTCCACGTCGTGCTCAGGGTAGAGAGCTGGGGGAAGGAGGAGGAAGGGGGGGCCATTCGGGGCGATGGCGTTTGCCTTCCCAAGTCACCGTTAGGCGTGATGGAGCCCGGCTGTCCTGGGGACGGCTGAGCACCCGCCTGCCCTGGGAGGGAGGGAATGAATTCCTTGTTTTGCTTTGCTTTGCTTGCACGCGGGGCTTTTGCGTCACCCATTAAACTGCCCTTATCTGAACCCATGGGTTTTCTCACTTTTACTGTTACGATTCTCTCCCCCACCGCACCGCACCGGGAAGCGGGGGGAGCGGCGCAGTGGCATGGAGGCACCCGG
>NW_009259591.1:316333-318211 GCF_000687185.1 Egretta garzetta
GCTGTCCCGGGGACGGCTGAGCACCCGCCTGCCCTGGGAGGGAGGGAATGAATTCCTTGGTTTGCTTTGCTTTGCTTGCACACGGGGCTTTTGCTTCACCCATTAAACTGCCCTTATCTCAACTCGTGAGTTTTCTTGCTTTTGCCCTTCCGATTCCTTCCCCCATCCCACCGCGGGTGAGTGAGCAAGCGGCCGCACAGGGCTCAGTTGCCGGCCGGGGCTAAACCACAACACTAATATGGCACCTTGTACATCCTGACAAGCTGATCTGCAGGGGTGCATTCGGCACGAGCCTTGGTTAGCAGTTGTGATCTCCAAGGCAACAAACCCATGAAACCCATACAGAGCTGCTTCATCTGCGGGTAAGAGACACCATCCTTCCTGTTCATGGCTGGTAATTGCATTTACTGCTCTGCCAACACCACTGCTTGAAATGAAATCTGGAATCCCAGGCAACACTGCTCCACCTCTATCCATCATAACTGCCCAAGCATAGGAAGGAAAAAAGGATAATCTCTTGGATTACAGAAAACAGGGCATTAGCACAGCTTGCTATACAGCACAAGTTTAACTTCTCAAGTGGTGAGAAATTAAGGAAGGGGCAATCCAGAGTCATGCCAATGTATATACCAGTCAAGATACATCACAGCTATCTCACTCCTGCCTGAAGCCCAGGGTCCTGGTGTCACCCGGGACAGAGCTACTTTTCCTCCTAGCAGCTGGCACAGCGCCGTGGTTTGGGTTTAGTAGGAGAATAATGTTGGTAAACCCCTGACAGTTCAGTTGGTGCTGAGCAGGGCTTGCACCAGGCAAGGACTTTTCAGCTTCCCCCTCTCAGCCAGGGGCACGAGGAGCTGGGAGGGGGCACGGCTGGGACAGCCGACCCCAACTGCCCAAAGGGGGGTTCCAGACCGTATGACGTCATGCTCAGTGTATAAACTGGGGGAACTGGGCTGGGGGAGCGACCGCTGCTCAGGGAGGGGCTGGGCACCCGTCAGCAGCTGGTGAGCAATTGCATCACTTATTTTTGCTGGGTTTTGTTCCTCTCTCTCTTTCTCACAGCTTTCCTTCTCATTAAAAATCATTATTACATTTTCGTTTTTTATCTCAATTATTAAACTGTTCTTATCTCAACCCACAACTCCTCTAATTTTTGCTCTTCTGATTCTGTCCCCCATCCCACCGGGGGGTGGGGGTGGTGAGCAAGCAGCCGTGTGGGGCTCGGTTGCCAGCTGGGACGAAACCACGACAGCCAGCACAGTCACACCAATGCACCCGCACCCCCCCCCCTTATCACCCCTGCAGCTGGGGGGACGGCTCACACCAACAGGGCAAGTCAGACTGATGCATGCTGAGCTCCCGGCGTGGCACAGCCGGGAAATACCCTGGCATGGCCGTGACTCAGCTGGCAAAGCCTCCCACCAGCTCTGCCTTCCTGCCTGGCCGTCTCTGGCAGCAAACAGAACAAGACTGAGCGGGGTAGAAATCCCGAGCTACTTGGGAAGTTCATGTTTTTACCAAGCACATTCTCTGGCCTTCGCATTTGGGTTGAAAAGTTTTCAGTAACATGAAATCATGTAAGGCAAGCAGCAAATGGTACTGCAAGCAGGTCTGAGACCTGCATGCCCAAAGCACATCATGTCTTTAAGCCAAAGAAGGAAAATCCCCCAGTCAGTCAGGTTGGAAAGTACCTCAGACAGCCCAGCCTCTTTCTCAAAGCATGGCAAACACCGGGTCCAGACCAAAGCTCAGGGCTGCGACTCATCAGGCCTCGAAATCCTCCTAGAGCACAGACCGCCCCCTCTCTGGGTTGCCCTGCCCCAGCACCCAGCTGGCTTGGTGGGGGCAAGGTTCCCCATGTCCTGCTGCCACTGCCCA
>NW_009259591.1:318568-319956 GCF_000687185.1 Egretta garzetta
CCACCAGCCCGGAGCTCCCCCCCCCTCCCAGCCCCCGGTGTGCACCCAGCCCCTGCCCTGAGCCGCTCCACACCTCGCAGCCGCTCCTGCGCGTGGAGGGCAATCCCTCTTGTGGAGAGCCCACATCCATCCACTGCAGCGCTCCCTCCACCTCTCCGGTGCCCACTCGGCATCCGGGGCCAACAGGGACACGTGGAGGCTCTGCTCCTCCCACGTTTGCCCTGCCACAAGGGTCTGAGCTGTTTCATCCCTCCCGAGGGCTCTCTGGGAGACATCACCCTGCCCTGCATGCTCAGCGCCCTGAGCCTCACTCCCCAGTACTTCTTCCCTCCCTGGCCATCAGGGTGGTGGTCATTACGGCCGGTGAGCAAAGAAGGAGCCCTTCCCCAGCTGCCAGCCTGCCCCATGCTGGAGCCTCCATCCGCCTCCTGTGGCAGCACCACCTCCAGCCACCCCTCCCCCCAGCTCTTACCTGCGGGCAGGTCTCCACAAAACCTCTGCAAAGGCTCTGGCATCTCCTCCTGGTGCTACGCAGCCCCATCCCCACCTCCTCCAGGTCTTTCCTCCGTGGGTCTCCCGCAGGCCAGAGCGCAGCCACCCCCATGCCAGCACTGGGGTTCCCTCGAGGCAGCCAGGGCCCCTCCTGCAGCAGGAACAAGCAGGTTCCAGCTGGCCACAAAACCCCCCCAGCCCCACTGCACAGCCCTCATCTTCTGGAAGCAGAGCTTCTACCTCTCCCCGCTCCGCAAACCCCCAAGCTCTCGCTGTGCTGAGCCCCAGCAGCACATCTCCCTCTCCCCAACAGCATGCCCCCCCCCAAACACACAGCAAAGGAAAAACAGCCCCCTGGGGTCAGCCTTTATAATCACGGGTGGCAATCAGGGAACACCTCACAGCTGCTGTTGGCTGCAGGTGGCGCCAGAAGAGACCCACGGCAGCGACCCCAATGACGGAAAGCAGAACCCGCATGGAAGATAAATGACCCAGTCCCACAAAGAGCTGCTGGGGGGAGGAAGGGAAGAGAAAATGAAATAGAAAAAATAATGCCAAGACCCCAAGATGCTTCCTCAAAGCATCAGGCAAGAAAAAAGCTGAAAAAAACCCCCAAAACTGCACCCCAAAAGCCTCCCCAAAACTTATAAAAGCCCCTATCTAAATAAATAAGATAAATAAATGCTCCATTGGCAAAGTCCAAAACTGGGGAACCCCCCAAATTATGGATGGAAAAACCAAAGGAAAAAAGGAGAAAGGAAAAATCCAAATAAACTGGCAAAAAACATAAAGATTGAGACCGCCCTCCAAGGCAGATGGGGGACACTGAGAAAATTTGTTGAAAAAAGCAACAGCAACAACGCCACCAAGGAAATCTCCTTTGCTCATAAAGCAGT
>NW_009259591.1:319991-328265 GCF_000687185.1 Egretta garzetta
TCCCTGCTGTCAGCGGGCACCGTAACCTAACGAGGTGAAGCAAACTGAGGAACGGACACGAGTCCCAGTGGGCTTGTGGTCGGGCCGTAGCTGAGTTATGTTTTGTCGGAGCCTGGGCAGGGTGCTCCGGCACGCTGTAGGTGCCCGGCCGCCAGCGTGATGGATCCCCGGCTGTAGGGCTGGCAAAAGCTTATGCTCTGCTGAGACGTGTTTTTAAGGAGACAGACGGGACTTCAGGAGCACATCCATCTCGTATGGGAACAACTGCCGGCTGCTGGTGCCCAGCACAAAGCCCTTCGTGACTGTCCCTCGACCATGGCTGCGTGCCGGAAGAGCCTTGCACAGATGACTTCACGAAACAAAATTAAGAGTCATACATAAGAGAGGACATTGCCACAGCTCTGGCGTAATTAGGAGCCATCATCATCAAGCACAGGAAATTGGCACAGCTGCTTTTCAGGCTGCTGCTCCACCAGCGGCTGGGGGGCGCCGGCCCAGGGCTGCGGCGTGCCGGCCCCGCAAAGCTGCCTTTGCACAGATATTCACATAAGGGCCCCCAAACAGCGGCAGAAGCAGTTGTTTTATCATGTATCCTCCCAACTGTTCTTTTCTCTTCCTCTCCTAGGCCTAGGCAGACAGAGCTGCCTTCCCAGCGTAATGCTCTCTTTCTCCTTTCCAGCCCCAAAGAGCTCAGGCTAGGCGGATAAACATCAGTCACTTTTTGACCAGCCTAACCCCAAACAGAACAGAAGTCACATTTCTGTTTGGATGCCCCTTAGAAAGGGTTGGATCCTTTTCCCCGCGCGTCAGTGACAAACCGCGTCGACGGGGGGGCTGTAGGGTCATGACCTGCTTCATACCTGCTTGTGCTTTTTTTTATCCTTCATCTACGGCTCAGAAACATGCTGTCCCTTTTGCGGGATGCGCTGCTCTCCAGGGAGAGTTCCTGCCGACTTCGTTCCTCCGCCCCCTCCCGCTGGGCCGCTGTTTCCTGAGAAGACCAAAAAGGGTCACTACAACTCTAGAGTTGTGCTAGAATCCCAGCCCAAGTCATCCCCCTGCCTGCTTGGAGCCAGCAGCGGCTCCCGGGGCAGGGCGGGACTTCCATGTTTTCAAGCACGCTTTGTTTTGCTCCCCTGGACCAAGATGGATTTCTTTTCATGCGGCGATGTTTTGCGCCAGGACGGCCCACCTTTCTTCCTTGGCTTTCATTCCTTCTGCTCATCTGAGCACAGTGGAAACAAAGAGCTCCCAAAAAGGGGAAACGAGCAGCTCTGTGCCCCGGGCAGGCAACCAGCCAGCAGAGAGTCACGCCGAAAAATAACAGAGCTTTCTCCACCTTTGCCAGGAGCACCAGTTATCATCCCTGGCCTCTCCTGGGCAGCTAACGGCCCAACGCGCTCGTACGAGCAACAGTACTCTGTATTCCCACACTTGTAACTTCTCTCACCCCACATATTGCTAATACTTGGGTCTCCTAGTTTTCGGAGCTGAGAGAGGTTGTTTTTCCCCCTCCCTCTGTGTTTTTGTGTGCATTTTCAGCGGGTATTGCAAACTGTGTAATGATGTTGGAAAGGAATGGTTATTCAGGAATTCTGAGCTTGCATAATTCCCAGATTTGTCTAGACAGATACTTTCCATCTGGATGATACACGCACCACCACACGAACATGAGAGTTCCTGTGTTACTTAATGCTAGCCTTTTTATTTGTTCATTTACACACCAGTTTACGGAATGAGCACAGACCAGGGGGCTACAGCTGTAAAGGGGAGGAAGGGTTTGCATCGCTAATCCTCCAGGAGGCAGCTCCGGGAAAACTACTGCCTGCTCTGTGACTCCTGGAGCCACGCTGCTTTCCCTTTCCTTTTGCAAAGCACGGGACTCACACGTGGTGTTTATATCCTGCGACGGGAAAAGAAAAATATGTTCCAGTGAGCTGCCTTGCGTCTAATTCTTTTTCTAAGACATTTTTAAGCTGGAACGGCTCGGGGGCTCACAGCGGCATCGCCCCTGTCCTCCAGTTCTCACAGCTCAGAGCGTGTTAAAGTGCTTTTGTCTCCTGGGGTGCCCAGCACCACGTTACCCGCAGCCCTGCCTTGGGAGCAGGCACCAGTCCGCTGCACTTGCAGCCGCCTGGCTGGAGCTGGGAAAAGGACGGGGACACCTTCGGCTCTCCCGTTCCACGCTGCTCCTGTAGCACGCGGCAGAACGACAAACCTGGATGCAAATGAGAAAGTACATTTAGTTAATCAGAACTGCAGCCACACACACACACACGCACACACACACACACAAGTTTAGTTTTTCCCAGAACGAGTTTCGACACTCGGTGAGCGTGCTGTAGAAAGCCGCCTGTCTCATAGCTGTTGTGCAGAGGAATCCTGGACCAGGATTGAAGGTAACGACTGGCAAAGAGCTACTGACCCTTCGTAGCCTGCAGAGCAGGCAGCCCGTGCGGTCGCTGGCCCGCTGTTCGGCTTTGGTGAAGCCCCGTGCTCCCTTCTCCCCCTGCTGAGGTCCCCTCACCAAGCGGTGAAGCATTTCCCACCCCCGGGCACCACCGTCCTGCTGTAGCATCAACAAGTTCCCAAGGGCAGGGCCAGGCTTAGGGCCAGGTTACGCTGAACTCACAGGTCAACGTTTTGCTCCAGCTGCTTCCTTCTGAGATGCGCAGAGTTCGTTTGGCACAAACGGAGTTCGCCTAAGGTCTTCCCAACCAGTCTGGGCCAAAAAGAAGGTGGGAGCGGGTGGATCTTAAGGGACAACATGTGGGGAAATCATCTGCAAGTGCTGCAGAAGAAGGAAGGAGCTGGATAACCCGTGTTGTAAACTGGACTGTTTACTACTTATTCTGCAGTAAATCCTGGCAGTAAACTCGTGTTCATCTGCCTGTCAGCCTTCCATGTGAGATCTGCTGCTTCTATTGCTGGGATATTTTAAAGCTGTATTTAAGAGTTCCATTTTAAATGACCACGGATTTCCCTGCTCTGGAATAGCTAACACCTTCCTTTTGTTACCCGTATTCGCCGCATGCAGAGGAAAAGGATCCTCAGAAGCAGTACAAGTACTCTTCTTCTGCCTTGTGACTCTGTCATAGCCAAAATACGGCTCCTTAGAATCACAGACGCATAGAATCATTTTGGTCGGAAAAGACCTGTAAGATCATCGAGTCCAAGCGGTAACCTCGCACTGCCAAGCCCACCACTAAACCCTGTCCCTAAGCGACACATCTACACGTCAGCCTGTTCCAATGCTTGACAACCCTTTTGGTAAAATATTTTTCCTAATACTCGATCTAAACCTCCCCTGGTGCAACTTGAGGCCGTTTCCTCTCGTCCCATCGCTTGTTGCTCAGGAGAAGAGACTGACCCATGTACCGAGCGCACCTGAAGACGGTTTCTCCCCAGTTCCTCTGTTTCCCCCGCTGTCCTGGCCACCAGTGGATACTGTGGCGCAAGAAACCAGTGTAGAGGAGGTCCCTGTGCGAGTGAGCTCCCCTCGAGACCATGGGGCAGCGAGCGAGGGGAAGCTGTTGCTACTCCAGGAGTGGAGCCGGTACCCAGAGCCAGCGGGAGTCTCGCCCGGTGTCGGGGCTGAGGTCTGCGGCTGACCTCGGTGCCTCGGTGCAGGCAGGAGCCTGAGGGGTCCCCTCCTGCTGCTGCGACGTGATCCTTGTGCTGGCGTGCTGCTGACGCCCCATCCGGCTCCTTGGCTACAGGCAAGTATCTCCCCAGGCGCCGGAGGGAGCAGCAGCAGCACCGGGGGCCGGTTTAAGGAACATCTTGCAGCATTTCTCCACTCGGCTCCACGAGTCTGTTTTTCTGACGGTTTGTATACAAACAGTCGTCAGGGCGGTCGCAGTTCCCTGCGCCGTGCTGGCCTGCGCGCAGTGAGAAACGCCCGTCCCACTGGGGCTGGGCACTGCAGTCCAAGCTTTACGCAGCGCCGTGGTGGTGGAGGAGGAAGAGAAAGAGGCGAGCATCGTCTAACGACTTCCAAGACCCTGGAAAGGAGGCCCCCGGGCCCTTGTGCGAGCGAAGCCGGACACGTGTAAACAGCCACGAGCTACTGCCCGGTACCTCTGTGCCTCCCTCCCTCCCCTCCAACCGCTCCAGCGAAACAGGCACAGTTATCTGCTACTTCAGCAGAAACTACAGGCTAAAAGAGGAATTCACACACTTGGAAACAAGAAAAGAGCAAACGCTGGCTACCGCAGATCCCCAGCTGGCAGGGGTAGCTCGTTCCAAACGCCGTCGGTCACATGCGCTCGGAGTCGCATTTCCCGCAGCTGGATAACATGACACGTACTCCCAGGCGGGGCGAGCGCTCCTGGGGCTCGGGCCTGGCTCGTGCAGCTCGGGAAGCTGAAGAGCAGCTTGTTTTGGAAAGCCTCGGAAAGCCTGCTCCGCCGCATCGCGCGCCTCTGCGGAGCGAGGGAGCGGTGGGCACTGCACAGCGCTGCTGAGCTGCAGCGCGTTACCAGCCCCCGCTTTTGCTGGGTCTCTGGCAAAGCACAGGCTGCTCGGTCCTTAATCTTCCATGTTTTGTGCATCCACGGGGACTGTAAAATACCGCTTACTTACCCTTTAGCCTTGCTAGCTCAAAGACATTAGGAGCTTCATGAGCCAGATCTTGGCTGACATAAATCACCGTTGTTTCACAGACTTCTGCAAAATTTCCAACCTGCATCATACTGAGGCTTGGCTTCGCGTTCAGATCGGCATGGAGAAGGCATTCTGACATGGATGTGTCAGGTCAGAGCACTGTGCCCGCAGGAAACCATCCAAAGACGGCAGGAAATGGGATGAAATGAAAGATCTCCGGCAGGCCAACTTTGGCTACGACATTCCCAGCTCCTCTTGCAGCGGGAAGAGGCTTAAGATCCTTTTTGGAGCCGCCGATGTGTTGATTCACCTACATGGCCTGAGGGCCACATGATCCTTGTTAGGTCATTGTCTTGGTTAAAAACCAGTTCTGTCGTGTTTGTGCAGATGAAACGTTCAATCCCTGACAGACTCAGCTGCGCAGACCCAGTATAGGTTAGGACTGACTTCTAACTGCATGTAATCCTGTCTATTTATTTCACATACTTCATTCTGTAAAGGTCTTTTCAGTCCTCCCGTTCTAACATCCTGACAGAGCCACTTCATCTGTCTGGTTTTTTTTGCACTGAGAGCAAAATGAAATGATATAGAAAGGAAAAAAATATATGGTAGCACCAGTACATATTCAACATTTCATTTGTTTGGGGCTTAACCTACGGCACATGACTGCACATGGGGAGTGCTGACAGCCATCTGCACTCCTCAAGTCGTTCTTCCTATAAGAATGAGTACTTGTTTAAAGGCTACGGCCGTTCTGCAGCAGGGAAAACGGAAATAATTTGTCTGATCTCATAGCGGTGGGACTGCATAATCGATAATCCTGCGTGGAGTCCGGTTGTTCGGAGGAGCAGTTCATCACGGGAAGCCTGTCTGTTAGACGTGGCCGGGAGAAGTGGGATGTTAACAACGCCAGCCTCGCCAGCTTACCGCCGGCCTGACCGACGCGGGAGCCTTCTTGTATGTCACCAGGCAAGAACAAGAAAGATGTTGACTGAGAGATGGGGGCTCCACAAGGGTAACAGATATCAGCCTCCCCATACTGTGTATTTTTCTCACCTACCCGTGATGCTCAAGCTGTCCGGACTCTCCGGAGCAGTAGGCCAGCTCCCTATATCCACAGTAAGCTGTGCTTTTCCAGTAGCCACGTCAGTTCTTGCCAGAGAGGAACAGAGGCGATGTGCTTCTCCTTTAGACTCTTCTTCAGCAACCCCTCCTGAATCAGCGACGCGCCTGGTTTCAGCCCCGGTACACAGGACTACCCGCTGTAAGACACGGCGCTGCGCTTTGGTGGGACATTGACACCCTCCCTATGTAAATCCTGACAGGGTCGCTGCCCTCCTTCTCACCTGCGTTTCCCACGCATCGGGCCGTGCCCCGCCATGCCTACGCCCAGGTGCTTCTCACAGGGGGGCTTCTGCAGCACCCCCACCTCTGTGCAACGCCAGCAGCACGAGGAGCTATCGGCAAATGAAAAAACAGACGGCAGAGCAGCGACTGTGGGAAGGGAAATGTAGATAAGATGGGTGACCTAGGAAAAGAAATAGCTACTATGAGGGGGGAAAAAAAGAAAAGAGCATCTTGGGAACAAATGGTCAGGTTCTGGGTAATATCCCCCGCGCAGCCCCATAAAACATCAATTGAATAAAAGCCACGAGGCCATGACAGCTTACTGCCAGTCACAAACTCATACTGCCTCACGAATAATTTAGTTGGCAGGTGACGGGGAAATCAGCAATTTCTGGGGGGTTTTTGCCTAGGTGAATTGCTCACCCTCTGACCACTTCCACCACAAGCCAGAAGTGCCAGGCTCCGAAGGAAATGTGTGTGTTTGTCAGATGGCACGAGGCATCCCCCAACCGTGTTTCATCCTTCCACAGCCGGGCGGCCTTATTGACTCACGGCTCCCGTGACTGATGTTATGGTGGCAGACAGGCTTCCGAGAGCTCCAGCGCGTTTCTTGCCCGGTCAAATGTACCTTGGCGTGTTAGGAGAGAGGATCCCCAGCCCGGTCCTAGTTTGAAGGCTGCTGAGGTCTCTGGTGCTCGAGAGCCCCGCGAGCTGAGCTTCCGTGCGCCGCAGTGGTGAAGGCAATCCACTGCGCACTACAGCTGCTCAAGGCAACCGCTATTAAAACAAAGCACCGTGCACACAAATGGTGAAAAAGAAAGAATAACTGATTTTATTTCAAGTCCTGTTAACTGCCTGTCACATAGCGCTGGTGGAGAAAACTCCAGAGAGGAAACAAAGAAATAGAGGCTAGACATTTATTTTTAACCTAGGAGATAATTTTGGTTTATGCAGCTTGTCACATGACTAGCACTTTTCTTCACAGAAAATTCACGCATCTTTTTAGCCTGCAAATAATATTTTAAGATTATTAAGCATGTTTGAACTTCCTAAGAGAATCTGAAACCACAGATGGCGTCGTGTCTTAACCTCGGCCGGCAACTGAGCCCCGCGCACCCGCTCGCTCACTCCCCGCCTGGTTGGGATGGGGGAGAGAATTGGAAGGGAAAAAGCAAGAAAAGCCACATGTTGAGATCAAGGCAGTTTAATGGGTGACGCAAAAGCCCCGCGTGCAAGCAAAGCAAAGCAAAGCAAGGAATTCATTCCCTCCCTCCCAGGGCAGGCGGGTGCTCAGCCGTCCCCAGGACAGCCGGGCTCCATCACGCCTAACGGTGACTTGGGAAGGCAAACGCCATCGCCCCGAATGTCCCCCCCTTCCTCCTCCTTCCCCCAGCTCTCTACCCTGAGCACGACGTGGAATTTGGTGTGGAATGTCCCTGGGGTCAGTGGGGGTCAGCCGCCCCGGCCGTGTCCCCTCCCAGCTCCTTGTGCCCCCCAGCCCCTCGCTGGTGGGGTGGGGTGAGAGGCAGAAACGGCCTTGGCTCTGTGCGAGCCCCGCTCAGTCCCCCCCCAGCGCCTTGTGCCCCCCAGCCCCTCGCTGGTGGGGTGGGGTGAGAGGCAGAAACGGCCTTGGCTCTGTGCGAGCCCCGCTCAGCGGGAACGAACCCATCCCGGGGTTATCAACACCGTTTCCAGCACAGACCCAAACCGTGGCCCCGTGCCAGCTACTGTGGAGAAAATGGACTCTACCCCTGCCCAAACCAGCACAGACAGAAAAATCCAAAAGATAATATCCGCGCAGAATAACGTGATGCTTTCCACAGTGCCTCATGTTCGCTGTGAAGGATCCAGCTTATGCTTCAAACCAAATGTCTGCTCTATATTTAGTTTTGCAAAGCCTTTTGTAAATCAGTACGTTTTGGTGGTTACCACGTGCACAGTCCCAGAGCAACAGTTTGGATCTCTTGTAGCCTGTTTCCAAAAGAGAGAAAATGGCTAACATGTACGGCTGCAACACGGACTGCAACAGCTTTTAGCTGGCTGCCGATTTAGATAGATGTCCAACATTCAGCACTCCTGGCAAAGAACCCCAAGATTAACAAGAAAACCACCCAAAAAAGCTGCCTGCCCTCCTGAAGCAGGAGAAGCCCAGCGAGCCGCGGGTTTTGTTGTCATGACACGTTTCTGCTGTTTGCCTGGAATCACATACTCCTGCCGTGTCGCAATCGGTTTTGTCAGCTCCCGTGGGCTTCCAAACTTTGCACGAACCCAGCAGGACCCGGCCGGGCAGGGGACGCTCCCGCCGCCCCGGGGACCGCTCCC
>NW_009259591.1:329836-330962 GCF_000687185.1 Egretta garzetta
GTGCGGTTCGCCGTGCCTGATCGCGACACATCCTGACAAAAATCAGATGCGAGCGGGTGAAATAATGGGCAAAGGGGCTGGTCCCGCGCCGGCCAGCTCCTCCCTGCAGCTGTCACCCTTCCCTGCCTGCCTTCCTTACGCGAGGCCTACTAACGTGCTTTTGTTTTCTTTCCAGATCTGGGAGTGTAGCAAAGAACTGGCATGAAATATTTGATTTTGTAAATCAGCTGACAGAAAGATTCGTGAGGTGCGTTTTGCTCCTTCTGACATCTGTAATTCTGGGATGTGTTGGGGAAAAAAAAAAAAAGCCCCATGCTTTTGTAAGCTCACTAGATCTTGCTCACAAACACATTGAAGAGTTTGGCCTCTAGCGCCCGAGTTGCTGGAAAATATTTGAAACTTTTCTCTCTTTTTCTCCTGCGTGGAGCTCAGTGAGAAGGCGGTAATAAGCATCTTGAAATGCTTAATCTCTGCAATTACTCTCAGATGTCATTTGATGATTTTTAAAACTTTTTTCCCATAAGCCACACGCCTCCGCTGTGGGGGGGTACCTGTTGCATATTGCTTTTAGGTGGCAATAATTGCAGTAAAGGTGGCAATCTGAGTACCTGTCTATACATAAGGAAATACATGGTGCGTGTCAAAAGGAAGGAAGTGTCTTTCAAGCCGAAGCGTAGAGGAAGCATCTGCCGTGTTAGCAGTGTATTTGTTGTACATCTATGTAATCAACTTTGTCACTGACTCGCAGTGTTGCCTGGCAAGCGTCGCTGCCACAGGAGTGGCTGTTGTAAATACTGGCTAACGCTACCCTGTACCAGCAGCCGAGGGTTCCTGTGGCGCAGCATTTTGCTTTACAAAAAACCCACCCACCCACAATAAAACAAAGGAAGCTCCCCAAAACCACAGACATAGGTATTACGGTAGTTTTTGCGAAGGAAAATGAAGTGCAGTGGGCAATTGTAATCTTGGCTTGCTAATAAAGGGATATAATTAGGCTTGCATAATTAAAAAGTGCTTACATTCACCTTGTAAAAAGAAATCTTCTGTAAACCAAGTGAGTGACACAAGCTTTTGAAAGTTATTTTGTAAGCTCTGGAATAAACCCCCCGAGGATACCAAAGCAGGA
>NW_009259591.1:331020-337714 GCF_000687185.1 Egretta garzetta
TGTGACTCTTTCAGTTCATCATCTGCTGCAGCCAGACGACGCTCCCTTTTGCAGCAGTTGGTGTCTAGTGGTCTGGCTGCGTTACCTGACTTAAAGCTATTGCGCTGGCGCGTCACTGCGCCGACCGCTCGCACTGAAGGAGGATCCGTTACGGTGCAGAGCCGGGCAGTCCCACCTAGGAGCATCTCGCTCGGTGTCCGCCTGCTGAGGACTCAGCCTTACGTGGCACAAAGCCTTCACAGCGCGAGGGCTGTTGGGCTCCTGTGGGAGCCCCACGGGTCCCAGGCCTCAGCACGCTTTCAGAACGGGGCACGGAGCCATTCGACCTTGCCCTTTCTAAATTGAAAGAGGTAGTGGGAAGAAGGCAAAGAACCGATTGGTAGCAGTTTCCTTTGGTCCTCACCTGAAGAATTACTTCATGGTGGTGCATCTCCAGCTTGACTTGTCCGTAATGTGCCTGCTTGCAGTAATAGTGCTGCGTGCTGATTATCTTGGTTCCGAAAGGCCTGCGCCTGGCAGGGCTGTGGGGTCTAACGGGTGTGTTTGTACGATCCTCCTCCATTGTCAGCGTCCGAGTGCTCAGAGAGCGAACAGAAGCAGGACGTCTTGTGGAGAGGACAGTTTCGTGGTTGTCCTAAAGACAAGCTAGCTAAATCCTAACTGAGGTTATTGGGCACAGAGAGTTGCATCTCAAATGGGGAAGTCCCACGTTACTTAGACTAGGTGGTGATGTCATGACAGAAATTGGGATTGCACGCACTTGTTTTTTGTTTGGCAACTGCTTGCGGCAACTAAAATGACTGATAATCCCGTGTCTTAGATGATTATAATTTAATTTAGAGCAACTCAGATTTTTGTATTCAGAGCCTTAATGGACAGACTGCAAGGCTGGATCTTAAATCCAAGGTCTGTGCAGTTCTGTGCAGCACCTGTATTTCCACGATGGCAATAATTTTAAATTGCATCACTGACATAAGTGAACTGAAAACGTGTGGTCATTCATCTTGACAAGTGTCATGTCTTTACTAACAATAACGTGATTAGTTAATGCTGATACACATATACAGTGAATTATAAAATTACTGAATATATTGAAATTGTCACGTATAAAAAATAAAAGCGGATAGGAGAGGTGTTGTTACAACTTACCTCAGGAAAGCTACTGCCTTGGGCTTCCGGAGCATTTTCCACTGACAGTTGGATATAATTCCTCATAATCTCTTCGGAAGAGACAGCTGGGCTTCTTCAAAAAGAGATTGAATTGCTTAATAAAATAAGTTCATACAGTACTGCTTTTTATAACAACATTTACCAGGATACTTTTATGGAAGTTGATCTTACGTGTAACAACTCTACGTCACCAAACCAAAACCACACTCATTCTGGAGGAGTTCGTCATGCTACTTTTTTAGAGGTTAATCGGTCAGAAGGCACTGTTTCCTTGACTTTGGTGATTTTATGACCAAAAAGCGCAGCTTGAAATTTACATTGTGTCAGGATCAACCTTTAAGAAGGGTGAAACGGACTTTTGAATGTGTGCACGTTGAGTACCCCGAGCACCAGCGTACCCTGAGTCTATGTCCCTGACTTAACACCAGTGACCATGGAAACATAAAAGGATGTGTTGGGTAACCTGCTGTATGTTGGTAGATCACAACCTGTGAAGTTCGCTATCAGTTGGGTCACACGAGATCTTAACTGTTAAGCTTAGCATGTCTTGCTCTGGAGTCTAGCCAGGCAAGAAAGAATAATAATTCTGCTACTTCATTCGCAAAGCGACTGGGTAAGGAGTAGGTGGGCACAAATTCTTTTAACTCCTCTTTTTCTGGGTTTGTAGTTCAAAAGTACGTTCTTTGGAAATTGGAGGGTAAAGATGACACTAATGAAGCATGAAGAAATGAATGAAGTGCTGTGCATCTGTACCATATCTCTTCATTTGTCTAATATGTATTTTTTTTTCCTCTCTCTGTTTTTGAAAAGCCCCAAGATGAGATTGTCGTTTATCGTGTTTTCCACCCAGGCACAGATCATTATGCCATTAACTGGAGACAGGTTAGTGCACTGCTTTCTTAATTCTCCCTCTCCCTCCTCACCCCCAAGGGCTCTTATTAAATCAGAGGGACAGTAACAGCTACCGAACAATAACCGATACCTTTAAGTGGTGGCCAGTCATGAAGCCTCTGTGCAGAGCTGGATTTAATTTTGTGACCTTATCAATGGATAGCCTAGCAAAAGAGGAAGGGCAATAAATTCTTGATGCGAACTCTGCCGTTGCTTTGCAGAACGACTACAAGTAGCGTCTTAGTTTCTGCACGACTCTGCATCTTCCTTGGCACAGCAGGAGAAATTACTCTTGTTTTATAAACCCATGTCTGTAGATAAGTCTTCAGTATTTTTTCACGTCTAGGTAAAGCATACAGTGGTAAACTAATGTTTCCCATAATCTCATCTAAGGTAGGTATTCCATTTTGTGTTTTCAAATCCCGACCTCTCTCTCTCCCTTCTGTCCAGAAGCTAACCACACTGCACACCTTTTTGGATTTTGAAGGTGTGAATAAACCATTTAGGAATCCTTGTAACGAACTGCGGCAGGGTGGAAGCGAAGCAGTCCTTCCTTTCTGCTCCCTTTTATAGAGTCAATACAAAACGTGGTCTCCCATAGTCAGTTAGTTTACTGTGGTGTTTTTTTTTTTTTAAGTAACACATAATAGCAAGTACAAGACTTAACGAGACCTGTCATTGGCCACAGACGAACGTGTCACGCTACAGAAACGTATGCTGACATCCTAGGAATAGGATGTCTGAAGGCCCAGTGCTAAGCCCCTCCTGTTCTAGCGTTTAAAAGTGGTCTGACTTGAGAACGGCCAGGTTTTCGCTTCCCTCCACCCAGGCTCGGGTACTGGATCTGCTCTCTGTGGGGAGAGACGAGTTTATAAGCCATTTTTCCAGATGGCTTGAGAGGGGTCAGGAGAGGACACTTAAGCCTGTTCAGAGGGCTGCTGAAGTCAATGAGACCCTTTCTCTCCATTTCAATAGGCCCTTAATCCCCGGCAGCGGCCTATTCCTTGTCAAGCACAGAGTCAAAACTGATAGCGTACAGACCAGTTGGAACGCTTGGGCAGATCTCTGGAACCCCGCCACAGAAACACAAGTGCCTTTTTCATTGCATGTCTGTGGCACACTTTGAGCCATGGAAAGAATCGGGTTTTTCTCGGAAGCCTCGTTTAAAGAATAAGAAGAACCTTCTTGTGTTCTAGTGAGTTCCTTTGTGGGACTTTTCTTCAATACAAGGTTTGCTGATGCTTTTGTGAGGGTGGTGGGGGAAAGGAAATTACTAGCCTTGTTGTTTAGGAGGAATTATAAGGAGAACGAAGAAGGAGACTTTAGTAACTGTGACCGTATGTACATGGGTAAGAATGGATAGATACAGTTGAAACAGCTGTCCTTTTAAATATTAAAGAAGTCAACAGAGGCAAATGACTTAGTGTCTAACTGCCATAGTTCCAAACCGAAGATGAGGATGCTAAGTACAGTGCAGTTTTGGGGATGGGTGTGTATGTGCGCATGATTGTGGGGTATTATGGCGTTGGTTTTTTTATGTGCATTTTGGACTCGCCGGGATGCTTTTCCCCTTGCTTACTTGCTAATTCACAAACGTCAGGAAACCACAGTTCATTCCCAGCAGTTAGTTCAAAGTAGGGAAGTCTTTTTGTTTTGAAAGCCTTAAGCTTCTAATCGTTTGCACAATGTTCTTGCTGGGTTTTACTGCATAATAAAGCTGTGGATATTAAGAAATCCACACCATGGTACCAAAGCCCCCAGATGACCAAATATTTTGTGACTATGAACAGTGCTATGTGAATAACTCTGGAAGCAGCAGTCACTGTTAACCACAGTACACACAGTGCTGTAATAAATACATAGAATAAAAATAACACCCAGATGGAAAAGACTTCTCACAATGGTTATATCCCATCTTAGAGATACACGTTTCCCCTGTGAGGTTTAGCTGGAAACTGTACTCTTAAGTGGTAAACAAAGATTTGCGCATTCACATTTGTGGCTCAGTTTTGCTACTAGTTTTGAAAAGCAAGTTGTTTGGAAAAGTGGAGACACTTACGAATATCGTCCAGATGGCACAATGCTGTCTGCGTTCTCTTTTGGCCAACTGTGTGCCGGCCAGCAGAATTCTGGGTTTCTGTAAACCTGCTTCTGCAGCACTTGACCGATGTCCATGGCCAGGACTAGCCTTGCCGACTCTGCTTAGGTGAAACTCCCTTGGAGCTAAAGAAAGATTATATTAATGAAGGTGGAAAAATAGGACACTTAAGTACTTGGTACATGACCAACTGCACCGTACTGTGGTTGTCCACAGTCTGGTGGAGCACTCTCCTTGCACAGAGACATGTAATCTAGCAAGACATGTCTGCGTTTTGAGCCTCAGTCATATGAGCTAACCCTACACTTTGGCTCAAGAAGCTTGCCAAAATAGAGCCATCTGCAGAGAGCATATTCTGCCGAGTGTATAAAGTACAGCAAAGTCAGCCACTTACTTGTTTTCCATCTGGAGCCCATGCAGGATGCCTAAAGTTTGAAGCAGAATAATTATTATAATTGTACCGAGCCCGCTGCAGTATTTGAGAGGTGTAGAAAGCAGGAACCTCCTCCAAATTATGCATCTGAGGAGGCGGATATGCGGGGTTTACTTTCACCAGTACGACACTTCTATTTGTCAGGGATGTAACCATCCCTCTTCTTGTTCAAGAACACCATTTTCCCCCCCTTTCTTTCACTAACAAGTCGGTGTGTTTTCCTGTCGCCGTACTTCCTTCTTAGCAGCAGAACTGAAGTACCCCTTTTGTTTGCCTTTATTTATTAGGGATGAAGTACGTTGCCTCGCAGGCACATAGCCTCATTCCCGACGATAAATATGCTCACCGGGAATCGCAATTTCCCCGCCAGCGCTCGTACTCTCAACACATTGAAAAACGATTCCAGATTCCAGTACTTCAGTAGGTAGAAGGCAACATGGAAAAGAGATATAAGATACTGTCCCCCATCCAGAAGAGCTAAGAACACCACCGCTCAAAACTGCATAGATACTAATGGAGACTCAGCGTTTTGTACAAGGCTAGCCCCTTGCCCGGCTGAATCAGCACGACCTGCGGCTTACGTGACAATTGCAGCTGGTCCTAACCTCCACAGCACTAATGTAAAAGCACAAAATTTTCTCCTTAAAAAAAGCAGGAATTTGAATGGTTGTTAAGATTCAGTCCTCAAGTATTAAGACCTTCTTTGTACAAGTTGAAGATGCATTTTTTTTTTTTTTTTTTTTAAGGCAAATGATTGTCCCTTCCTGTTAAGCGTTCTTAGTCTCAAAGACAGTATCACGTCTCTAAGAAACTAAGCTGGCTTGTGCTTTGTAACCGGGCTGTAGATTTGTCGTTGCTCCACATCCTGCTGCAGTAGCAGGAAGTATTACCTGCCTTCCGCTGCCGGCGAGTGCTGCCTGTGGCCCTCTCTACGCAAGGAAACAAGGCAGTGCCTTAACAACATCAGTAGTCCGACCGCTTGACTGCTGACAGCACTGCTTTTAGCATGTGTCAATTAAACTTACTTAAAGCAAGAGAGAATACTAAACGCCGATGAAAATTCCACCTGCCTAAATTAAAAGCTTGCAGCTCGGTGCACCAGAGCTTATGCACAGAAACCTCTCCTATAAACTGGCGATAGTTGCCTTGGCATAATTCAAACTGCGAAAGGCAAACAGTTACGCTTAGACCTGAAAGTAAACCTGAGTTGTGGAGCGTGCTCAGGTAAGGAGAGGTTGCTACATTTTAATTTATGTTTACTTGATTTTTTCAGTTGTTTTGCAAGGCATTACGCCTGCAGCCCCTCTTCGAGGACGAGCTAAAAAGAACCCCCAGAGCAAAGTGATGGGGAGCTGGTAGCCCTGATTGTGTTTGGCTGGCTGCTGCTGGAAGAATAACCTGAAGTAGTTACAGAGCTCAAAAGAGAAGAGACAGGGTAGCTATTAAAAATGAGATGTGCCTTTTCTAAAAAGCAGAGATAGGATGCGGTGCGTACGCTGAATGGGGAAGAGAGATCAAATTTGTACTCATTCAGCCCAAACGCAGACAGGCTGCAAGTTGCTGATTTTGTTTTGCTTTTTCCACCTCTGTCCCTTGTCTGACTTAAACCATGAAGCCAACGGCCCTTCAGCCTTTATCGCTGTTACTGAACTGTACTGTGGTAGTGTCCAGACACACAGACTGAGGTCACGGCTCTGTTATTTCAGTACAGATGAGTTTTAAAACCAGACCTTCTCTGTGGATATTTGTGGCTACAAAAATTACTACAGTAATTAGAGAGATTTTTGAAAGCACTGAAGAACAGGAATGAAGGCTTCAGAGCGCTATGGCTGGTTCACTAAAGAGAGTCCCGTTATCGGAACGATTGGGGCAGACACGAGCTGCTGTGCCCACCCTCCAAACCAGCAGCTGGGTGCAAGTTTTAGCGTGGTTGAACTAACCTCTCCTGCTGTCTGGTGGGGCTCATTTGCTGGGGCCCCGAGTCCTGCCCGCCCACATTGGCCTTGTCACGTCCGGGCCAGGACTCGCTTGTACCTGACCATCTTGGAGCACGGCTGCAGCTTGTTCACATCTGGCTGGGCCGGTCCCCAGGGGAAGAGATG
>NW_009259591.1:337744-359640 GCF_000687185.1 Egretta garzetta
TAAAAAAGCTCATGCTGCCAAAGATTTTCCTGGAACCCCTTGTAGGCAGAGGCCTGGAAACACCAGAGATTTCTGTCTGACCGGGTCACAAGACATTTTGGATAAATAAAACTGAACCGATTGTACAAAAGCTATTTTTGCAAAATGAAATCTGTTTCAGAAAACTGGGACTTCAGTTGCTGCTTGTTTCTTGGCAGCAGACACTAACGCCTGTGATGTGCTGCCACTCATTTCTGGCAAGCACTAAGTATGTGGTTTATAATCTGCGTTCATACATAATCAGTTTCAAGTTGTTTCTATAGATGCTGAATGTAAAATATTTGGAGCAAACAGATTGTATTCTCTTACATAACTTGTTCTCTTCCATATATTCCATGCCACATTTCTCTTTTTTTTTTTTTTTCCCCCTCCCCGATTGTATCGGTTGATCCTGGGATTGGGAGCTTATTACAGCTATGGATTGTACTTTGGAACAGAGCTTCTAAACATAGCGGAAGCCCATCAGTGGAACAAATGACTAGTGGGTGGCATTCAGGCAGAGCGGCATATGCATTCTTTCTCATTTTTTTTGCCCTAAGGAAAACTTTCACGCATCGTGCAATGTATTTTCCCTCCATCTCCTCACCCCTGCTGCTTTCCTCTTTGTCACCTATATTTATTATAGTGTTCTATATATTCTGGCCCAAATTTTGTCCCTACTTAGTTTTTACTTGTCCTTTCCTAGCACAACTCTCCATGGGCTTCGCTGGCACTTTGCTCACATAATAATTAAGAACTTCCAGGTTTGATTCTTTTAGTTAAGTCTCACCGTCTTTTTTGCCCTGCTCCTACTGATTTCACTGGAAATAATTCATTTCGTGCTACCTACCAGCTTCTCCGGTCTTATCATCATAGTTAAGCAAGCATCTCGCAGTCAAAGATGGATTTATTTAAAGGCCCGTGAGAAATCACAGCACAACCTCATCCTCCTGTTAAATCTAAGTGAACCGTGACCTATGTAAGTGTGATGTCTTGTCAGACAGAGGTCACGCAGAAAGGTAGCGACAGCCAAAAATTTAGAATACTATCCTTAAACCTAGTCCCTTTCCTCGGATACAAGAGGTGTCTTGCAAGTGCTGCATTTGCCTATCGATACTTATTTTTTAAGGGAGGAGATTTTAATGATTGCAATTCTGTCCTGCCCCATTAAAAACCTGCATATTGACCTGGCAGATTTCTCTAGAAAAAGAACTGCTGTTTTAGGGGATTTCTTTTTTAATTGCAGCCTGATTGGAAGTGAAGTTGGTTTAATTGAGCAAAGTAGACTTAATATAACGTAATTTCCACTGGGCTATTTAATGCCGAGGCTTTGCCACTTCTTTACAGTATCTGCTCCATCTGAAACATTTTACTTGATTCTAGCTCTTTGACTCACTGAGGCGTATTATGTTATTTAGGCCTAAAATATCTGTTACCACAGTGCCACTTCCGTTGTGAATGCAAAATGTGCCTCTACGTGGTATCCCTGCTAAATGCTGTGTTTTACAGATCTCAATTTCGATCTCCTTCATGACAAAGACTAATTTTTCCATCAATAAACTAACCCCTTTCCCCACTTCAAATCACACTAACAGTCTGTTACCTTTCTGTTTGCAGAGAAAAAATCAAGAAAGGTCTTAAGGATTTGGAGAAGGTAAACCCACTAGGTGACACATACATACACGAAGGATTAAAAAAGGTAGGTTTTACTCATCTTCTTGCAAGCAAAATATCCCCTGTTCTCACCCTTTGGATAACAACAGCAACAACCTGAAACATAAATGGATCGATTGCATGCCTCAGTCTGTTAAACTCAAATCTTTCTTGGTTTCCTAAAGGGTCCCAAGAATGCCCAGATACTATGCAAATCCCATGCAGAAGATTAGCCATCATAGAAAATTGCCATATGGATTTTTTTTTGACTTGATCCGCATACCAATTACATGGTAAATAGTCACACACGGCTTTGTAGGGCTGCGAGTCTTAACAGTGCCTGCCAGAGCATGTGCTTAGGGAGAGTTTACTGCACAGACCAGCGTTATCAAGACAAATGGTCTTAATTTTGGACTATCTTAATTACGGAGTTCCCAGCTGCTTATGATTTCTCGAGACATACAGTTAAAAGTATACTTTGCTACTTTGCTGAAAGACAAAAATCGCCCTGAAGTTGAGGGGTAAGTTGAGGATCTAAACTTTCGCTGTTAGGAATAGAAACTCAGTTTTAAATACTTAGTTTTAAGCCATTCTTTTTATGTCTTGGAACCTACTGACTGACATTTGAAATCTGGGAGGTGGGTAGCAGAGGAAACCTTATGGTGGATCTAAAGAGAAGCAAGTTTCGCAACTCAGAGAGTATCCGTCCTGAAAGAATCGAGTGTTTCCAAGGGTTGGTCAGTTCGGGACCCCAGCACCTCGGAGACGGGCTCACCGGTGGCTGGAAAATACCGATGAACGATTCCCTTGTTAGCTGCGAGTTAAGGGGAAGCAGAGGATTGCCATAAGAGACGGGTTTCAAGATGAGCTCGAGTGTTGTTTCGCATGCTGTATTCACTTAGAAGATGCATCTTGGTTAAAAGTTCAGGTGTAATTTTAAGCTGGATAAATATTTTTTGTTTTCAGGCCAACATGCAAATTGAGGATCAAGGAGCCTCAAGGTTTTCTAGTATCATCATTGCATTGACAGATGGCAAACTAGATGGTCAGATTCCCTTGTATGCAGAGAGAGAGGTGAGTGCTAGGTGAAAATGCATGTTATATTCTGAAGATTTTGGGTGTTGCCTGTCGAATCAAAAAATGCTTATTCCTCTGTTCTATTCTGGGGCAGGCAAAGAAATCCAGAGAACTGGGAGCTAGAGTTTACTGCGTCGGCGTCCTTGATTTTGTGCAAGAACAGGTAAGAACGTTACCGTTTTAATTACAGGGCAGTACCTTGTCACGGGGTTTTATACAGTTAAGTAATACAGAAATTAATTTTACTTAGGTCATGCAGTGTAATGTCTTCTCTGGCACAGGAAGCGGATACTCAGATGTGTACGTAGACATAAATAGAATCATTGGATCGTTCAGGTTGGAAAAGACCTTTCACATCATCAAGTCCAACCATTAAATAGAATGGGTGGGTGTCACTCCCACTGCTAAGACCACCCGCCAGAAATACCCTCGCTAACTGCTAGCTTCCAGCTTGAAAGGATGCAGGCAAAACCTCTTTCTTGAAGGTGGCAACCAGATGAGCTACAGGTTGCAGTAACAGAGTAGCTATAGACAAGCTTCGAGCAGCGTGTAGCAGCCTTTTGATAAGAAAAAGAAAGAAGGATCCATGTCCTTCGCTGACCAAAAGCTCTTCCAGAGTTGCTACGACCTAATGAAAGCTGTAGCGACTCTTGTGCTGTGGCAGCGACTTAAATGGAGAAGTATACAAAAGAGTCTTTGCTTCAGAGAGCGAATAGAAAGGCTTTTTAATGGAAGGCAGAGCAAACAGGGAAGGTAATTCTGGCAAGAGTTGTGAAATCACTGCCAAGGTATAGGCCCTAAAAGGCTGCTTTAGTGTGGTGGTTTGACACGATGGCTAGCCGCTATACCATTTTGTTAGCTGCAGTAGCTTGTAGTAAGTCCTCCCGTTTAGACAAGACACAGTTACGTGTGAGGGAACTCAGAACTTTCCTTCTTTTTGCAGAGTTGATGGGAGTTGTTTTTAGACATCCGTTCACATTTTAAGGGTGAAAAGCAGTGTGAGGAACTTAGTTTGCCAAATGACTCAAGTGTTTGCACACGTTTTCTCTCCAAAGCTTGAAAAAATTGCTGACACGAAAGAGCAAGTCTTCCCTGTCACCGGAGGATTCCAAGCACTTAAGGGGATAATCAATTCTGTGAGTATCAGGCAATAAGCTTAACGATTCCTCAAGATGGGAGCATATTCTCCAGTCCCACTTACTTTTTCCAGGCAGAATTGGTTCCTAAATCAACAACTACAATATATTAAGTTCTCTCCTCCTTATCTTAGAGATACGGTTCTGTAAATTAACATTGCCTGACACTCCTGCAATTACTCACGCTCAGACCTTGCGTGCAGTTTGCAGACTCCATACAAGTGCAGTGAGTTAGAGGGGGATGCGTTGAGAAACAGCTGCTATAGGTTTAGTCTGAAAAAAATCAAGACTGTTACTCTAGGAGAGTCCAGAACAACTGGTTCAAATCATTAGGAACGAGTGCAATTTACGAATATCCCAAGTCTTTGTATACAGAGAACCATTTTAGAGGCATACTCTAGCCTTGACTTTAACCACTTGTTTTCCCTTTGCCAGTAAGGGGTAAGACTTCCAGTTCCTTTTCTTCAGCGTGCCACGAGAAATTCCCATCAGTGAGACGAGGCCATTGCCATTAACTGATAACTCTGATTTGCAAGAAGGGATCAAAGCAAGAGGAACATTTTGGTTGCCGTCCGTGGCTTGACAGTATTTTAGCTGTGTGTCAAGACGACACTTTTGGCTGTGGGAACCTAATTTATTTGCTTCATCTGAAACCATAGGCTGCGTGTTTTATGCAAGGTTATCATAGCTCCTGCTGCGTGTAGGCAGCGTAATGGAAAAAAGCTTACTGTTAAAAGTCAGGTCAAACCCCCTTCTGAGAGAGATCCCGCTATAATTTATTTCCTTTTCCTTTTTTGTTTTTTTTTTTTTTTAATAAAGAAAGGATACTACTCACAGGATATTATGCAGTCATGAATTTATCGCTTCCCTTGAGTAGTGCATTTTTTGTGGAAGTTTATGTCATAATGAAACAACTTATTTCCCTTCTTGTTGTTTAAAATAAATGTAATTTCAGAATCTTCCTGGCGCATTCTAAAGAGATACAATTGACCTTCTCGTGCAGTGACATTTATTTTCCTGAAAAGATAGTACGCCCCATGTGGTACTGCTGTTTAAAAATCTCATTCTATGCTATTTTAAAGACTTACGAGGATCAGTTTTTCTGCTAGTGCGAAGCGATGCAACGTTGAAGCCACCAGTGATAGACTTATAAATAAGAGCTGAATGTTTAACCCCAGTTGATTATGTTAACTTTCGGAGGATACTGCATTTCAAAATGTCTATGTCAGGATAGAACTAGATAAAGAACTAAAGACGTAAGTGTTCGGAGTTTCCCCTCCAACAAGGGTCACTGACCTGGAGACTGGACCCTTCCAAGGAGTCAGGTTTCTCCGCTCTTTCTGCTCTTTGAGGAAGCAGCAGGAGTACAATTGCTTGAGATTTCTGAAGAACTCGGCTCGGGGAGTCTGTAATTCAAACACATGAAAGATTGTCATAACCTGTGGGGCGTCCCATTTTCAGCCGAGGTATTTTTGAGCAGTCTCTGGCTAGTAGCAGTGCTAGTCTGCGTCTTCTATACCTCGCAGGAGCTTTCAAGCACCTTTGTTTTTTTGCAGACAGAGCGAGGGAAGCTTTTCTGATAAGATTTGGCAGATGATGCTTGCACAAGCCTCAATCCAGCTTCTTCTGGCACTCGTGAAAAACCTGAGCGTAAAAACCCCAGATTTGTGCCTATCATAGCTGTAGATCAAGAAAAGATGTGCATAATGGCAGCACCTTGTTTTAAGATAACAGCTTAGCACCGACAGGGACTGCACAGAAAAAGCAAACTTCAAGTACACTGTTCTACAGCTTAAACACATTGTCTGCTCCTTAAAACTTTGGCTGAATTCCTGAATGGTTTAGGGTTTTATTTAACAGACTGCAGCTGGAATAGCCCTTTTGACACTTGGCTTACTACATACTTCTGTCCGTAAAAAGACTCTTTATATTGTGGCTGTCAGGGCGGTGGAAATTTTTTTTGCTGATAAATAAGGGGGCATGAGGAGACCTTTCTGATAGGAAATGTATCAGCTGGCTTCAGTCTTACCTCCTGCATCATCATTCTCACTTGCTGGGATAAAGGATCAAACGGAAGGAGTTGGTGCTAGTGATGGGATAGCTCCTGAGAGCATTTAGAGGCTTGAATATTGTTTACAGCTTTCTGAAAAGCGCTGAATCTAACTGGAGTTTCATTTAGCTGTCAAGGTGTTTGAAACTCTCCTTTTCTCTCCTCTAGTAAGCACATTAAATGCATTTGCTGGAGCAGTGGGAGAAGGATACCCTCCCGGCGTCCCTGTTTTACCACAGAGTGTGGATGGAAATACCCATAGATAGGGGTTTTTTAGTTGGTTTTGTTTTTTTTTTTTGTGGGTTCTTTTTAAATTTTTTTTGACATTCATGTTTGGTGGCTGCATTAGCGTGATTTTTTTGGTATGCTGTACTTAGAACTCAGTTTCCTTTGAAGGGGTTTTGACAGATTGTGACAATTAATTCTCATCGCATTCTACAATTGAAAAGCAGATCTAATTTAACATGAAATAGTCCGAGTTTTCCTTTTTATTCACAATTATAAATCCATTTCAGTGTGCAAGCTAGCTACAGAATACAGGCTCAGAGAGACACTCTGTCATAAAAGGGAAAGCTAATCTCAAAACAAATGCAAATGAAATACCCATGTCAGAAACATGCAGGGGTATTGCTCAAAGCGTGGTGTCGAAGGTGCGGTTGTGAAACCCTCCATGAACATCATCAAACACTTCTTCTTTAGAAAAAAAATACACTATTTACAGAAATGGCAGTGACCCAGCAATTAAAACCCTTAAGCAAAACTGCATCACAAAACTGTTCAGTAGGAATGATTGGGGGAGCTGCTTGAAGCCTCTACTACATTTGTCTCTACCGCACTCAGCTGTGAAATTTTTTGGCTGCGACATTGTTACACTTCTAGCAAATTCCAGGAGAGCTGAGCAGTTAATTTTCATTTGTTGATGGAAAGAAAAGTGATGCGCTTTGCTATAGAGTAGTTGTTAGTACCTGCTTTTGCAGTGGTTTGAAGTCTAAGCAGTTATTCCGATTTATTTTCTTTGGACAAATACACAAAATACATTTAATCATGGCCAGGGATTAACACTCAGGGCAGTTGAGTTGAGCATTTAGAGAAAACTTAGCTCAGATGTTTGAGAAGCTTGCATTGTGTTTTGACCACCTTCTTAGTTCAGATAAAATCCCACTGAAGTGAGTGAAGATTTAGGCACCACCATGCTGTGTTGTGTTTCTGTTAAGTAATATCAACCAACGATTCAACCTCTGTGCGGACTTCTGCAAAGAGGTAACTATTCTGTGCATTTTCCAGCTCTTCTGGCATTGCTAGTACCTAACTTCACAAAGCAGTAACGAAACAGCGTTGTCAGGGTAAATAAATCTAAGCAGAAGTCAAGAACTTAAAAGAAAAATGCTGAAGGCAAGTTATTATGCTATCAGGAACAGTTTACTGATGTAGTTTGGCTGGTAATTACATGGAGTATGGCCTCACGAGCACGCCATAGCAGTGTGAACTGTAAGGGTTTGGGAGTGCACAATTTATGTCACCATGCGAGAGTTTAGTACTGTGTAAGAAAATGAAACCCATTTTTCTTTCCCTTCCTTTCCTATATACGATTAATGTTAATTTTTTTTTTTTTTTTGCCCATTTGATAAAGAACCATCTGTGAATTTATCGTTTACATTGTTAGATCTGAGTCTGTCTGTCATAACCAAAATAGCACCTTCCTGCCTGGCTTTGGGGGAGCATTGGTGAAGCTGCACATCTCTTGGTACACGGGTGCTGAGCTGTAAGCAAGCAGTCTGTAAGCAAGCGAACTCAAGAGTGCCTCACTTAAATTTAACCAGGTCCTGAACGAGCGCCTTCACCACAAGAAGCTGTGGAGACTTGGTGCTTATTAAATAGCTCAGACTCACAATGCCCCTAAGGGATCGGTTGCTGCAAGGTGACTAGAGACTGGGGGGGCTGACAGCCTTGAACGAGTTGGCGAATATCTCGGGCTTCAGGGAAACTCTTCTCTGTAATGCAAAAAATAGTCCTGACTGCTTGTCAAGGAGGGGAGTAGAATACGTTTGTATTAATAGAAGCAGGAAACGTTGCCCTTCTGAGCACTGCTCATTTTAACTGTTTGATCACTTAGAAACGATGAATGGAGGAATAATGAGAAGCAGCGGTTAAGTTAAGGAGATGGAAGCCAAGGTGCTCCTACCGCTTGAATCGAACATGTAGAGTGTTTAGACAAGACGCTATCTTCCGTAAGGCTGAAGTGTCTGTAACGTTCCCATAACACTGTGCTGCAAGTCAGTAGGATGCTTTATTGTTTTATTTCCAATTTCTCCTGCAATTTGTTCATGCTTTGCCCACTTTTGTGGCATGTTTCTGTGCATGTGGTTTGCACAGCTCAGCAAATTTGAATCGCTTTTATGTGCCACATCCTGAAAAACACCACCAGTTAAAGATCCCTGCTTCCCCTTTCACTTAAGCAAACACAAGTCCTACTGATTTGCGAGTCAAAGCTGTCTGGTTGTCTCTGCAGGCAGAATTGGACAAGGCTTGTGCCTTTAAAAGTTACGTTAAATGGAACTCGCTTCAGTAACGTTATTAGAGTGTGTGACAGTTCTAAGTAGACTTAAACACATTTTTATGCTAAAGTGAGTTGGCAGCACTTAAGACAGGAACTTAAAATACATTTTGTACTTAAGAAACTCCGTAAAACTTATCAGATAAGACTACAGGAACTGATACATGTAGAACTTAAGAGGAACTAGTCAGTGTAAAAAAAGTTCAGTCTAGAATTGTTTAATCTTTCCTTGTTACAAAATTTCCTAAGAATTCTACCTGAGAAGGATTAGAAATAGAATTACGCTCTCTTTTTGCTTGTTCATTTTGCAGGTGCTCAGTTTTGAATTTTTCATTTTATGTGGGAAACCCACCCTTAAACATAACGGACAAAAAAGAATTGATCAAGACACGCAAGCTGAGCAGCTGCATCACCTAGAACATTTTAAATTGAAGCTAAATTGTCTTCAAGTGGGCTGAGCCCCTCAGGGAATAACCCTAACCCTTATCATAAGGTTCTAAGTTTGTCCAAGAGAAGCTGCGAGTTCATAGATAATATTGCAACAAAATAAGAAACTCCTTAAGTCTTGAACATCAGCGTAGGTATGGAGAGGCAGGACACAGCAGAGGCAGGTACCGCTGGCCTGTGGACAGCCTTCCTGCAGCTGTGCCGTGGCTACGGTGTTCAGCTCTACCGATCTCGTGGCAGGAGTGGTATTAACACAACCTGGCAGAAGGTTAGCTACCAGTATTCCTGCGGGGGGAAAGGGACAGCGCGACGGGAAGGAATCATTCTGGGAGAACAGAGTAATACACACATCAGTAGTTCTTTTCTCAGGCGGAGCTTTTTTGTGAAAATGCCTGCGCTGACATGAGTAGCACCACGTGCTACGTGGTACTTGACCCCACGTGATGAGATGTCTCAGCATCTACTCAAAGTATCCACCTCTTGGTGAAAGGAGAGGAGGCCTCAGTGTTTGTGGGGTGTAAACTCCAAGGCTGAAGTGGGGTTACTTAGAACCATCAAATGATCGTACCTAGGAACACTACAAGTGAACAAAGGATTAAATGCATCCAGGGTCCTTTAAAAAAAATATTCGTAACACAGCCAGTGGCGGACTCTTGCTAAGGCAGTATAAGCAGGTAGTGGTATAAAAATCTTACTGCCTAACTGTGAAAATTCTTTCCAGTAAAACTCTTGTTGACGATAGAGGGAAGTCTGCTCTGGTTGTGAAGAACAGTCAGCAAAATCCCTCTAGCATTCAGCTTCATCTGAGCACAGTGACGGATAGCTACTAAATATCCAGGGGGTTTCCAGTCAGTTAGACGGTTCCTGTATCAGTCACTGTGCACGACAACGCTTTCCTACCTTTAAGTTAAATGGATTGGCACAGCCAGATCAGTGGCGCCCAAAGGGAACTGCTGCGTAAAATGTGCGTGGCAGCAGCACGCTCAACGGCTCTCAATGCCCGACTAGTCAATTCCCATCCTAAATGTGGTGACAGTCATGGTCTCTACTCTGAACCCCAATGCCTCAGCAGAGAGGGGGGCCATGCAGGCTGTTGACAAGCCTTGGTGGAAAGCAAACCTGTACCCGAACGCCTCAGAGTCTTAACAAAAAAGTCATCAGGGAGAGAGAGGCTGGAGAAGAGGGGTAAGCAACCCACGTAGGACAGCGAGTTGGTGCCAGAGGAGGGAAACGAACCAAGTCTAGCGAGTGGTAGTCAGCTATGCTGAGGTAGGCAAGAGCTGTTTCACCTCAAGAACAATTCTAGCCTTTAGGTTTGTAAAACCTATTGCAGTGACTTTACAAAAATGCGCTGCAGCCTTTCCCTGTGGATCTAATGCCTTCTGCTCTAGGTACGCTATCAGCAGCGCTTCCTTGGTCTGACCTGCCTTTGCACTGGGGTGATAGAGAATTACAAAACTCATACGAGCCAGTCAACATCTCCGCTGTTACCTGCTGTAAGGCAACGAGACGGGTCAGCAGAGTTCACGCTTAGGCAGTGCGGGAAACTTAACAACCACCCAGTTAGTGCTCCACAGTTAGACACTGGTAAACGCACAATACCTCTAACGTGAATGTTTCTTGAGCCTGTGCTGTCTGAACGGCTTGTGTGTCAACGACTGAGTTGCAAGCAACTTGGTTATTGAGTAGTAATCAGGGACTACAGTATTTTGCAGCAGTCGATGCGTCTGCCTTGAGCCAGCTCAACTCAGAGCTGAAATTCCTCCCTGGTCTACCTTGCTTAGAGTATGTCGAGTCTGCTCTCCCCTTTTTCCTTAAAAGATGTCCCTCAGCTGCAGTTGAGGGGAGGAGGGTCACCCAACCGACTGCACGCTGTTGAAGATTTTTCAAGAGCAAAATCAGCTTAAACAGTTCATTATGAATTATACATCAACTTAATTGGATCATTTCCTGTAGGAAGAAAATATGCTCAGTTTATGCACTGGGTATCCAGGAAGAGAACTATTAAACATTTAAGGAGGGGGGTGGGGAGAAATGCAACAAGTTCTCATTAAAAGAATTATTCTGATTAAATCAGTCATCTTCTTTAATCCCCTTGGATGGTCTAATAGTCAAGCTGCACTGGGCGCGAGGTTTAGAACTAACGCTGCGCTATGTTTTCCGTGTGATTGAGACTGAGTAGGTAGTTTTGGGAATTACTGCGTGTAGTTGTTAAAAGGAATCAATGGCCCGGAACAGAATGCTTTCTGCTCTACCCTTCGCTGCTGTGCAGCCCTTAATTTGACATTCTCTGACATATTACAAACCATATCATGTTCTCCTGGAGAACAGAGAGCTTGATAAGCCAGCAACGGAACTGACATGGTTCCAGTTTGCGTGAGCACGCATGTGCCTTGTGATTGGGATTTGACTCGTCAGCTATCCCTGCGTGGCTATCCCCTCTGTTACATAAGGGATGCTGTAAAACCTGCTTAACATGAAGCACTTGCAAGTCTAGATGAAATCGAGTGTTTCCTTAGTGATAAGTTTCTTCGACCCAGATTTTCCTTACTAATTAAAAAAAAAAAAAAATAGCCCAAACAACTTTTTTCCTGTTATGGAAAGTAACAGTTTGTCTTGATTCTTACTTAGATTACTCGATAAGTAATGGGTTTAGGGTTGTTTTTAGTAATTTGGGGGTAAAGGTTCTGATGCTGCTAAAATACGCATCTCTCATGACCCACAGTTTTGTCATCTGCATTTGGTTTACTCAGTGACTGCAAATGAGGTACTGCTTAGGCATTGTATAATTAGAATATTCTCACTAACCTGACTCTGTGCCAGGCTTCTGATAGTTATTTTACACAAGACCATATGTCTCGGTGATTTTTTTCATTTAGAGGGGGGACAGGACAGCAACCTTCCCCCACGCCTTTCGTCCTCGCTCTTTGTCTAAGGCATTGCTGAGCAGCGTTGGGAAGTTAGGTAGGAACTTCTGTAGTTCCTCTGCTGTGGCTTTGTTGGAGAGAAGCATCAGCATGGCATTTCCTACGAAAGCGTGTGTTTCATTCCAAATTATCTTGAATTGTTTCCCGTCTAGCGTTAGGTGGTCCTGTTGCCCGCCTCACTGCTTTCCACACAGATTAGCACTGGGGAAGAAAAGGGAAATGACAGGGCTTGCTGTAACACAGAGGAGACGTGTGATGTGGGAGCATAGACCTTAGATACGTGCTCCCCCAGAGATGTGGGATCACGACCCACAGATACAGTTTGGAATTTAATTTTGCGTATGGATCCCCTGTTTTGGTGTCGGTTATTTTTTAATACTCTTTATTGAATAAGTTCAGACTGCAATGACAGGGACCTTGTGGCACTATCTGAAAGAATGGAAGATTTCAGTTTGGAAACAAGCTATTAACTTGAGTTTAAACATCAGCTGCTGTATGGAGAAACTGGCCTGTCTGGAGCCTAAGGTGTGCTGTGAAGGTGCTTCTAACTTACAGAGGATGATTAACACTGCTCAGGTGTAATTAGGGAAATCAAGGGCTCTACTTGTATTCATTTCTCTTACAATCTACTCCAGCTCTCCATCTTTAAAGCCCAACTCTACCACAGTACAAGGGGGCATAATTCCTGTTCAGGTAAAAAAACTGCAACAACCGTAATGACACCAGCCAACATACAGCTGACATTTTTCACCGCCCTGGTTTCACACGCCATAAGGTTCAATGAATTTGGTATGAAAAATACTGATCTACAGACAGTCAACATTTCATTCTCTATAACAAAAATAGCAAATTAATCCATTACACCAATTAAACACTTCTGCTTTATTTTCATTTCCTTTTTACTGCCTCAGCTATAGTGGGGGAAAAAAGTTTCCAAGTTACAGGGAAAAAAAAAGGAATAAAGCTTCCAGCAGTGCTGCTAAATGACTCACAGTAAAAATACAACCAGATGGGACCATGGGTTAAGCCCAGTCCTAATTCAGCCAATCAGCACAAATGAAACAAAACAATTCTAGGAACTAAACTAAGCACCTGTGTGTGCTCAGTTCTGACTCACACTGCTCAGGCAGGCGGCTCGGCCGCCCTTACTCAGGATAACCAACCCAAACAAGAGCAGAACGCTGTTTTCATTACGTGTTCAGAGGAGATTCACAGCTCCAAGCTGGGGTGAAGCTCAAGAAGGTTTCAACTTACCAAGAAAGGACTAACTCGAGAGCCTGGTTCCACAGGCTCCATCAGCTTCCTGCACCTCCAACACACACTGCTGCACCTCTGCCCTCAAACAGAGCTGCTCCTGCCTACCCCTTAAATAGCTGCTCCCCAAGCCCCAGCCATCCAGGTGGCCGGCATTCCCTGATCAGTGTTCCTGGGAGCCAAAAGCCGTAGGCAATCCCTCATCGGGAAATGGCCTGCAGAACTTGAGTGTTACAGCTGGAGTCAACAGAGGCTTTGCCTAGGTGCACAGAGCCAACTGAGACTAGGAACACTAAAGCGAGCTTTGAATGCTTTTGTGTTACCAGGGCCCTCGCAGACGCTGGTTTGTGAGGCATCTTCCCTTCCTGCCCCCCTTCTTTCAATACATTTTATCTAATTAAATACCTGTGCTTTGCAGTAACAGCTACACCTAAACGTTGTAGGTGGCTAATCTGAGTGTGTTTCCCACTATATCTGGATCAAGGGTGGAACTAAAGGAGACACAGCTCTTTGAGATGCAGGTTTCACGGTTTGCTTGGCACGAACGTGAGGAAAACCACATCCTCTTTGCGTGTCACACTGTGAACGTAGCTCCTCCAGTTTTAATTATGTTTGCAGCTTACCATAGTTCCTAGATCTGCTTTCCTCACGGACGGTTACCTTTTGCTCACTAGGTGTTGTGTTTGTAGCGTCCCTAGAGAAAATGATGAACCCCACACTTGGAAGGGAGAGAGGAAAGAAAAGGGGGTGGAAGTCTCCCCAGAAAGGTCTCAGTCTCGAGTTTGCGGTTAGACTCGTGTTTAAGGGGGTTTTTTAGCGCTTTCTTGCCATCTTTCCGAATTGTGCAGCACACATTTTGCAGTGAGCGTGCACGTGACTGGCTGGCGGCGTATCAGCGAGCAGTGCTCCAGGCACAGGCTCGGCGTGCAATGAGCAGGAGCTAATAACTGCTGTAAATAAGTATTTGCACGTGGACTGTGCAAGTCATTGTGTTGCACTGTCAGCATGTTTTGCACGTGTCTTGCCATATGTGAGAACAGGAACTAAGGTTACTTTTTAAAAGTGAACTTTTTCCACTCTTTAAAACCTGGTTCTGGAAATAGCAAGTTAGATGCCTTGGTTTTATTACAGTACATACGCTTTTGTTCACGGAACTATATTGCCTTCCCCTGCAGAGAGTCAAGCCAGCCTGATGTGGGCTGGGTTTCCAGTGAGCAATGATGTAAACAGAGGCACATGTCTGAAATTGAACCGCAGGGAGCAGAGGCCACCGGAGACTCTGGAATTCTTTACTTGTTCAAAATTATTAGCCTTCCAAAGAGCCCTGTTCCTCTAGCAGTTCACGTTTATACCGATCTTTTTACTGGTAAGCAAACACCTCACGCATCCATACATCATTTTCTGGTTTCGGAACGGTAGACTTAAAAATTGTTATGGTGGCTCAGTAGAGTATCCAGCTGTGCTGATGACCTGCCCCAAATCCTGAACTCGGCGTACAGCTCCGGGGGGGAACAGATGCCACACGAGTTATGATTTACGATGCTGACTGCTGCCAAAAACTTTTGAACTGCATACCGGGGCTAAGCAAAATCGAATGGTACTGTGAAATAAATTGACACTTAGCGTATTTTGTTAATTGTCAATGTACAGTTGGGTTGCTCACGGCTCGTTACTACCTCATTGTTCTCACAGTCTCTTGGAACATGAACTTCGTTAGAGGTGTGGAAGGGAAAGTTGTGGGTTTAGCCTGCACGTGCCGCTGTACTGCACGGTACAGCTCTGTTTCACAGGCTGTTCTGAGCACATGGTAGTCAACAGACTTAAAACGCTGCAGGAGCCGTACTGCTTTACTGTTTAAATGCCGAGAAGTTTTAAGAGGCGGTAGCAAGGGTGGAAAGGGAGTCAAAGCAGAGCTGGGCCCAGTGCGTGACCAGTCACAGAGGTACTGGAAGATGCAGAAGGCACATTTTCTATGGGAAGAAATGTTTGCATAAAGCAGGGCAAGATCCATGACGAGGCAAAAGTTATAAAGAGAGGTGGAGTTTGCAAAGACTATAAACACTAGGGAGCCTTATGGCATCTTGTTATTTGGCTGCCTTTTTGCAATTTATTGTAGGGACATCTGCCTTTTCTATGCTAACGTAATTATTTGCGTAGGTGTATTGTTTCTGCAGCTTAAACCCAACACAACACAACTCTGTTTTTCAATTCAGACACCTACAGGTCAGAAGCTGACAATGTTTCTGTAAAACGTCTCTAACAGAATTAAATGTTTTATTAATGACAAAAAAGCTAAACCACTGAGGAAGCCGGCTGTGAAGTTTATGCGAGCCTTTGAAAGTCTTCTAGTGGGAAGTGCATAGCAATCCATGCCGCTCATACGGATTGATATGGATTTTAAGTACTGATTAACAATAATAAGGCTGTTCAGAAAAAAAAATTGCCAGGCGAAAAGTGGTCCAAACGGAAAAGTTGATAGAGTGGCTGGACTTTCTATAACTGTTTTAAGACAAATTTGTACTTGTGCCTGAGGAAGATTAAACTTACATTGAACGCAAAACCATCTGTGGCTGGTAAGCCTCTGCAATAGCTTGAAAGGTGGAGATGGCCAACAATTGGACAATGTAGAACTTAAAGAGAAAATCTGAATGCCAGTTAGCTGATTCGGGAGCCAAACGGTTCCGGTTCCGATTGCTGCACGCTCTACTGTTGTTAGTGAGCTGATAGAAAGCGTCTGACAGAGAGAGTTGAGTCCAGAGCCTCTGAGAGCTGGGTGCAGGCAAGATCCTACAGGACTGATGTGGAAGGAAGCTTGATCTAATTTTCTGTATGGGACATGAAAGCCTTGATCCAGCAAGGGGCATCTTTAACTGTAAGCCAGGTTCCCATCCCACTGTACTGAACAGAATATTCCGCTTCCCGCTACACATGCCGATAAGGACTGCGGTAGCTGGCTCGCAGACAGAATCAGGCAGTCCAGCAGCTGATTTACGGGTGACCCTTTCAGAAAAGGAAAGCTTGTTTGACCAAATAGAATCCCAACGTATGTCGGTGAGTTTACATCAAGGGTGAATTTGCTTCTGAGTGCCCTTGGGATATTTTGGATGCCGTTATTCTGATAACTTGTGCTCTCAGCAGTATTCTGAAGTGATTAACTTGCATTACTGAGAAATGCTATGGATCCTGTGTAGTATCCATTCACGTAATAGCCGTAAGATGCGATTTCACGAAGCCTGAGAGGCTCCTCTGCCTCCAGCCAGCCCTCAGAAGCTGTGCCGGGTGGCGTTGTCAGCCCTGAGCACAACCTGCATTCGTGCCGCTTGGGACTGAGGTAGCTGGTGTAATAACTGCTCTTAGGGAACAGCGTAACAACAATTTTTTTTGATCTTCGATGCTCGGCTGCTGCAATATGGCAGTGGTGTAGCATTCTGTAGACAGAGGAGCCTTCCCATCGGGTTTCCTCAGCAGTCTGCTGTTTTCTTGTTGTTGGTGAACAAGAGGAAGTTTGGGGCCTGAATTTCACCCCTCATTTTCTTTAAGCACAAGAGGCTGAGTACCTTGAAGAGCAGAACTCTAGTGCCTGCTCTTTGTCCAGCATCCACACCTGCTTCCCAACGAGCGTGCCAACGGCAAGCTCTCAGCTGTGACCCTCTCCCCCTGGATGAGCCCCTGCTTGGCTCCAGCTGTGGCCAGCTCCCCATAGCACAGTCCTGTCTCAGACCTGGAGGAACCCCTCTGTAGTTCCTCCACAGTTCTCCATTTCTGAAGCTGTAAGATGCCAGGACGCAGGCTGACAGGTTTCATCTCTCTTTTGCCCTTCGGTTTGCGGGGAAGCGTTTCTTTGTGGGACAGCTAGCGTGCAGGGAGGTGACTAGACGGAAAGCCTTTGCAAGCCTGGGAGAAGAGAGCCCTTTATTTGGTGTGGAGCTCTGGAAACGAAATGGGTGACATCAACTCTCTGAATCTCTCACTGCATGCTGTTTAGCTAAGGCAATTTATAGTCTCATCTGAATTTATGTTATGCCAGCAGAGTGTTTAACTATCCTATCCAAGGATGGCCTTATATAGCAATTACTTGAACTTTTCTTGTGGGCAGTAGGCTTCTAAATGAATTTGCAATGTCAGATCATTCTCCTTGGTTATTCTGAACTGGGAAAGGAGGAGTTTAGTACAGATTTTTGTAGGGTTCGTTTCAATCTCGCTGACTTCGCAGCCCAGGTTTCCACAGCCAGATAGCTTAAAGTTAATTGTAAAATTGTAAAAAGGGTGGGGGAGAAGGGAGGTGATATTATATGCCTGTTTTGGTTTGCATGTCGCCATTGTTAAATGTGCTTCTGTAACACGCAACCGAGAGCTCCATTAAAAGCTGTTATTGTTGAGACTGGTCAGATCCCTCCTCTTGGGCTGCAGAAGCAATGGCAAGGGTACTGGATTTTAGTGGTGCACGAGCCCAGTGCCTACCCCTTTCAACTGTACATCTTGGAAAGGGGAACGTGGACAATTAACACACACCCTGGAAAATCCCCCCTCAGCTGCTGTTGAAAGGTCATTCCACAGGGGTACTAGAAAGGGTCAAACAGCAACAGCCCTGATCTAGAGATAGAGGCATATTAAATAATGAACATGGATCATAAGGCAAAATGGGAAAGATGCCTTCACATCATTCCTCCTAAAGGAAAGGATGAGCTTTTTATTGGAATGCACTGTGCTAGCTTGGAAGGAATAGCTTGCATGGAAAGAGCCAGAAAAAAAAAAAAAATTAGAACAGAAAAGAGTGTGAGCCAGAGCAAGAAGAGAGTAAAGAAAGGCTGCAGTTTTCTATACATCCCTTTAAGATGTGAATTATGTTCTCCTCTCCCACATGTGGAAGAACAAGTGGGGATTGCTGTCTTGCAAAATACTTTCGTGTTGTCCATTGTGGCAGCTAAACGCAGGTTACTGTATCCTTGTGAGCCAAACCATTCGAACTGGTTGTACTTGGTACAGTTGATAGGATCTGACCCTTTGCAAGAATGCTCTTGATTTTTACTGAACTGGTGGGAAAATTCAGCTCTGCATACAGTTTCAATATCGCTTAGAAGAAAATTTGAGAAGCGGGAGTGTAAGAGGTTGAGCAAGAGCTATCTATATACTTTTAGGGTGGTTCCAGTCAATTCTTAGCAAATTTGCTTTTATTTCTGTTCTTAAGGTCACCTGATGGTTGTTGTTGAAGGGAGGGATTTTCAGGGACAAGGCGGATTTCTATACTATTCCATACTTTTCTATCTACTATTTCTATACTTTTTTTTTAAAGCATGGACTATCATGAACTTTTTTGAAGGATGGAAAAGAACTAGTTCAACTCAGAAAAACAAATTTTACTATTTTCACACAGGTTTTTTCCTAATGTAAGCTTGCTTTGGGTGAAAATGACAGTCTTCGGCTACCACCCTTGCTAAGAGACTGAGGATCTCTGAATAATGCAGCTTTCTCAAGCCGAGTAGAGAAAGGCAATAATTAAAATGGTGAAAGCTTACTGTCAAAGCAGTTGTTTATTTCTAGGAACAATGCTAACACCCAGTAATTTCCTTCTTTATGTCACTAGCAGCACATCTACATGTATAAATATCAATTCCATGCTGCCATGCAGGAAGTCAGCGTATCCTGAACTCTGTATCGAAATCTGCTTTTCTTCATTAATTGCGATCATTTCATCTAGGCCATATTTTATCTCAGTTGGGGTTGGTGTCCCCTGCCCCCCAGTTTACTCTTAAATCCAAAGCAAGTTAAGCCTCTCCAAATAGGTTCTCTTCCTATTTTATATTGCATTTAGTAATACAGTGTTAGGGGAAAAAAAAAAAAAAAATCACTGTCAGATACATAGAAATGCTACTTTCCAAGGAAAGACCGATTATGTGCTTCGTGTTCTCTCCCTGCCCCTCTCTGTTCATTATGTGGCCATACTTCATCGGACGGTGGGCAAATGGGGATGGGATGGGAGTGGGCAAGTTTCTCCCTGTCTATGTGGTGCTGCTCTAAAAAAAGTTAATGAATTCAGTGGGCTTTGTTGATACTGCCAACTGCTAAATTTGTATTTCGTATTAAAGCCAGTCTATAGTCTCATTAACTTAAATTGGACTATTCTTCTGACTCCGTCTCTTCAGAGTTAAAACCAGAAGAGGTTTTTACAGTGAAGGAATAAATCGCTTCATTCTTTCGGTGTTTTATTTTGCACAAAGTACACCCCCCCCAAGTAAACTCTGCAACACTTCCTCTCTCTACACTGAAATAGGAATCTAAAAGCTAAGTCCTTTTTTGGAAGCGAGATGAGATCCTCAGCTAATATAGACTGGCCAACTTGCACAGCACTTCCAAAACTGCACTGCTTCCCAAGATCTCTGTTGCTCTGTCTCATCCCAATGTATGTACCTGCAAGGTGTCTTTTTTTTTTTTTTTAAGTACTACTTGATGTTTATAAATGAGTTTTGAAGCATTAGAAAGGTAATTTGTGCACAGCAGTTTGTGTAAGACAGGTGCTATGGAAAGCATTAGATGAGGCAGGCTACTTTTTTTCTTAGAGCTTAGCATGCTTTTTGTCATACCAGTGACAAATCCGCTGATATTTCTATTGGGCCTGAACATGTAGCAGCAGAAATCACTAGCAAATAGAGTAGGCTGAGTAAAAAAAAAAAAAAGTATTTATAGGAAGGAAAAAGGAGTTACGAGTAAGACAGTTATGTTTACTGAAAGGCCAGCTCAGGAGCAGGCACGGTTTTGGCAGATGGAGGCCAAGAGGGGACAGTAGCAGGACTTGCTACTGTGTGCATGATGCCAAGGACCTGAATCGATTCCCTGTAGCATTACATACAAATGCCTGCTAAAAACATACCACTCATGACAGGGAAAGCTACGTAAAGACATTGTGAAAGTTTACTGAGTGAGAGGAAAATTAAAAACCCTTGGGAAAACTGATCATGTGAAGGTACAAGGAAGCTACATTGTGGATTGTTTGTGTGTGTTTAACCCTACAAGCTTCAAGAGACTCCTCCTCCCCGAGTTAGCAGAAATCCTGTTACCTGCTTTGAGAGGGGGATTAACCTTTCAGTAGTAGGTATCGCATCTCCTTCCTGGACAAGAACAACAAGTAAGGGACTGGGCCCTGCTGTGGGACTGAGAGCCTAGCAGTGGGAGCAGAGCATGGTCTCACAGATTCCAGCAACAGTTGTAGTCAGACAAGCTTGACCCATTCCTTCCGAGATGCACTGTTTCCCAATGGAAAATCAAGTAGTCTGCAGTAATCAACACCTGGGTGCTATTTATGCCCCTCCTTAAGTTATCACAGATAACTTGATCACTTGATATATTTGTAGGTAGTGATGTGTGACTTGACTGAAACTATGGGTAGTGTCCGAGACCTCTACAAGTACAAATCAGTCAAAGGTGTCTAATTCCTCCTTTCTCTTACATTCTATCCCTTACATTTCTAAGTCACCTGTGGGAGTATTGTTTTGTCCCAGCCTTTTGGAAGAATATACCCTGACCGGTTGGAGAATTAAAGCACGCTGACTGGTATAGCAGTGAAAAAAACCCATTCCAGAGAAGGCAGCGCAGTCCATAACACCATGCATTCTTGCTCTGCTTTACATAGGGCAGGATGCCAGCACTTGGAATAGCATGCACTTGGGTTGACCCACAGATGGTTGGAGAACTGCTTTTGACTGGATTAGGTTTTGGATCAGGCTCCTTGTGTGACTAATTTTTGGCTTAAATGTTAGAAAATGGATAAAGGAGGTTAGTGATCTGGACAGATGATTTAAAGACCAAAATCAGACATCATTATGTTTTGAAGACTGTCCTGGATTTAAGAAACTAATCCAAGTCTTACGAACCCATAGGAGACTTGACCGTGCGGGCTTGCAGAAGTTTTATATGGTCAAGGCAATGTCCTATAAAGTCAGACTTAGGCAAATTAAGCCTGTAGCTGTGCATGTCTAACTTCTAGGGACAAGCATTTATTTTAAAATAATATTTCTCACTGAAATAGCACTCTGAAACCTATTTATGACTTGTTTCCTCCTTTGTAATAGATTTTGGAGAAATCATGCACTGAGATTTTATATTTGGAGCCATCCAGTGTCTGTGTGGGAGGTGAGTTTTTATAATTTCAAAATAATATTCAATTGCTAGAGCACTGTGATTTCCCTATTTTACCTGAAGGAAAACCCCACGGGTCTCTAGAATGAAACATCTCTATCTCAGGAAATCCTCAAGGAGTTTAAGAAAGATCAGATCCTTGTCTGTTGACTCATTTTTCTCCTCAGAGGAGCTATCTTCCAAGGCCTACTTTCATAATTTAGGCAATGCATGTATAAGTTTGAGACTCATTTATCTGCCTCTGTGCCTTTAGTCATGCTCCGCTCTTGCCCTCAGGTTCAAAGCAATGATACTTACTCTGTGACACTCCCATACTGTTTTACCTATGGTTACAGAGTTAAGCTCTGGCAATCCTCATAACATGTGAATTCATACAAATTCTCAACAGTGTTTCTAGTGCCCCAAATCTGTGGAGTTTAAGCAGTAAAGCACTTGACTGCATTTTTGTGCATCAAGTGGTAAAACGTTTATTAAGTAAAAGAGTTGCACAAAATTTGAAGGGCTTGCCTTCTTTCTGGATTTCACAATTCACACTTAGTTGGAGACCAGTCAAGGTAGTTGCAAAATCTCCTTGTTTTAATGTTTTCGTAAAAACGTGGATCATCTCAATGAAATCAGTGGCCTTTGTAGACAAACCGTTTTCATTC
>NW_009259591.1:360020-379248 GCF_000687185.1 Egretta garzetta
CAGAATTCACAAATAGCATGGCCCTTACACAACTGCCAGAGAAACAGCAGTAAGGAGAAAAGTTTTCTTCATCTGACACTAAGTGTGTCTGATCCAGGGTTGGGGACTCTTCTTGTTGTGGAACCCAGATTTTTCGTTTATTAGAGTATTCATTGAGAAACTGTTTCTTACTGTGCAGCTGAGCTCCAGATGCTATGATAGTCAGAATCAACTTCCATTTTAATAGGGCCGCCTCAGTGATAAAGATTTGGGAACAAATCTTTATTTTTCCTGTACGACCTAACTGAAGAATGTAGTACCAGGGGTCAATTAAAAAGGAGACCTGAGTAAGTTTGAAGCGTTCCTATGTTGTGCTTCCTTTATTGCAGGCTGTATTGAAATTCTCCTCATCTAACTTACTGCAGTGCACTAAAGATTGGTAATTTTGGGTTTTTGCTTTTCTCTCCAGAGGAGTTCCAAGTTGTTCTTAGAGGAAGTGGCTTAACCCTTGGTGGGAGAACTGATGGTATTACTTGCACCTATCAAGTGAATGGAACTACAATTCGTAAGTATTGTAATCTGAAATGATCTGCCTTTATGTTTCCTAATAAGTTATTTATTTTTCTTCTCGTTACTTCATTTAATTAAAATCAAAAGAGAAAAAAATATCAAAGAGGAAGAAAACAGGAAAGCTCTGAGGATTAGTAAGAGGATCCACGTTATTTCACATCTTTCTCAGTGGTTGCAATTTGCTACCATTTGCCATTGGCTATAAACTGAGTGGTGTTTGGCAGCCCAGCTAGCTGTGTGAATTAATGTGGTGATAACCGCCTGGCTCCCGATGTTCAAGTAAGCAAATGTTGGCCGATATTAAAAAAAAAATGACCACAGAATGTACCAACCAAGTGCCCCTTCTTGTAAGAAGACCTAAGCCAAGACATAGGCTCTCATCGTGATTCCCGAAGGCACTGTTTTCCAAGGTGCACTTACCTTGTTATCTTGGAGCATCTCTGCCCATTCCCTCTGGTGTACCAGACATACAGCCCTTGTGCTGGTCGTTTCAGGGCCTTGGCAGGGCGTGGGTGCCCCTCTGGGACAAGGCATCAGTCCTCTTCCTGGAGCTCCTGCAGCAGCATAGAATAAGGCCGGGTCAGAACAGTTGTACTATTTTGTCTCTGTATTTTGACAGGGTTCATCAGCTCAGTGTCCCAAGCAGCACTCTCCTCCAGGAGTAGGTCTCACTGCAGCCAGATCCCTAGCTGGACTCTGGTTTCCTGAGCTGCGGAAAGGAATTCTGTTTCAGACAGAGCGACCGTAGCATCTGTTACAGGCACTTTCCCTGGATGATTTTTTTTTTTTTTGGAGGTGTGCAGATGGGTGGGGCTTTTTTTTAATTATTATTAGTACTCACCACTGGCCAGATTAACATTACAGTCCTTAGTTATTCCTTTATCAAAGTATAAGTGTCACTGGGGAGATTTTTCTGAGTGGAATGCTGAAGAAGTTAGAAAAGCTCTACAGGTAATTGAGAGGTAGTGCAGACTATTTTCTTCTTGCTATCTGATTAAGTAAGTATGCTCATGGAGAATTTCATTTTCAACAAAATATTCAGGACTTGGTCTTCTCTTGCTCAGTGCATTGACTTAGAGCAGGGCAGATGAAAAATCATGCCAGAAATTGGGTTAGTGTCCTTGCGCTGCTCTGTTCCCTGAACTGGTACAAGGATGGTGAAAAAAATGCCATTAATGGAAACCTCTGCTATTTTTTAAATCCAAAAACTAAAGCGGACGGCTAGTGGAAGTACATCCAACTTCTTGCTCTAAGTGGTACCCCCTAGAAGCTAGCCAGACTGGGAAATGACCAAAAATGGACCTGTAGAAAAAAAACAACTCATTTTTTCCCTACCTACTGTCTGATTTTTACATTAGTCTGTCAAATTCCTACCCAGTTGAACATGTGTTTCCAGTACATATTCTTCCTTACTCTGGATATCATATGTACTTGAATGGGCTGCCAATCTCTCCTGGCTGTTACATATCTAAAATAATGTGTAAGAATAACAGAATAGCACAGTAGTTCTGGATAAAGGCAACCTGTGTAAATAAATTCTGCTTGTGTAAGTAAATTCTGCTTGTGTAAATTTCCCTTCAATTTCAATGGAAATTGTCATCTTTATTTCCCATGTTCAACTATAGCTTGTTGATTTAAACTTGTGGCATAACTCGCTTCACAGAGCTAGAATTTGGAATGTGGCAAAACTACTGCTGCAGTTGTGCATTTATTATCACCATGTACCTTTCTTACTTGGAGAAGCGGGTAAACAGATTAGTTTAGTTCCAGGTGAACACAACTCATTTCACACTATCTAGGGTAAATCGCTGAGACATCAGTTACATGACCTGAGGTTAACTAGAACTTAAATTTCAATTTAAGCTGCTGGTGTGCAAGTCATCAGGACTCCTCCGTTCTGTTCTTGCTTTGCTCCTGACTTCTTGTTTACCATGAGCAGTCACTTCTCTACATCCCAGTCTATTTGGGAAATTAAAGTGATAGCTAATACCTTCTTCACTTGAATGTTTTGAGGCTTGCATCAATATGGTTATGTTTCTAGTGGCGTTCGTACCCTTCAGGATCTCCTGATGGAGTGCTCTAGGCTAACTGGTGGAGTTAAGGACCTATAGAATACAAGCGTTAAGGAGGCAGTTAACCATTTTCAATAAGCATCATCAAAGTCAACCTCCTCTGCCCTGCCGGTGGGTGGTATTATCATACCTAAAGTTTTGGCATTATTTAGTAGCAGTGCTAACAGCATAAACCAAACCTCCTTACTGTACTTAATGACTGGCAGGTTGCAGTGCTGTTCAAATTTGGGGATGGGCTGGGCCTTGCTGCCAACAATAGCCCTTAGGAACGTGGGTTTTCATGTGCCCCACGCTACAAGCAGGGGATGAACCCGCTGTGGAGAGCATCCAGAGGAAGCTGGCAAGGATGGGTAGAAGTCCAGAACACAAGCTTTAAGGAAGGACAGAAAAGTTCAGTTTGTTACATCTCAGGAAAGGAGGAACGGCCAAAGCTATTTTTAAGTATGGGCTGCTGCAGGGCTGAAAAGAATAAGCTGGGCTCTCCCAATCCACTGAGAGCAAGAGGCAACAGGCTTTAAAATCTGCAGCAGGTCTAGGTGAGATATTAGGAGAATAGTTATCACTGCACACATTGCTCAGACCTGGACTAAGTTACCTAGAAAGCCTTTTAACAGCTTAGATCAGTGTCACTGAAGAATGCCTGAATCGTGTTGCTTTCTTTAAATGACCTTTTGAAATGTTTTCTGACTCTGGTTTCTCCGATTTCTCTGATTGTTCAGTCTTTTATAGCTGTACGGCATGTGCATGTCTGCTTTGCCATGGTAGAAATAACTATACTTGGACAGGGTGAAGTCCCCAAATACTTGCTAGCATCTGATGTGAGAATTTCCAACTAGATCTCTGGGCTGCTTTTTTTTTTCTTGGCTTCAGGAAAGGCACACAAAGGGAGGGGAATGGCATAGTGATGTATTTATTATACACTGCAGCATAAAAACACAATCTGCTATATGGGGTCTTGCCAGAGGCCTGCTAAAACCTGCCCAGGTTCTCATCTTCAGCAACGGACAACAGCAAATGTGTAGGGAGTAGTACAGAAAGGAAACAGGGCAATTGAGTTTGATCCTTCCCCCAATACACAAGCTCGTTCTCTACAGCTCTGTGCCGGGCTCCAAGCGCTTTTGTCTCAGAGGAAACCTAACAGAGAACAGTGGAGCTAGAATGGACAACAAGGTAGGAAGGGCGCTTTGAACAGGAGGAAGGAAATAGTCCCAAGAAAAGGAAAATATTTCCTATGTCATTGCATTCTCCTCTACCAAAAACTGGCAGTCTCTCAGCAGAACCCTCACCGTCTGAAGGCGTAACGGAGGGTACTCGCATGAGGCTGTACTTCAATGTTAGAGTTCCCCTTACTGATAGCCTGGGCTCCGCTTTGGGACCAGCCTCAGAGCAAACAGTGATTTTGTCAGTTCTCCTGGTTTTCAAAGATGCATTTGGCATGTTTCTCTTTTTGCATTTATAAAGAAGCATTACCAAATGCTAGAAAGGAAACCTGCCAAATGTAGCTGTGGGATAGAAAAATAATCTATGAAACATACCATTAAGACAAAAACATATGGCAATGTGCTAATCCCTCTTCCCCACTTCACAACTAGCCCCAAATCTAGGCCAAGCAGTCAGTGCAGATTATAGCACACAAGAAAAGCTCACTTACGCTAACAGCTCCTCCTTCAGCTGCCCCCGAACTACTTGCATCTCTGCCTGTTCCCTAAATGCAGGGCAGAGTCATCTCCAAGCTTACCTGGCAGATCATTTATCTGCTCTCACCCCTAAGTTAGGAAATAGCCCATGCTTGCAGAAGCAGCTCCGGCACAGACATTAACTGTTCTACCGTGGGGAAGCTGGCGAGGATGATTCTGCAGACATAAGCAGAATTTTTCCCAGCTTCCTGAAGACATGAGGTAAAAGAGCTTCCCTCCTCTCCTTCCCACGACTGCAGAGAAGGAGCACTCTCCTGGCCACAGTGCTCTGCAGGTAGATGCTTTAGAATTTTAAGATATTTGCAAAAGCTAGCAACTCAAAAGCATGGGATCGGAGAAACAGACACTGATCACAACCGATAGAATAGTCCTTGAACGCAATGCATGGACTTGGAGCTAATTAGAAACAAACCTTCGTCTTCCAAACATTAGGAAACCCCTACCCATGTTCTCATTCTTACCAGAAGTGGTCTTGATTCTAGGAAATTATCTGTCTGGAAGAATATGAGCCGATTTGAGTAAAATTAAGTAAACACGGCTCATGCTCACATTTAAAGCCAACTCTGGGTTGTTACGTTCAAGGTGCAGCTTTAAAGCAGCAGCTTTATTCCCTAACTTGGGCCTGCCTGGCTTGCAAGTTCCAGACACGACCAAACCAGCACACAGCATACTGTGAGAAGGGAAGGATAGCACCTTCACACATCAGCTTCTCTTTTAAGCGGCACAGTATATTGAGTTCATGTGATTTGTTTTTTCAGATGAAAGACCAAAAACGGTGGAATCTGATTTTTTGCTCTGCCCTGCACCAATCCTATACAAAAGCGGCCAGTAAGTACTTGTGTCATCCTGTGTTTTGCTCGAATTGGACCCATTATTGCTGATGTTAATCATGAGCAGTTTTGGCTAGAGGCAGTCTTTTGTTGTTTTTATGGGGGGTGGTTTGTTGTTGCTTTTTTTTTTTTCCCCGTCTTGTGTTATTTCCCCGGTGTATTTGCCAGCTTTGGAATGGGCTTTAAATAGTCATCTGTGACCAAACCAATTTGGACAGTGCCTTAAAAATGAATATTCAGCCAGTTTATTAAACACTGAAAAGGTCTGGCTTGTCATAAGTTTTATGCAGATTAGCTGTTTTAACAGGGCATAATATGCTCTCTTCTGGATAATCTTTAGGCTCATTGTTAAATAGATTACATTATCAGTGACACTTACAAGCTATTATTAAAATCATGTGTCAAGATGCGTACCACTGCTCAACATGCAATGATAAAACGAGGCACTAATTTAACAACGGCAGCAGTCTCCCAACAGCAGTGTGGCTAAACTGCAGTTCTAGCCTTATTCCAAGTGTCACTGGCCATGGCCGCACATTACTTCTGGCCCTTTGAGAACTAATCCTTCCCCCCTCCTCTCCAATTCAGATGTGCCCCTAGGCTTTTAAGATCACTTCAACTTCATTGTTCATGTTTGTGAAATTCTAAGCTAATCACAAGTCAAAAAACCGCATGTCAGATCTCAGGCCTGTAGGAGGGCGAAGGCTTTCAGGCTGCTGACTTTCACCCTGTTTTGCAAGTAGTTCTTCCCAGCTATTTGGGATGAGGTTAATATTAATCCAGTAGGAAGCTCAGCAGTTTGTTACAGCTGCGCATTATCATTTTTCTGTGGCCTTTTTTAGCAGTTTAGGAACAAAGCATATTGCATAGATGATTTTTAGTAGTTGGCTTTCTGAGTTAAGCAACAATCAGCTGCCTCAGTTGTGCTCTAAGACCAATAGCAAACCCGCAAATACACATCTGTTTTGTGCGTTAAATGGCAGCCAGGAGGAGAAAACTTGGAAAGCAGTACAGGAAAAAAAACTTGAGTGACTAACCCCGGCGGAATAGAGTGGGGTGAGTGCAGAGGAGCTGCGTCGTAGCCTCCGTGCAGCAGCCAAAGCCCCGCTCGGGGGAGCGAGCGCTAGTTTATGGCAATGCAGGGAAAACAAGCACGGAGGAGAGTTACACGGAGAGCAGAGCAAGGGGATGAGTTTTTAATGCCGTTACATTTTCCTGATACTCACGTTGCCTTTTACATTACTACTCAAAAAGTTGATCTTGCCCTATGCGCAGCTTGTTAGAGCTGTCTGCCCTGATACTAACTAGTGCAGTCGCGCCCTTGTTGGCTGAGCAAGGCTGCCTGTGGTGGTGTGCCAATGGTCCAGCAAAACAGCTGGAACAAACTGCTGTCATAGCTGAAACAAATCAGCACCATGTGCAGCTCGAAGAGAACTCCTTCTGTCACCGGGCCCATCTAAATCAGTCAGTTTAAGAGCCCTCCTCTCCACGCCGCCTATTTCAGCAGAGTTACCTTAGAACAGAACAACAGCAGCAAATTAAGCCCCCGGTACTAAGCACCCCAAGACCTGAAGCTGCAAATGCTTTTCCACACACCCTTAGTCTGAGAGTACATAAACAGGCTATCCTGCCGGATGAATGTGAAATGCATGGAGTTCCTATATAAATTAAAGCACAGTGGAAGTTGTTTGATCATGCTACATTTTTTCTTAGTCTGTGAAGAGCTCGTTTGGCCTGTGAAGCATTATTGCAATAGACAGCTCACCATATTGTGACTGCAGTGTAGATCAAGCGCCTAATTATGGCACGCTTCTTAGCAGTGTTTGTAAGAAAGAATACATGAACACCACACATGAAGTTGTGCAGGTTCACAGGAAATCTTTTTTTTCCTAAAGCTACTATGTGAAATAGACTTCCGTAACCCGATACCAACGTAGTTACGGCTTTGGCCCAGAGATGAACAGTTTGCTATGCAGAAGACTGACAGCTATGAAAGATACATACATACTTGAACTCTTGACTTTCCGTTGGCACAGCTCAGACTTTTGCTGGATAACTCCCAGTAATTCCTCGTGTAGCGGAGCTAATATTAGTTCCTAATGTAGCAACAACCGGTCTGTTCTTTTGTAGTGCTCTTTTTAGTGGAATTAAGAGCTACAGAAAGTTAGCTTTGTGACTTTTAAACCTGCAGCTTTGCGTCTGGGTAAATGGTAAAAGACTCACTTAACAGGTTTAGTTATATTGTTCTAATTGGAGACATTTCTTGTTGACTGATGAATTTGCAGTTTTCGCACGCAGAACAATAGAAGCCCGTGTGGAATAGATAAAATGGCAAAGTACCCGAGATGTTGGGTCAGTAAACCCCTGGTCTGGATTTATGCCATTGTGGCTTTCTACTTTGTTTCCAGCTGCTGGCTGCATTTAGTTATGAGCCTCCAAAATGCCAGCTGTAGATTTAACCAAGCATTGTTTTCAAAGCCTGTTTTTTCAGTTCCGTGCAGCAGATAGATGTGGTATCCTTAGGTTATGTGACAAAGTGTGTGTGCTGCTTGTGCTGTTTAAAATACCTTCCTGTCCTGCCACCTCGGAAGTGCAAAATTTAATAGTCTGCTTATAAGACCAGCTCATTTTGAAAGACCTCTGATTAGCTAACAGATGACAATCACTTGGGATTTCTACATGAGCAAACAATGCATTATAAAAACAACCTAAAAGAATACTGAAATAATCCAGAGAGGAAAAGTATCAGGTACACGCAGCAGGAAGAAGATGAAGAGACACACCCAGGTTGAGTTGCTTAACTTCGTGTTCTTTGACAGATCACTTAATATACCTTGAGGGCAAGTGTAACATTACAGCTAAACTCGTTTACTAAAAAGGATTCAGATTCTGCTGCAGTGACCATTTGAAGCCTTATATCTTTAGGGTCTTGCAGAGTATTTGAAAAAATCAGTTCCCCTTTTTAGTTCAGGCCTGAATTAGCTGTTCTGCCACAGCTCGAGGTAATCAAACTGAATCAGGGATTTCTTTGACCTCTACATTACTTTAGATGTTTCTGTAGTCATGCTCTGGAAAGAAAACAGAGCCCTTGTCTCTTTGGAAGACTGGTGTATTTTTTTTAAGTCTACATTCTTGCACAACCCTCAGTTTTGTGCTCTTCATTTTGCTCTAATTTCTTTGACTATACATTCAGAAAATGTATCTGTAGGCTTGACTTCACCAACAGATGGCTTCTGTTCCTCTAAGCCAGTGGCAAAATACCCTCTGCCTTCAACGGAAAGACTATCAGAACAATATATGTCTCTTACTTCCTGAATGGTTACAAGTTCTCTTTTATTTGATAAGTGCATGTCAATAATAAAAGTTTAAACTAGCACAACAGTACAATACCACACCGAAATGTTTGTAGTGAATATTTACATGTCTACTACATAACTGCCTCAGTTTGTGTGAACTCTAGTTTGTCACTGGAGTATTGCAGTGAGAGATTCTGGATTTGCTGTTGCTGACTGAAAAAAATCCGGTTTCGTCTTCTGCAGGTAGTCATCCAAGCTAAGCCAGAAGGGTTAGGTCTAGGCTAGGTGGTCAATTATTCAAAATGAACCAACAGGCTGAGAAATTGTCATTGTTCTTAAAATAATTCAGGGAACTACGGAAATTTATTATTTAATGCAGCTGCAGTGTTGCTGGCCAGCTTCCAGCTTTATGCATCCTGCCCTTGAATTCATACAGTGTTTGCTCCAAGATGAGCTCATAAAATGAAATGAGCATTTACCCTCAGCCCAGCAAGATATACGAGCGTCTCACAACACGTTGACTAAGTCTATCTGAGCACATGTACAAAAAGTTGGTTATGTGTTTCAAAACACCAAGAGAAGGGCAGACACCCATTTAAGTGGGACCACTGCTTTCATTTAACCATCACATGGCTTCTCCCTCTCAGGTGAGTGACATTTTGACAACCTTGCAGCCAATGGAGCTTGACTCCACCTATCTGAGGGGTGGACAGAAGCCGGCAGTATCTTCCTCCTTGGGCTTGTAAGCTTAAGGAATAACAAAGCCAAAAAGGACCAATCCAAACATAAACCTGAGGGCATGTAAAACTTTCATCACTGTTACCTTGAGTTTATGATCAGATCGCATGCAGAGATCATACAGTCTGCACCACTCCTCTTAATGACCTTATTTGCCCTCTATTCAAATCATGTTAGCTTCAGCTTGCCTGTATCCCTTCCTGTATCCTGTCCAACACAAACAGCTGGTGGCACTTAAAGAGCAAAGATTAAATAGGAATTTATTTTTTGTGTGGGAGGAAGGAAAATTACTACGCCTGTATTCCCAACTTCTTAGTTGCCTCCAGTTTCAAAGTAGCTGACTTAAGCTTATTCTCCAACGTGCAGTCCACTTGAAACAAAGTGCGCAGCAACACATGAGATAAGCTGTTAGCCATCATGAGACTTTTTTTTTTTTAATGTATTGCTGATAGCAAGAGCTCTCAGCAACAGCCCTAGTTCACAAGTTTAGTGGTAACTTTCAGTGGACTTCCTATCCAGACATTCCAATAAGGAGTTACATTAACCCTATTGAGCAAGTCTCAGAGTCTGACATAATTGGAGAACCAATAGCTCAGACTTACGGCTCTAAGGAAAAGTGAGAACTTTTGTCCTAGAAAGAAATCATAGTGGGAAATGGTCTCTAGGATTAAGCACTTCGCTTTATGCTTCCCAGCGGCAAACGCTACCTTGAGACTTGCTTTTATTTGGCTATTCGCCACGTTTCTCGCAGGAGGAGCCTGTGTTGCTTGTTCTGCACTCACACATGCCTGGGACAGCAGCTCAGAGGGACTTGAGACACATGAGCAGCCTTGTGCTCTTCCTGCGCTGTCACTTCTCAGGTCTTTAGACTTTAATATTTTTGTTTTCAGTTTATGGACGATTTCCTTGTGATCCTGTCTTAACAACTCCTATATTGTTCCTCAGCCTTTTGGAATAACAAGATGAGGGAAGATAGAAGTAACCATCTCCTCATTTTATGTAGCACCTTCAGCCTTTAAGTAACCTATTTCAGGAACTAACAACCACCTGTTATATCCACGAGTCTTCCTCTTGACAAGTTTCTCAGCTTCTCTACACATAACAATAAAACCTTTTTTTTGGGGAGGGTGTGTGTTTCACTTCTAGAAAACCAATTGTTTTTCCAACAGTAGGAAGACAGACCTGCAATTTTTAGTAATGCTATCTGGTTGTTGATGTTTGGCAGTTTGCTTTAACTCCTCTGTCTGCTTCTGTTTCAGCTAGTGCTTTTCTATACTCTTTTTCTGTAGCCTGTAATAGCCTGAACGCAGCCAAGAGTTTCTTACCTCTGGCCAAAGCTTTGGTAGGAGGATCTTAATCTGTGACGTACAGATTTAGGGCAGAACTGGCTGCTCTGCTTCTCACTGTGGATCATGTGCAGGGCTGAGGACAACGGGAATTAACCACAAGCTCCCAGTTAAGCGTGGCTTTGAGAGCATCTCTCAGTAGGGGCTTAAGGGAAGCCAAGGTTCTGTCTTCCAAAGAGCTTGTAGCTCTGTGCAGTTGGACAAGCAGGCTTGTGAATCCAGTGCCTTTCTTCCTATGGGTTTCTGACTAATTACTGTAAAAACACTTTTCAGGAAAACAGTGCTGTGGCAGCCTGTTTGACACTTATTCGTTGCAGCTTACCAGATGCACCAAGAGGTTCCTGCTCACTACTGTAGGGACCTTGAACATGCTTTACAGCAGCTACGCAGGCAAAAACTAAAGCTAGCTGAGCTCCAGGGATTCACACCCCGGCTGCCACTGGCACTCTTGCTCTGTGGCTGCCTCCCTGGGAAACCATCTCACAGTACCAAGAGGAAGCACGTGCTTCATATGTAATTCTAGGTGCTTTGAGTGAAAGGCCGTTCCGTGACAGCGGAACTTGGTACTTGGAGTCATGCTTTCCAGTTTCTAAGTGTCATTTTTATTAATACCACCACCAGATTTAAGAGGAAGAGCATGCACATATGAAAGCAAACAGACACAGTGAAGATGAATGGATTGTGGCTCCATCCTGCAAATTATCTCATTTTGTTTCTGGACAGCTGCTCTCATTCAAGAGCAGCTGAAAGGTGTTCCACAAAATGGTTGTCATGGCAGGCTTTAACAAAGGCTCCTAACTCTCCCCCCCTCCTCCCTGTCCCCACTCTCCCAAAGACAGAGCATGTTATGCCTTTATCCCACCCTCTGCTTCTTGTGACACGAACCTGGGAGCCAGAAACTTGAAAAATCACTTTTTAATTTCATTTCTTGGGGGAACAAGAGCATGTTAGTGGCCAGCAGCATTTCTGAGTTCATTATACAGGCAGAATGCCACGCAAGCGCCTGCATCTTCAGGGACACGTACAATACATGCAGCAGCAGTGAAGCCATCCTTCTCCAAGTTTGACTTGACTATACTAAGAAACAACATTTTCCACTATTAATTCCCTATTCTCCAACACCTGTAGGTCCTAAAACAAGCTCTCCTGCCTCCTCCCATGTGCTGGTATACCTGCACTGTTGTGAAGTACACAGGGAATGACCCAGAGCACTGCAGTTCTCATTGGTACACAGCCATCACATTTCATGGATCTGTTTTTACTGCAGCTCCTTTAGAGGTTCTTTACTTCTTCCCTCCTTTTTCCTGTGGTGGCTCTGAAGAAGTAAAAGCAGTGTTGAAGAAGTGATGCTTGGTAAGGTGACTGATGTTTAATATGTTTGCCTAATTAACTTCTGGCTAATAACTCTAACCCATTAAGCAGCTAGTTAGTACATGTTTCGAATAAACACATCTGGTCCTGCGATGAGTGAAGGTTGTGGCTGCGTGTGGGTGACAGATGTGATGTGGTTTCCCCAGCTCTCCCTTTTCAATAATTAACAGCACACTGGTGAAGTAGCCTTAGACAGCCAGCCTCCAGGCCAGCTGTAGAGTCTCAGGGCTCTGTCTGTGGACACATGCCTCATCTCCCTCATCTGCTCCAGCTAGTACATGCCCTCTCCTCTGGTATTTCAACAGCTACATGCAGCTCTAAGCAATACCCTTCTTTGTAACTTTGGACTCTTGGCTTCTGGTCTGAAAGGCAGCAAGAGAAGGAGGATGCATTATGCCACCCGAGGGGCAAATAGCTTTGATTTGACAAGCCTTGCAGATTGGCATCTCGTACCAAACAAAGGGCATTAGAAATAGCCCTGCCCTGCTGTTTAATTTCTTGGAGCTGCTAGGCTAGCTTTGGAAACAACCTTCTTTTGAAGGAAACCTCATCCTGCAGTCCCCTACTCCATGTGGTCAATAGCTTCCTGGGCTGCCACAGCTGGTAGCTCTTACCCATCTCAGAAGCAAGAAAGGCCAAGGTTAGGTACCTGCAGAAGAGACCATGCCTTCCAGCTCAGCTGTCACTTGGTTTTTTAGATTTTGGCTTTCTGTGGTGGGGCTGTTTGAAGTTATTTTTTTCCAGATTGAGTGAGGAATTATGTCAATAAATTAAGTCAACAGCAGGATATTTTGCAAGAGGCTAATCTGCACAAAAAATTTCTTAAAAAATGAGACTTGAGTTCTTGCTTAGTAAAGGGCAAGATAAGATTTATCCCTACTTCTGAGGGCCCGTGAGCCCTGATCATCTGTGCCTGCACCACAACGCTTAACATGCAGCTGTCATGAGCTGCAGTGGTACGGGCTCAGTCTGACCTTTGTTTTGTAAGGCATCAACAATAGCACAGCTGCCCCTGCATAGCTGAGATCTCAAACCTGCAATTTGGCAAGAGGAACCCAGCAAATTGGATAAATATACATAAACACATTGTGAAGGAAAGGAAAACAGAACAGAATGAACCAGAGCATCATCCTACAACTTGTTTGATAGGGATGATTTAAGTAGGCATATGGTATAGTTAAATGTGCTTTCAAAAACATTGGCCCGATTCTTCAAGCAAATATGAAATAAATATCTAAATAGAAAGCGAGCTGATACAGTACCATTAGTTCTCTCAAAGGAGGCATATGAAAGCCTTTGGAAATATGTGCAAGTGGGGGCTGGGCGTGATGAGCAGCAGATTTACGTTCCCACATAAAAAGTGCCATTAACTTATTGTTAAGATTACACAGTTGTACCTCCTCCTAACACTGCAAGCATTAAAAAAGCAGGCAATAAGCTCATCCTGAGACTTAACCCAGCACCAATTTTCACCTCTTAGTAGCTCAAGTCTTGGCATAAGAGCCTGCCGCAGCCACCGTAATGCCTCTCACACAGCTTCCCTCCAACCCTCACACATAACAGCCAAAAATCAGTGCTGTGCTCATCCTACATCGCCACCTTTCCGTGCCATGTTATTTAGTCACTCAATAACAATTGTAAGTTAAAATTAGCCTTTGTCTTCCTGCATCCTTTTCACCAGATGGAAGAAAATACCAAGTAGATAAGCTAAGAAATTCAGAACGTGTTATTACCAAGTCAGTCTAAACTTACATTGAAATGCTGCTCTTCACAAGTCACACCAGGTACATCCACCACCTGAGCTGCATGCAAATACTCGTGTACGCAAACCCGTGCTGTTTCCAGAGCCTGCAGATAAACATTTGAGATAACCGTTTATTCAGACAAGCCCGCAACTTCATCGAGTTCCACAACTGGAGTAGAGCCGTCGCTTGTCTGCCTTAAGCAGCATTGAGCCAAGTTCACGTAACCTAACAGAGTTCTCATGTGACATGGAAGCAAGTAGCTAAAAGCCTGATGAAGGAGCTAATTACTGTTGTTTGCTATGGCTGGAATTACTGTTACTCTATTTTATCACTTTCTCCTCCCAAGAAAGGTAAACTTTTGGGAACATGTTGCAGCACAGATAAGTGCCGCCGCAGGGAGGCTGTATGCAAGCTGCAAATCTGGCTTGGGTATCCTCCAGAGTCTTTTAAGGAAGTATTATTATTTCATGGGGTGTGTTGAGAATTTTCTCTTCTCTTTCTACAAACTTATGTTTACCTTCTTTTTGTTGTGCTGTTAACAAAATAGTCTTATCACCACCCTTGTGACAATTAAAGCAAGATACTAATTTGGCCACAGAACTAAATTACTCGTTAGCATAAGTGGCAATGCCTGTGATGATTACTCAGTTATTTGAAAGTTAAGCAACTTGTTTGAATGTTCAAGTGTGGGTTTAAGGACCCATTTTCAAAGTCTCGCCCTCAGTCTAAAAACTACATAGTGACTCCATATTGTTTGAAGAACACCTTGCCCAGGGAGAAGGGGGCAATTAACATCCAATAGGCTTTCTCAGTTAAAGGCAGCTCATTGACTCAGATGCTGTACATTCTAGGTAGCACCAGTCAGCACTATAAAAAGGCAAAAGCACAATAAACCCACAGGACTAGTTACCTCTCAGTAACCAGCTGCAGAGCTGTACCTTAGGAGGTGCTCGATGAAGGAGAACAGGCAGTCTGCTGTTGCAAAAGGAGATACCAGCCTTCAGGACAAACAGCAGCCTTCCTTTGGCTCCTGGGCCTTCCGAAAGCCTGCGTGCAGGAGCTGAGCCCTTCTCTTAACTCAGGAAGCCTAAGAACAGACAGCAGGAGAGAAAAAAGGAAGCGGGGTGTTGCTTGCCCCCTTTTAACTTCCTGCTGCCCTGTCAGCCATGTGAGCTCGTTATGCTCGCTAATTGGGAGGATGCCATCTCCAAATCGGGTTGTTTTCACCTGTTGTTCTCATTCCAGAGCCTCTGTGCTCAGGTGACTGCAATGCTTCTCCCTTGTAGAGGTACTGGGGGCTAATTAGGCCCATGGATTTGATATTAGTGTTGTCCTTCAAGGTAAACAACTGTTTCTCCCCAGCAGCACTAGGTAAAGAGAGTCCACGTCAATCAGATCCTCTTCCACCTGGACTAAATTTAAGATTTTCTTTTTTCTCTACACAAGCATTTTGTTCCAACAAAAATAAAACAAGAGTATAGTTACCAATCCCTGGTTACTCCCACAGTCCAATCTCCCCCCTCCAAAATAGCTAGAGAAATAAACTCAGGTAGGGGGACACCAGAAATATGGCTGGATTAGGCTTAATGTCTGTTATAAATATTAACCTCCGAAAATATTTTAGAAATACATTTCGTTTGACACAATTAGACTATAATGGAAATTATTCACAGATGGACACACCTTCAATGAATTGTATAGGCTAACTGGCTGCTAAGACATATGGATCTGATGTTAAAATCAGTAGTTATTGCTAATGCAGCCCTTCACATTCCTCAGCAGGGCACGCAGTGTTCCCAGGGCATTAAGAAAGAGTGCACGAGCAGCACTAAGTAAGTGCTTCATACTGTGCAGCGGCCATAGTATCCTGAGCTGAATTAATAGACTAATTTAACATAACAGTGGCATTTCATACCTGGTTACTTGCAGGCTCCCGTGATTCCATGAGATCAGAGCCAATTCACTTTCAGATTCACTAGCGCGTCCCGGCAGCGAAATGCTCACGTAGCTATGCACTCCTGTCCGTTCCCCGTGGAAAGCCAAACCCAAACAGACAGGATCCTGAACGCCCTGCTGAGAAAGCCGGGTGGTGCTGGGGTGGCAAGAGGGGATCCTCAGAGAACTATCAGTCTGAATTTAGGTCAGCGTTGAGCTACACCAAGAAAGGCAGGGGGAGGGTTTGTACTAAGACTTTACCAAACCGCCATAATGATTTGCATGGAGTGCAGAGCTTGCTGTCCTTGGGAAAAAATAATTAACTGGTCGTTTTTAAGCCTGTGTGCTTGGTGGGGGGAAAACACTCTGACCATTCACCGTAACTGCAGCTTATTAACTGTCCCCAGTCCAAGTCCCATTGGCGCGAGCAAAGCGTTTCCTGCGCGTCCCAGGCATAGGAGGACCACGGCACAGTGGGGCTGCGCGCAACGTTCGGCAGGCACGGTTTTAACCCTGCTCCCGGGGAACTTGCTGTGTTCCTGGTGTGCTGTGCGCAGCTGGGGCTTCTGGTCTAGGAAGAGCAACAAAACCGGGAGCACGGGCTTGACGTAGCTTCTTCCATGGCCTTGTGTTGCCTCCTCCTGCTCAGGGATGTGTCCCGAGATGTGGCGAGTCAGGCTTGGGGTCCTGGAGTGTTTGTTAACTGGGAACGGGGAAGGGATACTCTGTGCTTTGGTTGGTGAGAATGCGTGAGTAAATACTAGTGGTAGCCCCAGCAAAGAGCAGCCAATGCTTTCAAGCCCTGGTTGGCCAGATGAAACCCGTGTCCATACAGGGGGACTGGAGCTGACCCCCCTGAGATGCCGTCCCCTATCTCTCAGGAGGCCTGCGGCTGTCTCCCCTGCCCCGCGGCTGAGCATTCCTTGTCTCCCTCTGCGTGCCACTGCCCTGCCCTTCAGGCAGAAGGTGCGGGGTGGTGCCACAGAGGCTGCCTCGCTGGCACTGCGGTTGCCAGCCTGCCTCCCGAGGTGGGGTCAGCCTGGTCTGGCAGCGCCCTACAACATGCCGTGCTTGCACCGAGTGACGCCTTGGGTTCGCTCCAGCTGTGAGCAGTGGTGAACGGCTCCCTGTTAAACAATCCTGGGCGTGCCATTGTCAGGCACAGGGCGTGCCAGTGTCCCAGCCTTTGGGTAGCCATCAGAACAAAGTGGGGTCCCGGTGGCACCCCTGGTGCTGCCAGGTTGTTGTGTAAGGGATGGTAAAGTACATGGGGGTGAAGTGGCAGGCATGCGAAAAAATTGCGCCTCAATGAGTAGTTCCACCAAACCCTTTTCCCAGCACTGTTGGTGATTTTCCAGTGTGTGATTTCTGTAGACATACATACGTATGGATGCAACTGCACTTCGGATGCATATGTACGTGTAGATGTATTGAGGCCACATACACATGCGCTTGCTGCTGGCTTGCAATGCTAACTGTGTAATAGAGCTATATATTAATTCACGGAGGTAGGGTTTTTAAGGGAAAGCACCCTTTTAAATACATAGATCTATTTTTTCCTTCCTACTATGTACAGCATTTTAGCTATTTTAATGCTGGCGCTTGATTCTGAAATACCTTTGTCACCATCATTTTAATAACTTTTTGAGCAGTTGCCAGTTTAATTTTCAGTGAGTGAAAATTGGAGGTAAATTATTTATTACTTCCAGCAAATGTCTTTCACAATTTTATTTAATTTTTTCATTTTTTTTAATGGGTCATAAACTGGCAGTCTTTTACTGGGTACTCATAAAGCAAGGAGCAAATGAATACTTTGCAAATAGGTTACTGTGGATTGAAATGTCAGCTGTATTTCACAGGGCATGAAAAGCTTCAGACCAGCGCTGCAGTGACATATGGCAGTGGGCCACGCTCCTCGTCTGTAACAATAAAAGAGCCGTGGACATAAAGGAAAGAAAGAACTGCAATTGTTGGGGCTTCTCAAGTTGCATTTTTTGTGTAAATTATTTATTGGAATGGCCCACAGGCCATGACTGATGCGGTTTAAGGTTGCAAGAGTCTTGTGGTTAACTTTGGTCATAAATAAGAGCATTTTTAAAAAAGCTCTTCTTTTTTTTTAGCCTAAGTTTTCCAGGATTGTTTCTCATCCAAGAGTTGATAGTTCGCAGAGAAAACGTAGGAAAATCCCTTCCACATTGAGCACGGGCTATGAACTGTAAATAGACGCCACAGTTTTTCCTACTGGAATGAAATGGCTTTGCGTTCTTGGGTCTGACTGCAGGCAGGCCGGGGTCTGTGTGCGGCGTGAGCAGGCCCGGTGACCAGAACCTCTGGTGGTTCCCCTCAGGGTCTGCAGAATCCGCAGGGTGGCCCAGGCGGGCGGCGTCAGGCGGCAGCGGTGAGGCGTAGCTGGCGCTGGAGGGTGCCTGCCTGGGTGGCTGCAGCAGCGGCGACGCTTGCGCCGCCTCTGTGGGTTGTGGTCAGGGCCGGCCTGAGGAGAGAGCGCTGCTCTGCAGCAGCTCGCAGGAGCTCAACACTTGGCTTTGTTCTGCGTTGCTACCAAACTAGGATAAATCGAACCTTTCCTTGCCGAAACGGGGTTGTGGCAAAAGGTCTGGCTGGCTTCAGGGACACGCAGCCCTCGCACGTAAGCTGTGCTGGTGGGGTGTGACCAGGGTCACAGCGACTTGAGCACAGGGAGGGTTCAAATGGGGGCCCCACGTCCTTTCGGTGCTAGGGTGGGAGGACACTGACACCTCCTCGGCTCTGGTCTCGCTCTCCCTACGTGCCTCAGCAGAAGGAGAGGCGATTTATCTTGGGTCTTTGGAAAACAATTAGGATACTGTGGGGGTATCGTGTAAAGCCCATAAATAATTGCTGGGAGATGTGGCCATACAGATGTACAAAACCAGGCATTTAGCACCTGTGGAGACACCTTGGAGGCGTTTCTGATCACCTCCACCAGGGAGACGGAAGGTACGGTCTTAGGACCAGCTGACCAAAAGCCGTGCTGCTCCTTCCCGCCCGAGCTGAGCCTGTCATGGAAAATCACTGCGGTCTCATACACTTTAAATTGTATTCCTCCAGTCTACAGAAAAAAGTATGAGCGGAGGCTCGACGATTTAGCGATGTTACCTGGTGACATAGGCTGGGTGAGGGCTGAGTTGAGCTTTACTGAAGGAACCTGCCACCCAGAAAACACTGACCATCACCGGTGGGAAACGAAGGGGCCCAAAACGTAGAATCACAGCTGAATGGAACTTCATTTCCAAAATCTTTGCAGTTTATGCAGCGTGCTGAGCTAAAGCCTCACGCATGTCGACGGTTACTAGTGAACACTCGGTGTATTTATGTATACCCCTTTCTCTTGGATGTTTGTGAATGAGTGAGGAGAGAAATAGGGCACCTGGTTTTTGGAACACCAGATTGGAAGGGCCAGGGTTTCTATGGTTCAGAAGTACACACGGCCCGTCAAACAGGTGGGTGCTAAAGGAACGCCCTCCCCCTGTTTCTTACACCTTACAGACATGACAATTTCAGGAAGGAAGCGATGTTGTATGTTGACAGACTCATCCTTCTGAACATAAGATAATTGTGAGTTCACTCAGTGGCTTCTAGAACTGAGCGAGTATGATCAGCTCCTGTGAGC
>NW_009259591.1:379487-428468 GCF_000687185.1 Egretta garzetta
TGCCAACAGGGATGTGTCCCCTCAGCCGGCTGCCCCTGTGCCGACAGGGATGTGTCCCCTGGCCGCCGGGGCTCTCCGTCAGCAGCCAGGCAGCTGAAGTCTGGGGAGAGGCAAAGCTCGGCAGCAGCGAGGTGGCACGCGGCCCCAGTGACTCCAAACCCACTCCTACTCGCAGTGTCCCCGCCGTGGGAGTCGGTGAGCTGCGGGCCCGCTTCTCACTTAGACGCTCGCTTTTCGGGCGCCCTTTTCTGGGGCCTCGTGCGTTCACAGAAAGGCGAACAGAGGCATTGCTGCACGCGAGGGTCGGATCTGTGCCCCTCACTGGCAGCAGAGCTCAGATGAGACGGTGACAGGAGCTTGCTCAGTGGCACCTCCGAAAACACTGGGTAAGCTCCCCGTTTTGGTGACTGGCTGTAATAGCCGGCCTTAGTAAGCGGCCTGAGCGGGCTGTGGCGCGCCTCTGTTCTGTTAATGGCAAGCTTCTTCCTGGCTGTTTTTGCTGGGCTGAGATTTTTGTGCCCCTTTTGGGAATTTGTTTCCACCAGCTCATGCACTCCAGTAGGAATTGTTTATTTGTGATTTACCTGGTGCCTGAGTGTGGCTGTGGTCCGAAGCAAAGAAAAAGCTTAAAATGCCGGAGCTGTACCCTGGTGACCCTGCCCCCCCGGCACACCACCCCTCTGGGACTCGGGCAGGGCGCGTACGCGAGCAGGTTACAGACTGTTACCTCTTTTTCTCCTAAATCCCAGGTGAAAGGCTTAGGTAAGCGAACGGAGCAGGAACGCAGCGCTCGGGCCTGCACAGCACATCAGCTGAGCAAATGGTTTTTTGGTGGGGCTGGAATTTAAAGCTGCCTTTTCTAGTGGAGGACAGTGGTGGTAACGTTACCACTCCTTAGGCCACTGGGGAATCCCTGTTTGAGTGGAGCTTGTCAGTGGACACAAACGGAGGCCAGCTCTAGGCTGCAAACTAAGGTGTAAACATGGGCATTAGTCCACTTCAAAATCTTAGCTATTACACCACTGGTGAGTTCAAGGGAAGTTCGAGCTCCACAAGATAACTGGGCAACGATCCTTTTCCTTACTATGGGTTAAGACGTTCTTCTGGAGCGCTTTATCCAAACGCCTTTCAGGTTCCTGTTCTGCTCCGTTCGCTAGCAGAGACCATCTAAAAACATCGCTTCATTCCTTCCTCGGTAAATGAGACAGACCTCGCCTGGTTCGGCCCAGACTCACCAAGTGTGGTGGCTACAGACGGCTGCTAGAAAAGGACTAAGACAGATGTTCCATACGAAGGCGAGAGAGAACATCCTTGTAAATTGAAGGAGATGATAAATATCACAGCAGGAGTATGTACCCTACTGCACGGCCCAGGGAAAGTCAAGAAAAAGGGGTGGCTTTTGCTTCAGGCTTTAATGCATGAGAGAGAAAAACCGAGTGGGAAGTTTAACAGGATTGATGTTAAGACTTGAAAGCTGGACTCTTTCTAGGGAACCAAGGAAGCCCAACACCTAAGCCACGAGTCCAGGGATTCCTGATACACTGAAGCGCAGTGTTGCAGTGAGAAAATCCACGATGCTCACCTAGATCGATGCTGACAACGCTGTCAGGGTACGGGGGGGCAGCCTGGCGGCTGCGAGCAGGGGGAGCATTGCCACAAAAGAAGTATTTTGTTCCCTGAAGATCTAAGGGATACATAGAACCCTACTTTTATGAAGATCTGTATGAAATAAGTTATATTATCATTTTCGTGGACTTAGCATTTTTTTTCTGTAGGCTTTCTTATACAGGAGGATGACATTAAACACGAGCAGCAGTTAGAGACAAAACAATAATAAAAAGCCTCACATATAAAAAATGCATCACTAACAAAAGTTTTGGTACAGTTTGCTTTATTTAGTGCCTTGCAAAGGAATTGAATTATTTTTTATTTGTTGCGATTCACTGACTCCAGTAACAATTACAAGCAAACTAGAGTTATTCGTTCTGTTAGATCAATTATTCGTAACACAGATAATTTAAAAATGAGTTTAGTGGAAGCAACTTACTTCAGTTTTACTAAAACTGAAACAGAAATTAGCCAAATTAGTTAAAATAGCTTTGAACTCCATATTGACTAAAGCATTTGTGCCAGAATAAAAACTCATGACATATAAGAACGGTGTAAGTGATTAATCATTTTAGTTCATGGATATCTATATTTTTATTTAATTACATCTATGCATAATATAAACTGTCTGAATCCTGGGAATCCAAGCCAGAGAAGCTGAAGAGTCTTCTTCTGTTTAACATTCACCATGTGTTGTTTTCTTCTAGGGTTAATTTGTAAAATGTAAACCACATACTATTTGCATGCAGTGTTTATGTACTATTTATAGAAAGTCTTGACCATTTATAATTATCCGACATTTTTATCCATAATGTCTGTGTATGACTAAAGAGATGTTTACGGAACAGACAAAACAATGTTATTTTACAGTTGAACTTCAATTTCTGTAAAACTTTTTGGAGTATTTTCTGCTGCGTGGAACAGAGAAGGGATATTCTCTACTCATACAGCTCCCTTGAGAGGACTAAAATGATCTCCAAATAGTAACCAACCCAGCACTGGCGGGAGATGGTATTGCTCATTTTAAGCAGCACGAGCAAAGGAAAAGCTTGGTCTGAAACGACCAGTAATGGGTTTCTGAGAGCCGCAAGGCCCAGCCCTGTAGCAGCCAAGTATCTTGCTCACGTAGAAGCCGTCGGTGGTTTCTGGAAGTGGTAACACCAAGGAACCGCGTTAGTTTTGTGATTTCTGTGAAGTCCCGCCTGACGCCTGGGGCAGCTCAGAGGCCCCGAGGCCTGTTTTGCTCCCTTGGAGCCTGCAGGCACAAGTGCCTCCGCAGCACGTATCTGGTTTTGCTGTCTGCTTTATGGCTGCTGATTTCTTTCTCTTTCTTTCCAGAACTCTCGAAGTTTTGGTGAGTTTGAATGAAGGGCAGTCGTTCATGACCAGCTCATTAACAATCACCGCTTCAGAGTGTGTAAGTAAATGGCTAACTTCGTTCCATGGAAAACCCAGCAATCCAGGTCCCCTTTTGGTTTTACCACTGCACGACCTCTCAGTGCACAGAACCTCAACGTGTGGCAAGCCCCGTCAGATGTTCAGAATGCACAAATCCACCCGACTAAAACATACACCTGTGCAGACACGGGCAGAATGTACATAATTTAATGATACCTGACTTCTTCATACGTAGGTGCAGACGTATCCGCAAGTCCTAAGTCGCGTGCTCTGCATTTTGAGACACGTTTGCATCTGTTTTATAGCACCGCCACACGCGAGCAAGTTTTCAGCTGTTTTGAACTCCCTGATGAAGTGCGTGTCGGGGATAAGAGATGAGATTTTTTTCCTGCAGTTACATAGAACGATTCCCTTAGTTCTTCCCACTAAGGTGGCAAGCAACTTTGTTTTAGGAAGATCTTTTTTTGCAGGATTCCACGTAAGTGAAGTATTGCTGTATGTACCATCCCAGACTTGCAGTAACATGAAAGCCCTCTCTTTGGTGGCAGGCTTGGGGACTGACCTCTGCTTTCTGACATAGGCTCTGTTGGAAGGGTTTCTCCTTTCGCTGCTGCTGCATCTGTTTTGCTAGCAGCTTCGGGGGCTGCTGATTTAGACCATATGCAGAATTATGCATAGAGGGAAAGCCTTGGAATTCTTCTCCTCTCCCAGGCCACCTCAGCCGGCTCTGCCCTGAGATCCGAGCAGCGTCTGTGTGTTCCTTGGCTGTACAGGGCTTACATTTTTCTATACTTTGTGGACTGTAGTTTGCTAAATATATTATAACAAATCACTTCAGCACAGAGTGCAGCTGTGGCTTTCAAAATATTGGGAAGCTTCCATGCCATCAGAGACTTGCCCACTATAAATACAATGGTGTTGTAAGAGCCAGGCGTGGCACAGTCACCCGGGCTCCCGTTCCCGCAGAACCTGAGGGCTTCAGCCCGGGTGGGGAAGGTGGGTCAAGTCCTACAGGAGGATACTAACGCTACGTAGCTGTAGGTACCTAGCTTTGGTGCCTGAGTAAGGAGCATAGGCTCTCAACTCTGTTCATCAGGGGACGTAGGCTGGAGTACCTAAGCTAAGCCTGGGGTTAAGGTAGCATGAACATCCTGCTATGTTTTTATCATAGGCCTACAGAAAAGAGTTAAAAACAGCTTCTAAGATAAACCACATACTTAGGCAGTCAGTGACTTCTCTAACTTAATATATAAACTATCTAATCTCCCATTTCTGCTCTCTGTTAATATCTTCCGTGTTACATAGGCGGGACAGGTAACATTTCTGCAGTTAGACACAAGATCACAACGTAGGGACGGAGGTTTTGAAAACGTGCTGTGCATGGATACTGCGTTTCTTTAAATTAAGTCTCATTTAAAGTGTGACTTTAGTGCAGCTTTCCTGTCAGGCATAGAAGCACACAGAACCGTACCTTCTGCTCATCAGCATGTATTTTTCCAGCAGTACTTTTATAGCTTGTGGATAATTAACCTGAAAGAGAAAAAAAGACATTTTTCTTGAATTCATTGAAAAATAAACACTTAGGTCACTGTAGACATCATGGCCATCTCAGTTCAGTCATTCAGTTCCAGGAAGAAAGCCTGAATGAATTGAGAGCTGAATAAAGACACGCTACCCAAATCACGTTTCTCTGTTTAAGGCCTCTTTACCATTTGGAAGCATTTCAGCCTTACTCCAAAGCATGCTGAGGCAGCACGGTAACGTAAGGACAGTTCAGTCACGGAGGATGCTGGGGACTCTCAGTAGATCGCTTTTATCTTAGTCCTTTCAGAGAAAGCAGCACATGTTAAGTCTGTCCCCATGCCCTCTTAAAATTGCTAAGATTGAGCAGAAAGGTAAAAACAAGGCACTGATGCAAAGCAGAGCATACCAAATGGCTGGGTATGGCTGTGCTGCAGCAGTGCTTCTCTGGGGTCAGAAGTTTTCACTAACAAGCAGCAGAATGAGTACAGATGTGCACCGACGGTAAGAACTGTCGTGCTTCCCATCATCCTTTTTTTCTTTTCTTTTTTGTTTCCTTTCATACATGCTGCAGCAAAGACAGCTCCATACAAGGGGAACTGCTGTTTCCATAGTAGCAGATGGGCAACTGCAAGAAATGGGTCACTGCTAGAATTGTTGCACTAATTCTGATAGCTCAGCAGCTGATGGCTAGTCGGTACGCAAGAGTTACAGCCTGCCCTAGCAAACACGCGCTGCCGCAGCGAAAACAAAGAACACGTTGCATCCAGGCACCGAGGCGTGCACCTTACTGTTTGTTGTAAACGCATATGCCTCACGGCACCTACCCGTACTTGGAATAAAGCTCTGTTTCACCTCCCGTTTGCAATAGCGTGTCCCCAGAACAACATTTCTCACTTGGGCAGAATCCCTCGCGCTGTACTCCAGCCTCGGTCATTCGCTGGGTGTCCCTCCTTCCCCTTCTCCCCAGCTGGAGTCTGAATAACTGCTATTTTCATAAGGTCACTGCCGCGTTTTTCTCAGTGGTGTTCTAAACCAGCACAGCAGCAGAGAACATCAAGTGTAAGAATAAAAGCACCTACAGGATGTGGGTTTGAGGTGGTGGCAGACAGGCCGCTCGTTCCTTCACTGAAAGCAGTCTTGCTGGAAGCAGGAACGCTGGCCAGAGTTGCTCAGGATGGTGGCTCTGGGTACAGCTAGGACGAGTACAGGCATTTAGCATGCTACAGCCTGTACAGAGGGAAGGCCCCGGATGTGTGGGCGATAAGCAGAAAAGCCTTATGTATCTATTCTTAGTAGAGATGCCTTAAAATTCCACCCACCCACCAATCCATACAGACCTGTGTCCTCATGGGAGGACAAGGGCACCTCTCATCCGCAGACTGAGGAGGAGACTTTCCCTGCTGGTGTGTAACAGCTCAGTAGTACCCTTCCTGTCCTTCAGGTGTGGCCTCATTCTTATCTCAAGGATGGATACCAGTTTTACATCAAAACAAATTCACTGACCTCAGCAGAAATAATTCTGCTACCCATGACTGAATGACTTCATTTGAGTTTAAGTTTACAGGTATGCAGAAAAAAGTAGTTTTGAAAGTTCTGTCATTTTCCATCTAATACGTCCATCAGTACTGCTGCGTTCGGTCCCTTCGAACACCCGAAACCTGCAGGCCCCAGCATAGGCAGGGCATGAGAAACACTGACAGCATCTTACCACCCTCCTTCCGCCTTTTAGCCTTGATGCATCACTGATCCGCAGCTGCTGGTGAAGCATCCTAGCTTACCTTGTACCTGACTCCTGGAACGGAGGAGACTTACCACGGAGGGTGTCACTGAACTCGTGCCAAACGTGGATTTGGCCAAGACCCCCTTCTTGATCCTTCGTGAGGAATTTCTCCGTTGGCAAGAATAGGATCCGATGAGTGGGAACGCTTTGTTTGGGACTGGTATCAGTCAGTTGGAACCTGTTTTGGGGCGAGTGGGGAAACAAGGCAGCTGTTACTTGCAACGTGCACCGACGCCGTCTTTCTGCTCTCTTTGCAGTCCAGTGGAGTGGCAGCGCTGATTGCTGTCCTTGTGCTGTTACTGTTGGTGGCACTCGGTCTGCTCTGGTGGTTCTGGCCCCTCTGCTGCAAAGTGGTGAGTAAAGACTACTGGAAAAGTCACTGGGTGTCTGACTCATGGTTGTAACTCGTACCATGTTGGGAAACACAGATACCATAGGAAATAGGTTAAGTCACAGGAGAGCTACGTGTGACAGAAGCCGTCTGTTGGGGGAGTTTTCTTTCATAAGCGATATGCAATAAGTGGAAGAAGAGACCAGCTTCACCACCGTGGACTGCCCTCTTAGCAGTGCTGCTGGCTTTCTGAGACCTGCACACGCATGAACCCACGTCAGCACGCTGGTGTGCTGCTCGCGGGCCTTCTACTGAGCGAGCGTGTTACGCTTCTGGGAAATCTTTGATAAAAGTCTTTTCTCTAGTATTTGAAAGTTGTTGGCCATAACGGTATGCAGATGTTATCCTGAAATCAGGGACCATTTGAAAAGTACTGTCACAGAAACTGGTATGCAAGTGTATGGGCTCTCAGGTTGGAAATCCCTTATCGTCTTAATAATCCCTTGCACACGCTGCATCTCCCTTCATCCGAGTGCACTCTCTATCCTTCTAGCAGCAGTCAGCAATTCTGTTTCACTTACTCTCCTTCCATCCTCTTGCGTGTTGAGGTTTTTAAATTGGTGAAGCTTATTACTCACCCAGTTCAATGACAGCGCTGAGGACTTGGGAAGCAGAGGTTGTTGCCAGGCTGCTCCTGTATGCCTTGTCTTGTCTCAGGCTTGTGGAACCTGGGGCAGCAGAGGAACTGGCCTGCTCGCTTGACTGTGCCAAGCCCACATCATCAAAATTTTTGTAGTCCGTCAGGGCCCACGCTATCCTAGGGCAAGAAGTCCTCAGCCCCCATCTGCATCCTCGTGGGCTGGGGTTTCTGAGGCAAGAACTACGAGCTCTTCTCCCACAAAAAGACTCTCTTCTGTCTCATTCTCCGCAGCACAGTCCCATCAGAAATCTAGGGAGGTTGTCCATTAGTTTTTTACTTCAACTTTATTTTACATCACGAGCCTTCCTGCAGAGAAGGAAAACGCAAAACCAGTGAGAAGAAAGCTTCCTGTTTTCTTATTTTAAAATAATTGGCTAACCTTGATTCATAGACCATCTTCACACTTTTAGCGTCTACACTTCCCGTCTGTAGGAAGCGGCTACACAGCGAGGCATTTCACGTAGATCTGTCCCCTGGGGCAGGGGGAGAGGGAGAACATGAGGGACATCATATTGCAGCAGACTCATAGGAAAGTGAGCATTTTGTGTTTCAAAGTCTAGTTATTTGAAAAACGTGCATGTGAAATACAACTGAAGTCCTTAAGTGAAGCCACGTGACTTGTTTTCTCCTGTCAGCTAATTACAGACCTACTTTGGAGTGAGTTGTTTCACTACTTGTTCATAATTGTTGAGAGGGATCATCGTATCCTTTATCCTTTCTCAAGAGCTGCTCTTCTGCAAGCAGCTGCTTTTCTTTTGTCCTCTTCCTGATTTCTCAAGTGTTTCCTTTTCCAAGACAAACACACTTCCTTTTGAAGTGACTGACAGCAGGAAATCCAACGTTCGTTCAGTTTGTCAGAGCGCTCAGAATGAGTTACCTCACTAAAACGCTGGCTTTTGTCACTAGCTGAATATGACTGTCAGAACGTAATCCCTGCGTCTCAAGCCTATGGTAGCCCAGAATCAGTACAGCTGGAAATGCGATCGATCACTTCATATTCGGTTGCGCACGCAGTTTTGGTTGTTTGCCAAGTAGATGGGGGCTTTTTTTTCAGCATCAGGTTTACACAAGTATAACCCAGTGAAGAAAATCAAAATGCTCCTCACGTCGGTCAGCGTTCAGAAGTCAGTGCTGCCAAAGTGGTCGGTTCCGACGGTGCAGCAAAGCTTCACGTACTGTGCATTTTCCTTCCCTTACAGTGAAGAGTGATAGCGCTATCTCAGCCCCCAGAGAGCAGGAATTCTCTTTCCAGTGATGACTCTGTAATGACAAACAGTAAGGTGCTTCCTGGATTTTTTAATGTCTAAGTCCTACATAAAAACCAGCCACACCTGTAGTTCTTCAGCATTAATTTCCAGCCCTTTTGGTAGCTATGCCAATATGATACGTTAAAATATTAGCTGCACCAGCCTATGCCTGTTACAGGTGCAAGGAGCTCCATTTACATTACAGGTGTACGTCGACACATCACGCAGAGCTGTGGAGGAGTGGATACCTAAGCTAGGACCCAATTAACTAAATAGACGCCCTTTATAGCAAATTGCAGAGCAAAGATACCGCCTTGGGTGCCGAAGACACGTCGTGGCGTTAAGGCTTAGGGTTCTCTCTGGGCTCATCTCCTGCGCTGAGCTGTGAGCAAACGTCCCTTGGTTCTGATTCGCCTGGTGCTTAAGTCTGTTCCTCCCCGATGTTTACTTTAAGGGCAGTAACTTACCCTGAGCATCTTTTCTGGATGTAGTGTTTGGTACAGGAGTAATTGGCTATTTCTAGGGAAGTCTTGAGCTGCAGGTTGGTAAGTTATTACTAAGAAGCAGCCTGGCTTCTGTGAGAGCAATAAAACCACCGCATTTTAAATGTTAGTGCCCTCTGTTGTTTCCTCCCGCCTCTCGTGGGTATTACTTGTCTCTTTAAAAAGAAAAGGTAATTTTAGGACTCACTGCTACAAGAATACTGAGTTCCAAAACAACATACTGTGCGTTGAACCTATTGCCAAATACTGACTCCTCCTTTCTTTCTGTTTTGATGTCCGTTTCCTCGGATCGTGATCCTGTGCCTCCATTCTTTCCCCTCCCTCCTGTGCCTGAGGTTCTCACGTTGCAGGTTATTGCCACTTCTGGCTATGTAGATCTGGGCTTTGGTGCCGCCGTCCTTGGCAAGAGAGGCAGCGTATCGGGGCCAGGCAGGATCTCCTCTTCCCCTCTCTGAGTCCTCTTCCCTGGCAGAGTAGAGCATCTGGTTTCATGGGACACAGAATGGGAGCAAGGAATACAGCAGCAGCCCTCAAAGCTCGTAAGCATCGCACGCTTCGGAATCCAGCGGAAGAGAGAGAGGCAAAAGGTGTGCGGACAGAACAAGAACGAGCGTCCGGAGCCACCCCGCCCGCAGGCAGGGGGGGGAGGATCTCCTCTTCCCCTCTCTGAGTCCTCTTCCCTGGCAGAGTAGAGCATCTGGTTTCATGGGACACAGAATGGGAGCAAGGAATACAGCAGCAGCCCTCAAAGCTCGTAAGCATCGCACGCTTCGGAATCCAGCGGAAGAGAGGCAAAAGGTGTGCGGACAGAACAAGAACGAGCGTCCGGAGCCACACCGCCCGCAGGCAGGGTGGGGAGCTTCAGGTGGCTGGGGCGCTCCGCTTCCTCCTTGCCAGGACTCGGTCTTGACAGCGCTCCTTGCTGTGAGGTCCGTGCACACTTCAGGTTGGGGTAGGGGGACTCCTTTTTCTTCCCTCCCCCCCTTTATTTTAAAGGCAGTTCACTGTTGACAGTTCTTTCACTCTTCCCTCAATATCAGAACATATGATCACATCAAGCTGGCTTCAGGCTCTGGTGCTGACATTTCCTAATGCCCACATCACGCGAACATTTGAGAAGTGTTAATGAGCGGATCAAAGGGACCGTTGCCTGAAGCAACTAACTTTTTTTCTTTCTTTTTTTTTTTTTTTTTTTTAAGAAATTGGCTCTCCTCCAAAGCCAAGTCTTCATTCTTTGCGACTAAATAAATGAGATGCAGCCTTGCTGGTGATGATGATGATAAAACAAAAAATTAGGAAGTAATCTACCTGTACGTGGGGTTAATAAGGCAGCAGCGTTATTCACTCTTCTGTACTTCAGCAATCTGAATCCAGTTCGGGAAAAATCCATTTTAATGTTACGATCGTCAGTATGTGCAGTTTCATGCCGCATTTGCATTGTTTTCTGCCAAAGCTGCATGGGTTTTTCGGATTTCTCTTTTTTAAAAATGGCTTTCTGCTGATTTCACTTGTAATACCACACAAGACCGAAAATAATGTGTGTGCACGCACGTGCGTGAGAGAGAGGGAGAGTGTGAGGAGCCTGTGGAAACATAAGGATGCAGGCATTTACGTTCCACTTCTGTCAGCAGGGGTGAGTATCTGCTACTCAAAGCAGATTATTTTCTCACACCACTGTCACATTTAAAACAAGTTTCATTTTCTGAAGCTATTAGAAATAACAGCTAATTAATGTATTGTTTAGCTTCCAATCAAGTTCACCCTACAACTTCAGGGAGTTTAGCAGCTGGCATAGGATTAGATCCGTAGCTCAGGGAGTTAAACAAAAACTGCCTTTGACTCGTGACTTTCGAAGCCCAATGAGGTCCAGCAAGCAGAGCCTTTCTTGATTCACTGGGGTGGAAATTCTGAATCTGGATAGATCAGTAGGCGAAGGGCCCAAGCAAACTTCAGCACGCATCACAAAGACGTTTGCTATGCAAAGTTGCCTTTGCTCGGGAGAGATTGCAAGGCTTAAGAACGGTAGAACTATAGGAAGTGGAGTGATAATACCGTTCAATATGTATTTATATAAATACGCAACCTAGCTAGGCCTTTCCCCCCGTACAGCTTGCAGTCTTGGCACTGAAATACATTTTTTTGAGATAACCGTTAGAGACAGGCAGAAGGGAAGTAAGGATGGGAATTAGATAAGATAAGGTGACCCTTAATATATTGAAAGTATTGTCTTACCGCTTCCAGTCTTTAATTGCATTCAGTGAGAACTGAGTATCTTCATGCTTTGGAAAAATCCTGCTCAGAATCCAAGTCTCCCTCAGAATCTGTCCCGTGATCCCTCTGTGCTGTTGTTTCTTGTAAAGTCGGGGCAGTAACTCAAATCTGGATCTCAGGAATGTTTCACCAATTCAATAATTGACTTCTGTTAAGTATTCTGAAAATTCCTGATGGAGGGGAAGAAAAAAAGTATTCAGAAATATTTAACGGAAAGTAATTTCTGGCATGTGTTGCAACATCATAGCAGCAAAGGGATGTCTGGTTAAAATCCACAGCTGGCTTTCCAATCCGCTCAGAGTGCTCTGAGCTTGCTTGATGAACAATTCAGTATCTTAAACCTGAAGCACTGTGGAAAAATGTTTCCGAGGGCGCCATAACTTACTCTCTTATTTGGCCAAATTCCTGTATGCAGTGCTCAAAGTCCACAGCTTGTTTAGGCAGTAGCTATCTTGGTGGCAACTGTGACTTGAAATGTAAATCAAGAAGGAAAACTCCTGATTATTGGTCAAGGAAAATACGTTTCTTTTATGTATGATGCTATACATCTGTGCAGTGCCGTTATTTATGGGCAGTGGTAGACTAAATGAGAGTGATACAATTAATAGCACAGAGTGAATAAAACAAGACTTATTTCAATTAAGGTACGTAATCCTGTATTAGCAGATTTAGCTGTTTGTCACCATGGACAGTTTTGGTTACGTTTGTATGATACTAAGGCTCAGCAGAAACAAGACTCCCCTATATTCATGGCGTATTTTTTAGTCATTTCTATACAATATTCAAGCACAAAAAATTACTTGCTATCACTGAAGTACTTCTTTTTAGCTTACAAACCTGCTCTTCTTGTGGAAGAACGGCTGCGCGTTCGGTTTTCATCTTACTCGTTGAAGAGGGGCGCTGCCTTCCTCTTCCCCTCCCTGCACAGTTCAGTGGATTCCTGTCAGTACCAGGGAACTCCCTGCGACTTACAGGGTGTGTATGAGAAAGGGAACGGGAAAGAACTGTAGGTAGAGGTTTAAATACAGCTGTAAGCAAATGAACCTAAGAGAGGGTTCCTTACGCAGGAACCGTTGAAGAAGCCTTGTGAACGTAACTCCCACTTGCAGGCGTTCCACACTGAACAGTCAAGGAGCTACATACTTAAAATTATTAGATCTGAAATGAGATCTGCGGAAACGATCTGGGCGTCTAGAGGTGAAGCCTGAGCTACCAGAAGGCATTTCACACTTGTCATTGGGCCAGAAATTATCCAGCAGCATGGCACAAGGAAGCAGGCATCTTGGCCCAACATTACGCAAGACCTCACATAGATCTTGGGATGCTTTTCCTCCCAGGCTCGCTAATTAACTCCACGGGGTTTCATCACTGGCTATTACTTAGGATGACTGAGTCTTATCCGGTCAGGAAGCAAAGTGGCAGACACGTCTGCCCAAAGAGTGTCTGCCAGTCAATTGATGTTATTTTCTATTAGACGGATGGTGTTAATTTCCAGAAGGCCTTGATAATCGATACCCAAGGGACTCGGCAGTGGCGGTTGCCAGTTTGCAAGCAGATGTGGGGGGCTCAGATGGAAACAGATCACTCTTAAAATTTTCTGTTGCCTTTTGGATGCTGCCAGTGCAATTCCTTATGCTTTTATATGTTTGGCTCTTTCAGGTCATCAAAGATCCCCCTCCACGTCCGCCAGCTCCAATAGAGGTACGGTATGATGGCGCTCCACTCATCACGCTGGTTACGTGATAGCAGCCCTCTGTGCTTTCCTGTGTTCTGCGAATCCGGCTCTTTGTCCTAGCTGCCGAAGAAGAAAGAACTGCCCCGTGGGAAGCCTCAAGCTGAGAGTGGGATGGCCAAAGTCCAAATCTCTGTTCTGTCTCAGTCATCTCAGTGTGGCATGAATTAAGCGCAAATCCACAGAAATCTTTAGGGGCTTTATCCCAAGATAGTTGAACATTATTTTTCCCATTCTGCAGCAAAAGCAGGACCGAGCAGCTCTTGTGTAACAGTCTAAAGATTCGTGTACGACCTAAACAACATTTTACCACAGCTTTGGCATTCCACACACCGAAGGACCCTTACGAGGGGATTTCTCTCCATCTTATGGGCAAAAACGCACTAGAGAATCTTCTAGCATCTTCAGTGTTTTTGCCCCTTGGTCTTGATTTAGCCAATTGCTTGAGCTTACTCAAGAGCACTCGGAGAGTTAAGTCCATGATGAGGCACACTTCATTGAGCTGAGGGAGCCAAGAGCGAGTTTGACAAAGGTTGGCTTAGGAAACTGTGATCGGCTGTGTAACCCGTATCTGCAGATCTGCTGAACACCGTCTGCTGAATCCAAATGAGTAGGGCTGATGATCTGGCTCTTTGAAGGCATTATATTTTCTGTAGAAGAAGCCACTGCAAATCCTTTTCTTTGTGTGTGTTCTGCTTATTTTTGTTAGTGGAAAGGAAAAGGACGAGGCAAACGAGTGACTGTCTGTAGAATACACAGTTAGAGTCCCCAGTTGGACCTTCCTAACAGTCACCACCAGTGCTTTGCCCATGCAAAACATTAAAAGTAATTCCAAACACGACCAGATTTTGTTTGGAAATTGGTAAACACTTGGGGAACCTAAATATCTCATCTTTCACACCTAACATGGGAAAACTCACTCTCTGTGAACTCTAGTGAAATAGACTAAAAAGGCTCTTAGCAGGGGGGAAAGTATCTTTTGAAATTAAACGTTATTTGAATTCACTGACAGGAAGAAGAACAAGAGCCCTTGCCTACCAAGAAATGGCCGACAGTGGACGCTTCCTACTACGGTGGACGAGGAGTTGGAGGAATTAAAAGGATGGAGGTTTGTACAAGATGGAGGTGGCCAGTTCACCACAACGCACGCTCTCCGAGGCTGCGAATGGTGGAAACAAAGGCTTTCAGAGCGCACTGAAAATGCAAGGGCGTGATGCATGCTTCCTTCCCAGTGACATAAGCCTCGTAAAATTTTTTAGCGTATCGAACAATTTTGACCTTGCCTATGAAAGAACAGCTTTCAGTAGTTCCATTTGACTGGAACTTTAAATAGCTGCCTGAAGACATGCTCTTTCCATCAAGCTAATGAGAAAGAGAGAGTGAGAGCCTTTTCTGAATGTTTTGGAAGAAATTACAGTGAAACATAAGTCCTCCAAGTGTGGGCCAGCCAAATGCGCTGACAATGGTGACGCTAAGGAGAGGCTTGATCCCAAAGGAACTCACAGCGACAACAGTGCCTGTCTTCGAAGAGACATGATAGCATCATGTTAATTAAAACAGAATGAAAAATGTGCATCCTTATGGGCACGTCCTTATGTCAGATTTTATAGTCAAGTCAGCCTTTATGGAATTTGCAAAGCGGTTTTATGCAGTTTTTAACTTCAGTCTGGGAAACTCTGTCTGAAATACCCACATAGGCCATACTGGTGTATCTTGATGAAACTTTAAAGGTACTGGCCTAAGAGTTAGCTTTGCTTGAGTTCTTTTTAAATGCAGCAGAAGAACATGCAAGTTCATGCAAGTTGTATGCGTTTCCTTCGGCAGGTCAGAATTGCTAATTTCAAACAGCTTCAGATTTCAGAAAAAGAAACATTTTGCATAGTGCTTTTCTGAGGCAAACTAGAAAACACCAACATAAAGAATTACAGAGCCTGACTCTCTAATGGGAGCCATGGTGAGCCTCCAGGAGCGGTTCCAGGCTTTAAATCATAAAGTTTATGAATGGTATCTTGCGCAGTGAAACAGAGATACCTTAACAACACAAGTGACATCGGTACCATACAGAAACGCATGTCCATCACAGGGCAGAAATACAGCACCACTTCTTCTAAGAGAGCAGGAAGTAATGTTTAGCTTAGAAAATGTCTTCATCTGCCCTAGGAATTTTGTGCAGGACTAAGGGCTAAGGATATAACCAAGTGGAATGGCTGAGGACGCAAGGGTGGGCTCTTGACAGGCACCTCCTTCGGTGGAGCTGTGTCTCTGTCCTTCTCGGGGACTCCAGAGTACTAACAAATTTCAGGGTTGGGCGCCACATCGTAAATGCCTCAGCACTTGAATATGGAGCTTCAGCTCTGTCCCGTAGTATGTGTAACGGTGGGGCTGAGGGAAACACTGGCTTAACAGCCCGTTCCCAGCGGTTCGGACAGAGCGGTATTGGACCTCAAACCTTTCGCTGGCTCAAGAGAGCATGTTGCTCACGTGAGGGAGGTTATTCCTTACCTGACAGTTCAAAGTGGCTTCTGTGCTGTGGCCAACGAAAGACTTGCTGGTCACTACATTTCTTCCCTGTTTGCAGTTCACGTGGAGATGCAGTTCTCTATTTTTTAGCGCTTCTCTGAGCTCTACTCTTCTGCCATTCTTCCAGCAGCTTGGTTCTTCTGGCAGCTTCCCTGCATAGAGAGAAGAAGAAAGCAAACCAGTAAACTTGCACTTATCGCTCCCGTCCTACTGCTCTTGGCTTACTGTATCTCTTTCGGGACAGTTACTCCTTCACTCCTGCCTTCCCCGCTAGCTTCTCCTCTTTGCAACAGTCCAGAATAATTTTGCCAGTATTGTTCAGTCTCCCTAGGTCTGTCTTTCGGCATTGCTTTCAAGTTCTATGGTGTCATTTCTAGGCCCCACCCATTACAGGCAGCAAGTTTTTATGTCAAAGTTGTGTTGTCAGACTCCACAAATTCTGGTTTGTTCTGGGTGAAGTCGCTTTAATCGGAAGGAGAAGGTCATTTTATCAGTGAGGAATCCACCATCTATTTCTAAATGGTTTTAACAGTGTTTAAAATACATTTTAACAACCTCATAAAAACCACTGTAAAAGTACCATTGATCACAGTGAGAGATGCAGATGCATTTTAATGACTCAGCAGGGCCTACTTGGACATGAAAGCCCATTCTAATATTGCAGAGAGAGGTTTCCCCGGTGAGAAAAAGAAATGACTAAGCAAGCCAAACAGTAAAGTTCACAATAACGGAAAGGTTCAAAACAATCCCCCTCCTAAGAAATGATGGTCTGTGTTTTTCCCAGGTGAGTTACCGTGTTACAGACCAACCTGAGCTCTGTCCTACTTCCCTGCTCTCATTCTCTACATTGAGATTACAGTGGTAAAAACCACTTGGGTGGTAAAATGACAAGATTTTTTTCCTCCAAGGTTTTCATTTTTCTGAAGGGGCACAGACTCTGCCCCCCTGCGCGTTTTCCTCGCTTCCCACATCAGCACGTTCTGCATATGGCGCTGATGAGGATGAAGAAGCTGGGCTGCTTCCTTCTCCTGTCCTACGGCATAGTTAACCCGGCACGTTATAGAGCGCCTCTAGCAAGACCTGGTGCAGTTTTCTCCCTCCCTCTGGGTAGCAGAAGGAAGACCAGGGGCACGTCTTGTTCCTGGCGAGCAAAATGGTTTCGTGCCCCTTTGCAGTGGGAGAGTTGTTACATCCCACCGCTTTCTGCCTACTTTTCCAGTGCTTGAGTTGGCAGGTAGCGAGACAGAACTGACACGTACCTACCAAGCAGTGGGCAGCGATGCTCTTCGTTTTCCCCTCAGGGTGCAAGGTCAGTCGTCTCTGATTTTTCTTACTTGGGTTCCTCTCTTTTCACGCCTGGCATCTCCAGTTAGGGGGTCCCTGAAAAAAACAAGTACGCTGGTGGAGTCCTGCAGCAATGCCTAGCTATTTCCCAGCAGCGGTTTAATGACTCATTTACCCAAAATGTAATGTCAGAATCTGCTTGCCTGGGTTTAGGTGGATCAGGTCCTCCTCACAGGCTAGACTGCAGCAGATAGCACGGTTTAGAGAGTCTTGCACTGAAATAACCCAGGCCACTTTTACTGAGAACTTTCAAACTTCAGCCGCAGCTTTCAGGTGCTCTTTTTGGATGATGAAGTAAGAGTCTTGCTAGGTTTGTTTGTACAATACAGCAAACATCCTTGCTCAGATTGCCGCACGGTGTTCCCAGTTACAAGATGAAATAAGTTTACTGCAGCAAGACAAATCATCTCTCCTAGAGGGAAGGTTTTTTCCTGTAATTCCTCTTTACAGCACAGTAAGCACAACCTTTTATAGAAGTGGAAACAGGTGCGTGTCTCACCACCAGCAGTAATCCAAGTTTCCTTTCTCTCTGAACCCTCTGGATATATCTTATACGCTTGTGGCACTGATCACATATACATGGCTCCAGGTTTTACATTTCCTTACTACGCAGGTTAGACTGATCTGTTGGCATTTTCTCCAGTATTTTCCTTCTTGCAGAACTATTGAAAACCAGAGCAGTTTCACAGAACTTCTGCTAAGACTTGCTCACGTATTGCCTTCTGTCTACACCGAGGTTCTCATCAAGGAGATGTGGGGTGACAAAAATCTAGGCTTTCGTTGGTGCCAGACTAAGGTCTGGTATTTTAGAATATATCAGAACTGGAAATGATATCTTTACATCATTAATTGGAGAACATTTCCCAGATTGCCTGTCTCCTGTACAGCCTGTGTGATGCATGGTAGAGTTTTCTTTCAGCATTTCTCTTGACTTTTCACTACTGAGAGACTCATATTTACAAATGTATTTAACTAAGAACGCTTGTCGTCAAAAATGAAGAGGGAACATTTTCCTCAGTAGCTCCCCTTTTGTTTATTCAGAACTTCTTCCAAATTTAAGTTTTTTCAGCTCTTCTGTTATTTGCAACACTTTACGCATTTTGTGCATTTACATCTGAACTCTGGCTTTGCTTAGGTGCGCTGGGGTGATAAAGGATCCACTGAAGAAGGGGCTAGACTAGAAAAAGCAAAAAATGCTGTGGTGAAACTCCCAGAGGAACCAGAAGAACCTTTTCATCCTAAACCACCGAAACCAAAGCCTACCTCACCAGCCATTCAGGAGAAGTGGTACACGCCGATTAAGGTAATCTTTCAGTCTTCAGTGCAGTGTAATTTTGTACTGAAGGCTGGATTTTGCCCGCCTTACCAGCCTTACGCATGCTGAACTGTGCAATGTTTTGCAAGTATTCCCATTCAAGTGTAACGCGCTATTCTCAAAGTGAACACCTACTCAGGGTGAACAGCAGGAGCAGTTTTTAGCCCTAAAATCGGTATTTAATCATGACTGCCACATTCTGTTATCCTTCCCCAAAAAAGGGACATATCACACAGTAAGAGTACTAAAATCTATGGGGGCTTTATTGGAATTTGGTCTATCTTGATATATATCTAATTAAGACTAAAACTGCACAGTTTGTGGCTGTTACACTAAGTTTTAAACATACCTACTCGCTACCAACCAAGGAAAGCAAAAAATTAAATAAAACAATATAATGCAAAACACCTGACATACAAGCAAAACATAATAAACAGCATAAAATAAAGACATTTTCCTCCGTAGATGCCACGAGTCACTTGCAAACCCGTAACAAGCTCTTCTTAAAAACCGAAGATGTGTCCACAAACACCTTGATTTAAATGTGTAAGAACAGAGAATACAGAGGTTTAGCTGGGAGTACGGACACATCTGTTGTGTCTTTGCAACTCCTTGTAAGTCCTTTGTGACCACCAGGAGCTCCTGAAGACGCGCTGGCCCCACACACGCGCAGTCTGCAACCTGCCCCTGCGGAGCGGGCCGCTTCTGGCAAGCAGGCGGCCTCGGCACTCGCAGCGAACCTGCTGCATTCTCTGTACGTGGGACTTGCTGTGCAGCGCCAAGCGGCTGTGCGCCTTCCTGAGAACGATGAACTTGCTGTATACATGCTGTGAAACCAAATACATTTATGTGGGAGAAATGGGCACGTGGCAATTCAGCCCAAAGTGTGGGCAAATAAACACATCACTTGCAGACTGCTCACAAGTAACCGTGGGTTAGGTCACAGCCGCTCGGCTCCCAGCGGAGGCGAGAGCGCAGTACCTGGCGTCCACGATGGGAAAGGGCAGCACCTCCGCTGCGTGGTGCGGGTGACGCAGCCCGAGTTTACACTTCGCTTATCCGTCTCTAAGGAACTGGTGCTCGGTTCCATCAGTAAATTTCTCCATGGATCTCCTTGGATGGTAGCTCGGCAGGCGCGGTGTGCTCTCCGTTGACTGATTTCATTGTCCTGAAAGTCCCGTTGCTCTGTTGCTGCAGGGTCGGCTGGACGCACTGTGGGCGCTGTTACGAAGGCAGTACGACAGAGTCTCTTTGATGCGACCACAGCAAGGAGATGAGGTTTGTGCGTGGCGCGTGTCTCCGCTACGGTGGGCAAAAGAGAGGCGGGTTACAGCCAGGCTTTGGCAGCTGCTGAGCACTGGTAATTCTGTGACCTTAACTAAAGCAAGCACTGCAGCCAAAAGAACGGCACCTTGAAAGATGCATGGCACCAGCCTAGACATGGTGCAGAAACACAAATCTCCTGAAAGCAAAGTGAAGCATTCTGCATTTTGTGTGCGTTCCTCTGGAAATCAAAAACATTGCACACACTTGATTCGGTGCAAACGCTAACAAGTTCCCAAATCTTTCTACAACCAGCTATTTATGAGAGTAGAGTCTGGCAATCAGAATACTAAAACCGTATCAAATTTAAGGCACCACCACTTCCATGCAAGTGCTTCATGTGGCTTTACACTTCCATGCTGAAGGCAAGTTTCACGGAAAAAAAAGGTGAGGAAACTCGTTTCTCAGACAATCCTCTCTTCTGGTACACTCTCGACCCAGGAAAAAGTGGCCTCCACTATGAGGACCGCTAGGACTGGGAAGTAAAGTTATTATTCAGACCTTTTATAGTGAAGCTAAACTGTGTATTTCTGACTGCTATTCCTCAAGAAAGTGTTACTGTAAGTCTCAGCATTTATCTCAGGGACTAATTTATCGTTGAGGTATTACAAATCTACTGGGACCATTCAGCTTCCTGTTAGTGACACATCAGAAGAGACACAGGAGAAACGATTCCCTCTAAATGAGACGGCAGCTTTTTCTCAACCAGCTGGCCCCGGCTGGGCGCGACAGGTCAGGCGCTCTCGTACCACAAAGCAGTAGTGGGCGAGAACACCGTTTCTGCAGTGTACACCGTAGAGGCGACACCAAAGAATTCTAGGGGTTAAAGGGGGGGGTAATCGGTATTTCGACTGCTTTCCCCGGGGAAACGTTTGGTGCTGTTCTAAAGGAAGAAAAGGTAGGATTTAGTTAAGACAAGGACAAGTGTTGTGAGAGGCAGAATAACAAAGCGCAATGCTGGAAACAGGGAGCACAGTCAAATACCAGCGTTACCATTCGCGTCGTTACGTAGGCAAGTTCTTTACTGTCGGCACGAGTGACGCACGTTACACGTAGCAGAGCTAGCAATAGCCGATCTACATACAAGGTATACGGTATGATACAGTTTAACAGGTAAATTCAATATAATAGGAACGTAGAAGAAACGGTGACTGAACAGGCTGAAAAAATGTCAGTCAGGCCCTGTTCTGAGGATTTCTGACCATCGAGACAGGTAGTCACGGTAAAAACTGCCTGCCAGGGGAGGCTTTGCTGAGCCACTCTGAGCTCGGGCACCTGCCCTCTCTGGACTTGGCAGGGAGGTGCTGACCAACATTGTGGTTTATGAAACACAGAGAAGTAGCTTGCTGATCTTTAGCATCCCCACTAAGAGCAGAATTGGCACCGATGAATAAAACCTAATAACCCAGTCGTGACGGCGAGGGAGTGCCAGTTTTGTCTGGCATGGTATTTTATATCTTGGGGGAAATAAAACTACATCTTTTTACTCGTTCGTAACTTGCTGGGTAGGGATCCCACACCGTACCACTGTGATGGGTGTCAGCCAGCGGAGGGACGAGCAGTCGTGTGCGTTCAGCGAGACACGCATACGTGGACTTACTTGGGAAGCACTGCTGGGGTAAACAGCAGCCGCATAGTTGTTGTGTGTTGCCGTCCTTCTTTCGTTGTTTAAGAACTTGGTAGTTCCCATTTGCAGAAGAATTCACTGCTGAATTCAAGTCCTTGATCAAGCAATTGAAACTTAGGCATGAAGTATCAAAGCAGAGGGAGCTTTGTTTTCCTTCTCTCTCTCCTCTCCCACCTCTGCCGTGTTGCCAGACAGTGCCGAGGGTGGCCCGGCGTGAGGGCTGCGCGCGGTTGAGCCGGGAAGCTTTGATTGTGGATGGAAGTCCTCCGAGTCATAAATTTTTCAGCTAGCAATCCGTGAGGTTAGGGAAGCTTGTACAGGTGTGAGCTAGCAGGTTGTCGCCGACATCTGTTTGGAGCGGAGGCGCAGGTCCTCGGCAGCCTGCAGCGAGGCTGCAGGATTGTCAGCAGATGTAGTTAAGAGTGGCAGAACAGTTTTGGTCTCACATTTGCTGCCTGGGGGCTGAAACACTAAAGGTAGAGTGGGGGTGGACACAGCTGCGCTCCCAAACATGCCTGAGGCACAAATAAAGAGATCTAATGTAGTTTGACTCTGTTGTGGTGGGGAGATGAGGACAGAGAGCCACTTCAGAGACAACTTAACGCCGCAACATCTGCCGCCAAGTTTCCAGGGAGTGACAGGGGACAGCAGGTACAGATCGAAGTCCCCACGTAAACAGCCTCCGTGAAGCCGTGAACTCGTTTGAAGGGCTCCCATCAAACATAGCGGAGTCCGCAGCAGGAGATTTTGTTTTCAAAGCCACGTTTGTTTTCTGCACTAACAAGATAATTTATAAATGATGCATTACCCCGCGTTCATCCTCCCATTTTATACTTTCTATCCTTCTTTTACAAAAGGGGCAAAGAAGAACGAACCACAGCAGCGGTGGGGTACTTTGATAAAGCAGTTAACTGTCCGAGGGCTTTGGCGGAGGTTGTGGCAGCCTCCGGTCCGCGGCGTTGTTTGGCTAGGAGGCAGAGCTGGAGGCGCGCGCCGTTACGGTGTCGCTGCGCAGGAGCGCCGGCCCTCGTGTCCGTACTGGAACACCTCTGCTTGAGAACAGCACTTGGCACGGGGTCGCAATGGGAGCGCTAGGGTCCTGGGCTTGTCTCTCAATCCTTGTGTTCAGTTTCTGATTCGTAGTTGAGCACCTGAGGGTGATCATCAGGGTTTTCACATCCTTTAGATGACCTCGTTGCTCTGTGCGCTTGGACAGTGGCTGAGATGCCGATCCTGTGCACGTTTATGCACGCACGTGTCTGTTTGGGCCGCAGACAGCCCGTGGCACCGGTGTTTAAGCTTTTGCCCTATCAGTGTGCAACCACCCTGACTGGTGAAAGGACAAAAATCTATGGCTAATTCTAGAACAATTTCCATAGCAGAACTACAGAATACTTTCAGCTTTTTTCATGTTACAGAACAGCCTAATAAAAAGGAAGACACTTGTACTTGCTTTTAGTTTCAAGCCTATTAGCATTTACCTGCTTTAAAGATTCTTTAATAACAATGGCTGCAGGATTAATACAAGTAGCTGTTGCAACTAATGAGCATCTCTACATTACACACAAAAATTATATTCTGCATTATAGCTCCGTTAGCATCCCACACTTTGACAGTGTTGCATTCTGAGATGAGGCCCATGGTACCGTTCCCTCTGTGTGTGTTCAGTAATTCCAACTGAATGAAATCTCAGAAAAACAATCGTCCCTTGGCCTGCGTAAAAGAAAAAACGTCTTTTGGAGAGGACACCTGCCTCTCTTGCTAAAATGCGAGCGACAGCCAAGAGAGAAGCATGATTATGAATGATGGACTTAGAGAATTTTCTTGTGCCGATGACCCAGAAGAATATTCTGCAGTGAGAACATCCAGGCAGCAGTACTTCCTCCAAAAGCATCTCCTTGTAAATGGGTATCACGGCTTCGCCTCTGGTAAAATGGGATTGCGGGGGGCCGTCGAGGAGGGGCCAGCCCGCCTGCCTCTGGGGTGCCCCCTCCTAGCTAGAGTGGTTATTAATAGTCGGATTTGCTAGCTGTCAGTCAATGAAAGCAGTAGTCATCGTCTTTATTAAAAGACAATGTTTTTCTGGTGTTAGGAGAAACAAGGATATTTTCCCATCCACGTAGGCCGCCGCTTTTGGCACTCCCTCCCCTTGTGCAGATGAGTGCTGCTGCTCTTTTTAAAGCGAGCCTTCAGCATTCCTTAGTGAGAGTGTGAATACTTGTATGAATCAAATAGCGGAAAGCGAGCAAGCTGCGTGTCGGTTTGAAGGGCACAACATTTTAGCCCATGTGACCAGTATTCCCACAGAGTACAGTGGGCAAAGCGGCTCTGACAGACCTGGCGCGGGTCCCTGGAGGCCGTGCCACGCCGGCGACCACGCCGCTCCACCTAATCGATGCCGTTGCTGTTGGACAACAGCAGGCTGTGTGGTCGGGTGATGGTCCTGGTGGAAAGGCTGTCATGCCAGCCTAGGATATGTCTTCTGGGAAGCTGGGATATACCTTACAATAGAGCATTTTAAGAAGCTGAGCTGCCAGCAGAATTCTTGCTGTCCTTGTTAGCGCACAAACGGCGATCTGAAAGATGAGTGCTTTGCGCCTCCTGAAATGCAACAAGTAGGCCGCACCGGGCATGGCGGTGCCGTAGGCTGTGCTGGCAGCGCCGGGATAATGCCTGTTAAAGAAGGAAAAGCCAATCTTTCCTGGGTAGAGTGTGGATTTGCTACAGCTGTCAAACGCCTTCTCTGCCGTCCTAAAGAGCACCACAATTCCTCCCCCCCTCCAAGCGGTATGAAAAAGGAAACACTTCATTGGGCAGTGCAGGTTTTGTTAATAACTGTTCGTTTCGTTGGGCACGATTCAAAACGGAAAGAACAAATCTGTTTTCTTAATTCCTCAAAACGCCTTTTTTACGGAGTGGACTGCAGTAAAACCAGTTATATTTATCACTACCTGGCTTCCAGTGAGGAGAGGGCAGCCTGTTTCTAACCAAAGCCAGCCGGGACACCGCTTGGGCAGAGCCCCTTGCGCAGTGGGCGTGAACGCCGAGCCTGCCCTTAGTCCAGCTCAGAGACAGACCAGGCACCGTCAGGAAGCAGCGAGAAGAAAGCCGACAGGTTCATTCGGTCGCTCCTCTCCAGAAGAGACGTGACAGCTTTAACTGTCTTGGGCACCCAGATTTATGCACTAGTCCTGCGCTCCTAACCAGATTAGTTCCTTTTCCATTAACTGCTGAAAGTAGGGCAGCTGTCCGAGCGGCTGGCTGTAAATTCGGTAATGTCTGCTGTGTTAATCTGTAGGCTTTTCAGATGAAGAAGGCAGCAGATAACAGGATTAAAGTTTCACGACCCAGGGTTTTCACAGCCCGAGACGCGGGAGTAGGGGGATAGAGAATGACTTCTGTCATTAATCTTAATTGATTGCCAAGAGGTTTTAATCTGGGTTATTAATTAGGAAGGTCCTTAACACACTGTCTACATATCAGCATCAGACGCTCTTTTGGGACTTTTGGGACATATGGCCCATCTTATATTTACATTCACACAATCTACACATACATACATCTCTGTATAAAGAGACCCTTACATGTATATGTGCATGCAAATAACTGTAGAAGCATTTGCGTGCGCAGAGGCATCACGCGCTCTTCAGCAAAATGGGATGAAAACGAAACCCCCGCTTTGCACAAAGGTTCAATTTCCACACAACAAACATGTACAGCTCTATTTGAGTTGATATGTGTATTAATCCATTGTCGTTATATATGCCATTTATCTAGATGATCTTTTCAAATCTGCGATTTGCAGATTTAAGTCAGGTCTAACTGAAGTGCAGCACATGTCTCTGTCCCTCTGCCCACGCGGACACATACGGATCACACACAGGAACATCACTGTTTTCATCTCTCTCAGTTTGGATGAGTTTGTATTTAGGCCTTCGCTTTTTCCCTTTCTTACTTTTGAAGAAGTTACTGTTGGACAGGCAGAGCGGAGGGGGGTGCAGCTATCCCCAGCTGCAGCTACGTAGCTGTGTGACAAATCCCCGCAGCACCGCTTCGGCGTCCACCGAGGCCGTACGAAATGACAACCTGAGCATATAAACTAGGCAAGGGAAGAAAACGCTGGGACAGGGGCCTGGCATTCGGATTTTGGGCAGTTTTGAACTGCGCTACAAATTTCGGCAGATAATTCACACGATTAATCCCATGTATGGAAATGGAGCCGGGGCGGGGGGGCCTTTTGTCTTACGTCCTCTGCGGGTGACAGCAGAAGATTCCCATCTCTTGCTAAGTGTGCTCGGCCGTGCCACCTCCTGCTCTCCAAAGCAAAACACCAGCGCTGTAAGAAGGCAACCTCTTGGTTACTCAGGAGCTGAAAAGTCTGCTCATGAGGTGTTCACCGCAAGTAAGAGTGGTTTGAGATACTTCAGGCTAGAGAGAAGGGTCTAAGGGCTGTGTTTTAGGGGGAGAAGAAAAGGCCCATCATCAGGGAGGACTTACAACTGAGTCCAAGAGTGGCCCAGTTCCCCCTGGGAGATGAAGACGACTTGAAAAGACTGTTTTTAGAGTTTATATACCAGCTAGAAGGCGGTAGCGTTACCTGCAGGTCGCTGTGGCAGCCCAGACCTCAAGGAAGCTTACTCACTTAGGAGGGGTTTATGATAGGCTTGTGCTAAACGGTGGCTAATTGAGTTCAGAGTATGCTCGAATACGCCCACCCGGGTACTCACTGTACCGACACAAGAGTCTCTAAAGCCTGAAAGCGGTTGCACGTGTTAATCAGTTCATGCATGCAAGTTCTCTCATTAGCTTTAATACAACATTATCAAAAAGAAGGCGGGGCGAGGGAGCTGTTCCATTACCTTGACATTGATTGCATAGCCCTTGCAGAATCAAGGAGAGAGGAAGTTGGGAAGGACTACAGCACACGCTGCTCAGTGTGACCAGTGCACGTTAGAGGCGGGCAGTGGGGAGGAAAAGAAGAAAAATGATCAAAAATTACATTTATTGCTTCTGATCTTTTTATGCTGTTCCCATAATTCAAAATCGGTTTTGTTCTGAAATCAGTTTTTGCATATCTAAGTCTCTTGTGAAGTACAGATCCATAAGGAATTAACAAAACCCCCTAAACACTGGAGTTAGCATTTAAAAATGACTCAGTCTTCATAAACCACAGTGTTTTCTGAACAACCCAGCTACAATATATCTTTACGGCGCGCCTTCAAGTAACGTACACGTGTCACGGCTTAACCCCAGCCAGCAGCTGAGCGCCACACAGCTGCGCGCTCACTCCCCGCTCCCGGTGGGACGGGGGAGAGAACTGGAAGAGAAAACCCGTGGGTTGAGATAAAGGCAGTTTAGTAATGCAGATAAAGTAAAACAGTAGCAGTAATAATAACACTATTGGTAATAACAGTAATACACAAAGCCAGGGATGCTCAATGCAACTGCTCGCCACCCGCTGAGCGATGCCCAGCCCGTCCCCAGCAGCGGTCACTCTTTGGAGCCCCCTTTGGGCAGTTGGGGCCGGCGGGCCCGGCTGTGCCCCCTCCCCGCTCCTTGCCTGGTGCAAGCCCTGCTCAGCACCACCTGCACCATCAGCGTGTCAGCAACATTCCTCTCCTGCTAAATCCAAAACTTGCTGCGACGGAGAAAATTAACTCCATCCCAGCCAACACCAGGACAAAGCCTCTTGTCTCGGTCTGTTTGTATGCTGGGCCTAAAAGGGGATATTGCTACCTAGTAAAAGAAGTGACTGTGCCATACATGGGCAGGTAAGGTTCAGGCTCACCCGTAAATGTGAATGTCTCAGTACATTTGAATTCTGTCCCTCGACAATGCAACCTAACGGCGCGCCCGCAGCCTTAAGGCTTCGTGTTACTTCGAACATGCTGCTTTTTGATGGCTTGTACCATAGCCTTCATCTAAGTTAACAGAGTCTTAGAAAAAGTTAATTCAATTACCGGTGATGGAGTTAGTAACACTGCTTCATGTCACTAAGGTATATATGGATGCATACGATTCTGTTCCTTTCAAGTCAGTCTGAAATTAATTTTGCAACCTCCGATAACCATGGTGGACAAATGCTAATGAAAATCCATCACTTCAGTTTGAATGGGCTAAGCTCACCGTCTTTCTCCACCAGCCTCTGTCGGGCAGCTAACCAGATGATAAGCACCGGTTTCACTGACCCATGGCCTGGGAAGGTTCAGGATAACCCTCCAAGGGCAGCACTTCCACTGCCGCTGCAGCGCTTGCACGCCAGGGCTCAGGACTTCTCGACTTCTCGTATTTTTGATACGCAGTTCTATCTGTAGCTTTCTCCCACAGTGTCACTCTAGCTTTATTACTCAGTCTAGCAATCCAAACCCTGCCATTTACATCAGTTGGATCAAATTAAAAAGGATTAGATTTTCTTGGAATTCATGATCATGCTTTTCCACTGGAAACAACAGAAATCCTTTGATGGTCTGAAATAAACTTTCCTTGCTGAATGCAATGAATTACCCTCTGATCAGAGAGGGGAGACGCGGGTGGGAAGCGCATGGTAGCTTGTAGCACATTTTATATCTTTCTGTACCCAAGTAGATGGATGATACTTTATTTTACATTATAGTACAACATAAAACCTTCTAAAATTTGGAATGGTTGTAAAATGACGGACAGGTATCTTTAGGAAGTAGAGTATGATCCCAGAAGAAAGTTTATTATGTAGGGCGGAAAATTCTCAGAAGAGCCTGAGGGCTGCTAGGATGTTACTCAGTTCTGCTCCCTATATGGTACAGAAATCCTGCGCATGGCCCCTGGAGAACAACTGCTCACCCCGGGAGAGATGTGGCGTTGTAGGACACATCCTTGTGTCGGGGCTGCTTCCTTCTCGCTTCCAGCACTGCCCCGTCGCCTGTTCCTGGCCCCGTCCCTCAGCCAGCACGGACTGCTCCCTCAGCCACCCAGAGCTCTCCAGTGGCGAGGGCAATCTTAAACCTAGAGCCCCAGCCACAGCTGAGCCCCAGCTAGTCACAGGCCAGCTATTCCGTTCCGTTAATAAAATAACAACATCTACAGGCTCAGGCTCCTGCCCGCCAACAGTCAGTCTGGGTCTCGGGCAGTGGAGAGGAGTGACCTTTTGTTTGTGCAGTCATTTTCATAATGATATTCAGGGTCGGGCCTGACAACCAATCTGCCACGCATCAGTAGTAGGCATCGGTCCCTTTGTAATACGGCAGGGACGCGCCCCAAGCAGATGGTCGGAGCTCATAGGTGGCTAATGGACTTGATGGGGCGTTTTATTAAGATTATGATGGCAACTAAGTAAGATTTTTCCCTCTGATAACAACATTTATAACAGAAAGGGAAGAAAGGTGCGTAAAGGAACCAGAGAATATAATAGACTATGTTTCCGTTGGATGTTGGATTCTGAGGATTAGAATTCTGTGAATTCTAGATGTAGTTTCTCAAATCTCACTGCTTTAGAAGTGCAGTGGTAGACGCTGTCCTGTGGCCAGCAGAGTAAAGAAACTGCTGATGGATGGAGGTCCTCACTGGGGAGCAAGTAGCACCGTATTGGCCCCTTGCTGCTATTTTTGCTATGGAGACGACCCCTTTGAATGGATGAATTCCCCATGCCAGGTATTTCCAAGCTAGTTACTGTCCTTCCCACTCTGGTGAAGAGAAACAGAGAGGGGAAGAAACGGATGAAAGAAATAGCAGATTTCCGTATGTTTGGCCTTGCAAAGGCCTGTCAAGGACTTGTGCAGAGAGGTGGCTCTCAGTACCTGCCTGCTGTGCATCTGCGTCCCTTGAAGCTTCGCCAGCAGAGCACAGCAGTCATCGTTTCTCCCTTGACAGTCCTTCCTGCTCCTAGCATTTGCTTTTTGGGTGTATAGGCACTTAAAAGTTCTCAGACCTACCAAACTGAAACCCAGTTTATGCTCCCTTTTCCCCTCCAGATCGATGGTGTGCCTTCACGTCAAACTTTCCCCATAAAGTTTGGGGCCAGTCTCTGCGGATCTGACCCCGTGGGTATCGAGGCCGATTGCATCTGCTCAGCACGGCTCCTAGTCAGGGCCAAATCAATAAACAGCACAAAGCCATCAGGCTTGGAACAGCGCTTTATACCATTTTATGTTTTAAATTCCTGCCAAGCATAACATATTTTACTGAATGAAAGCCAGTTTCCCTGTGCTAGATAAACGTTACAGCTGTGGCTCAAACTGCAACTGAAATTCTACGTTTTGCCTTGTAAAGGTTTGAGTGGTCTGGGTCACAAGCATTTAAGAAACCCCTTCACGTACTCCCGTTCAGCTCACACAGCCTGTTCACCCTCGGGCTGGGCACTAACCTGCACGGCCGATCCTGAGCTATGGCACTTGCCTCCCGCTTCAGATCTCTAAAACATACATCTAATGGTTTTCAGTAGGGACCGCAAAATATTCCCGAGGAACTCCGACTGCAGAGACAAGGGCATGTGGTGCAAAGGAAGCGCACCATGGATAGGTTTGCTCCCAGCGCTCCCTGGAGCGCAGGGCAACGTCACTCTAAGCAATACCCCAGGGGCGTTCTCCATTCCCAGGGATCTTACTGCAACACCGGGGTCAACTGATCACTAGAAAACACAGGCAGGTATCATCTTCAAATTCAGGGATTTCATCTGCGCGATAACAACATACGTGTGCAATCCATGCTGCTAAGGCTGGAAATGCCTCATCAACACCTTCTTACTTGTCACGCAGCTTCAGGCACAGAGATTTTACCTTGTATGTAGGACAAAAATCAGGGAAAGTCAGATTCTATGCCAGACTTCTATTCTTAAGGTGGCTCTGAACAATAGTTTTATTTAGAACAAACTTCACTCTCCCACTGGCTGTGTTAAATGCAGACCCCGTCCAAATGATTGCAAAGTCACCAGAAAACCAGTACAAATGTTGAGAGAAATGACCGATAAGCTGATTTTTCAGTACATGCTCGGATGAGGTATCTTCTGTGCTTTTGTCAAACGCTGCCTTCACTGGAGATGACGTGAAGAAGCCAGTTTGGCAGTCACGAACTGACTGGTAGAGGGAAATGGGGTAACAGCGACAGGGAACCATGCACTGCGCTCCCCGCGATGTTTGGCCCGGGCGCTCCCTCCAGCTGCGGTTCACTGTCTGCCCTGCAGAGCCCAGCACCCTCAAGCTTGCGACCTGGGCCCTGCAGAACCGACCGGTGCGGTGGTGAGAGCAGCGGGAGGTGTCGGTGCTTTCCTGTTGGCAGCAGGTGACGTTGCGTGCGCGAGGGTGACCGGCCCTTCTCAGGCTTGCCGTGAAGCAGCGCTGGCCGGTGAGCGAGGAAGCGCCGAGTTTCCTTCGGCATGGAACGCAGATCTGGTTGTATCAGCCTAAGTTTTGTCACACATATTTTTAAGTTTTTCAGGCTGGTATTTTCTGACGTTGCTACTCAAATCTATTGTAAGGGTTCCTCACGCTGTAAGGTTGTGAAGAGCCTGCATTAGAGTTTCAAAGCCCTGCTTTGGGAAGCTATTGTCAGTAGGTATTAATTATTGAACGCTTTACCTTCTGGAAAAGTTGTTTCATCACTAGAAAGTGACCTTGTTAGAAGAGGCAGAGGGGAAGAGAGACGTATAGTGCCTCCTGAGATCGAGTGGAGCGATGCGTATCAGGAGAAGACACTAAAGATTTATTGTCTGTGGCAAAAGAAACACAGATCTCCGCTTGTGCAGTAAGTGCTTTTGACATCACACACCGTAAAGAATGATTGCGTACTGCAGGTTAGAAAGTGTTCCGCTGGAGGAAGAGAACAGCCGTTCCCACAGTGCTGCGAGGCGGGGGAGCCCGAGCTACGCCAGCTCTGCCTGTCCGAGGCAGCCGAAGGATCCTAGGAGAGGATACTGAGCATTCACCCAAGGGAAAGGAAATGGAATTGAAGGGAAAATCTGTGGGCGTGGGGTTTTTTGTTTTGCCTTCTTCGATGAGGTTTGTAGTTTACCGAGAACACAACTGCAGCCTTGCACAGGTGCTGGGGGAGAGCAGGGGACCGCGCGGGTCACGTCGGTAGCACCAGCCGCGCTGCTGGAAGCTCTCGCGTGTTGCAGTTGCGACATTCTCCGTTTCACAACAAAAGCTGCGATCTCTATAGCTCCCATTTCATGTTTACTGAAACCAGATCCCTTCTGACCCCGGTGATTGCTGGTACGAGTGCTCGCTGCGTGACATCCAGCACCAGCGCTGTCTGGAAGCCTTGCTTGGAAACTTCATTTGTTAACCTCACCCTGGCCTTTCCCCTGGAATTTTTCTTCCGTTTCCACAGATGTCCGCGCAGCACTACGCTTGCCTTCCAGTAATACGCAGTTTGGAGTTTTCCCGTTGCTCAGTCAGCTTGAATTGTTTAAAAACCCCGGAGAAATAGGAATTCACTTTAAAATAAAAGCTAGGGAAAAGCAACCGCTCAAGCTCATCTCTCACCTTTACGAATGCCTCTGTTAGATTGCAGAGCAAGGCATTGTGGCCAGAGAGCTTTTAGATAAATCATAATTAGATACACGTGCAAATACATCAGCTAGGCCTAGGCGCACAATTAGGCACCTAATTACGTTGAAAATGCAATTGCACACTTAGCTAAAATGGCCACGCATCCTCTGACGCCGTGGGTCGCTTCGGTCCCGTCCCCCAGCGAGGCTCTGGGTGCCACCTGTTGAAAAAGCCCCCGCCAGGGGAGGAGGCGGCGGCGTGGTCGGGCCGAGCGCTCCCCAGCGCTCCCCGTCCCGGCCCTCATTCCTCGGAAGCGGGAGTGGCTGCTGGGGCGAGGTTTTCAGAGGGGTTTCTGCTGCAGTCTGCCTTTGCACGTCCCACGCTTGGACCTGGATTCCCTGCCGGGATGAAGGTGGTGGTGCTGCGCTGCGCTGGAGGGGACGGGCTGCAGCACGGCCGTGCTGGCCGCCGGGCAGCTGGGACGGAGCCCGGCACGTTCTACAGCAAAGCAGAGGTGTCAGAGCTGTCGCGTTGCTTGCAAGCACTACGGAAGAAGTGGCCAGGTAGAAAAAGATGTCGCGGTGTTTCCTTGGCAGGATGGGCTGCACACGGGCAGCTCCCCGAAGACACGCGGTGTCCGTCCTGAGGTGCTCTCAGGGTACCCGTCCGATGGGAACCGGGCTGCGCAGAGTTGATGCTTGCGGAACTGCTCTTTTTTGAGGAAATTAATGTGGAGCCATCTGAGGGTAGGGTAAGAGAGGAGGAATTGGTAGTTCCCAACATCTCTGGCATCGGGCCATCCTTGGCTTTTATTTAGCTATTTTTTTCTCTTTCTGCTATGGCTTCTTTTTCTCTCTTTCAAAAAGGAAAAGAAGGGGAAAAGCCCAGCCAACTGTGATTTGTGATTCCACTGACAGACAGCGTGTGATTGAAACTGCAGCTAGGTTGATTCCAAAGGAGAAAATGCAGTTTAAAATAGCATTGTCACTATTCAGGGACAGCATTTTCTTTATGGGAATGTTTCATCTGCGAACGCTGTCAGTGTTGCGATCCGCTCGGGGCCCAAGTGTTTGGCTGCTGCTTTGGCTGAAATGACTTCTCCCTAGCAAGGAGCACGTAGGAGAAGGAGCATTTCCTAAGGAACCATGTGTGAACTGGAAGGTGAACCCGAAACGTGGGGGGGAACAGCGTTAGCCTTGTCTGTTAGTACTGCACAGGCGACACGCGATTGCTTGGCTTCATTTCTGTTTACTTCTGCTAAAAGTTCTCAACCTGGATTTCAAAACCTGAGCCAAGGGCAGGCGAGTGAGGTGCGTCATTTGCAGATCAGGGAAACCGAATTGCCTTTTTCACACGCCTGTTCAACACGCTACGACCCGTTTTCTTTATTCTGAGCCTTTTCATGAGTTAATAAAAGCATCATGGCCTGGCAGCGCGTGCCCCAAGCCCCTCGCGAGCGCAGCGTTACAGCAGGGTATTAACGCCAGGCCCTCCAGAGTCCCTTCTGCCTCGTACGGAGGGGATACCACCCGAGACAGTCTTAAAAAGTGGGAAGGCAGGAGACACGGTACGTCTGCCTGGCAGCCCAGAGCGATAACCAGCTGAGACCCAGTTCATAACGGCGCTGGAGACCGAGCTCCCATTTGAGCCAGTCACGCTACCGGCCCCAGAGAAGCGACAGAGGTCCATTTGCCCTGGCAGAAGGGCAGCCAGGTGACCAGAATTGCACAGTTAGGCCTTCACGGAACGATCTTAAGCGCTCAGAAAGGAAGCAGCTAGGTATGTATATACACGTATGGGTGCACACACAAACCCACGCTTGCCCTGAAGGAAAGGAAAAGGAGGAGCGAGGGCGCAGCGTGCTGGGAGGTCGGTCCCCCCCGGGGCCCCGGAGCCGGCTAGGAGCGGCGCATGCTGAAGTGGCAGAGGCGAAGGCAGGGAAGATTTGCCAGCAGTGGTGGATATGCTTGATGTGTTCAAGAGCTTAAGGGCCTATTGAAATTAAACTGCAAACGTATTGTGCCAACGTCCTCGGTCTGCCAACAGGCCTGTGGGCTGCCTTCCCAAGCCACCGGTTCGCTTGCCTTCCCCGGTATCCACCCCAGCACAAACCTGCCCTTTGTTTCCCCGACCAAAGTATTTTCACCTTGGACCAAACGCTGAGGGAGATGGGTGCGTGTGAGGATGATTTCGCCTGTGTTTAGATATAAACCTTCCCCTGCCCCCCCCTTTCTAATCCTTGAAATTCAGTATTGCAAAATTCAGAACTTTTTTCTCCTACTGCAGCATTTTTTTTAACGTTCCGGTGATATAATTTTTTAAAGGACTGTAATATGAGTAGTTACTCTTGCACAGTGCTCCATTTATTCAGCATCCTGAATAATAAAGAAGTAGCCCTTAAAGCAGCCACTTCTCCTTTTTAACACTACCTAATTTCTCTGAAGGAGTATCTGAAACGGGAAACTTTATGTTAAAAGGCAGAGAATAAGACTTGTTTCAGACAACTTCCTAGCCAAGGAGGGAAGCTATGGAACACTGTAAAATCATAGAACTGCTTTGTAAAATTACTGTGATTTTTACTTTAAAAGTTCTTATCATCTGTACAAGCTGATGTGCTACTCAAACAAACTTTGTCTGCTCCAGGGGATCTTAATTAGGTTGAATGAACATGGCAAAAGAAGATTTCCGCAGAGATTCTGGCAGAGGGGGTGCCTTGGCCTCATCTTCATTCATTCCCACCCCGCCTGCCATGAGCAGGCCATACAGCTGAGCAGGGCTTGCGTTTCATTCTCGCGTTCGCCACCAGTACCAAACGCCTAGGAATGCCATGATTTTGCTTGGGAAAAAATCCAGTGTTTCACATTTTCCCGATTTCCTGCCTACATTTCCAAAGAACATGTCCGCGTTCCAAAAACCCACCAAAATTCTAACAGTTCTGGTTCTCATTACCACTAGAGTTGGGAATTACAGCTGTATTTGAGGGAGCCAGTTTTCCTGCACTTGGATGCAGATTGAGTAGGTGCAGACACAGGGTTACCTGCATTAGAGAGCATCTGCACCGTTAGTGCTGCTCAGAAACAAGCATTTGAACTTCTGTGGCTTGAGAGAGAAACGGCAGGACGTGCAGTAAATCCCTGCCCTGCTCTTGGTACCAGTAGCCGAGCACTGCTGCTGGGCACGACGCGACGCGGCACGGCACCCGTGCGTCCTGGCACGGGGTGGTTGGCGGCAGGGGAGGGGACGCCTGGGGAGCTGTGGCTGTGCCAGCAGCGCCCTGGCAGCACTGGGGCATGCCCTGCCCCACAAGGCTCGAGGGACAGCGGCGCTCGCGTGTCCAACACGTCTGGGGCTCCTTTCGAATGCGGCTGCAGCTTGGCACCGCCGCGTTGCCAATCCGGGTGCAAACGGGGGCAGCCTGAGCAAGCCAGGCGATTCAAAACATCCCGTTTGAGTGTCTGAGCTAGCAAACATGTAGCTTCTTAGCAGGAGCTCTGAAACTGCTTGCACGCCCCTGCCAGCACACTGCAAAGTGACTGAGGGGGCTCAAAACGAGGCAGAAGCTCTTGCATCCCTTTTGCCCCTTCGGGATTCCTCATCATTTGTTACTATCTCTATTACAGAGGAAGAATAGGCACTGTATTTTCTTACTGTCACTATCAAGTCAGCACTGATTTATTCCTATAGTCTGAATTAAAAGCTTAATTAAGCTCATGCCACTTTTTTCTTCTTTTTAATTAGGTATAGCCAAATCACTTGGCTGTGGGAAGAAGAAAAAAAAGATAAAGAGCAGAAATTTTTATTTCCCTGATCTGTACTTGTAGTGAAGCCTTAGTGAGAATATCCTCTCGAAGAGATACCAAAGGGGCTTTTTCTTTTTTATCAGAGTTAAGAATTTATCAAGAGTTTATCCTTCCAAAAACTGTGGTCCTGCTCTGCAGTGTCCTCCACCCCGGGTATTCCTGGTACAGATTCAAGTCTTGCCCACAGCCTGACAGTGCCGGCTGGTAACCTGCACCTTGGGTGGCCCCACGGCCAACGCTTGCCCTCTAACAAACGCAGCGGCTGCCTGGCGGCGGTGCTTTGACCGAAAGAAGCTACGCTCAGGAAGGACTGAGCAAGGAGCCCCATCCAGCCGGGGAGCGGCGATGCCAGGCCGGGGGCCTAACACGGCGCCAGCGCCCATCCTTCATACACAGATAGATCCCGCACTCCTTGCTTGCCCTCAGACACTGCCAAGACCCACAGCGTGTTTCTGGTGGGGAGAAAGCAACCGCCAGGGCCCCTCCGTAATCCCAGGTGCTGCTGCCTCACCTCCTCTCCCTCTGCTGCTCCCGGGTTAAGAGAATTCCCTTGCACCCTCTCATTCACCAGCAGCGTAAGCAAGGGCGCGTGGGCGAGTGCAGCTACAACGGGATTTTGCACTTAGGTCCTGGTAAGAGCGAGAAGTCACACACAGAGTAACACCCCTGGCTATTCTGGTGTTGAATGCATGCAGCCAGCGCAGTGCGGTATCTGGGTAAAGGGCTCAGCAGCCGGCTGGAACGCCGAGAGCCATCCTTGCAGCAGGACGTGGCGGCCCTGCTTAGCTGCGCGCCGCCGTTTGGTCATCGGCACCATCAGCCCTCTCGTCAGCGCCTTACCCGGGCTCTTACCAGAGGAAGGGTACCGCGTTAGAAGACTGCTGTCGTACAGGAAACCTCAATAATTCACATCAATATTTCTCTTGGGTGTTTCCTGGGGTTCATTTCACACCCGGCTTCTACCATTCTTGTTTTCTTTAATGAGACAGAAGGAGACGACGCACTGCAGCAATGAGTTTTTGATGCCTGTAATAATCACTGCTTCCATCCAAAACGCAGAATCACAGTAAAATGGAGAATTGGTGCCGGATTTGACCTGTAGCACGCTTCATGGCTGCCCTAGCTTTGCGGATGCAACCGCAGTCTTAAGCAGGTTTGGTGCAAAGGGCGAGCTCAGCTGCACCTCCCCATGCTGCCCCGAACGCCCTTCCTGCCCCGCCTGCTCATGTTGCACCCACAGCCAACGTTAAACATCACAGAGTTTCCCCCGAGCATATCAGAAGTTTGTACTAAGCTCTCCTAAAATACCAAGTGCTGCCATGGGTGAAGTATAAATCCTTTCCAGCAGCGGAGGGATTTCTGCTTGGTCTCCTTTCAGCATCACCCACTCACTGTACTCTTGCCTCAACCATCCTCTTCAGAGGCTGCAGCTTTGCGGGCAAAGCCTAAGTGGCTCTGTTCGGGGAGATGGTAGCTGGACTCGTGCATGCGTCTGCAGGGTGCGATCCCTCCCGGCTTTCAGCCTTGAAGGTCTGGGTTCGGCCAAAGCTTTTCATCTGGTCTGTGTCGTGCGGGGTAAGATTTCAATCCAAGTTAAATTCTGACCTCTCCTCTGTAATGCAACTTCCCAATTCCTATTTGTCACAAAAGCCATCCTCCACAGTGTCCCTAAGGTTTATAAAACGTGCTATTAATGACCCTGTATCGATGAGTCTGAGAAGGAAACCCTCACCCCTCCTAAGTGCACGTCCTGCGCCTTGCCCTACGGAGCTGGAGGCTCTCCTTTGGCTTCCATCACCTGTTTACTGTGAAGCTTTTTTCTTTTAAAAGCCTGTCTCTTGTAGTCATAACTAAGCCCACTTCTTTCCACATTAACCTCATCATTCGAGTTTAATCTGCGCTACCCTTCGGGAGCGCAGGAGCTCTGGCATGTGATTGTTCTCCTGTCCAAGTGGCAGACTTTCAAACACGCCAGCCCATCTCTGGGCTGACAGCTTCCTCCAATTAAGGCTGACACTCTGTCCTTAACTCATCCTCTTGTGCACAGGTACTGCAGCACATATGGCACGTACCGTCACGTGCTGAGCCGAGGACCCTGCCGTACCTGCCACCAAAGGGAGGGGAGGCGAGCAGGGGGGGAGCGGTTCTGGTCCAACTCCAACCTCATTTTATGTCAGCGCGCGTGCACCAGGCTCCGCGGGCACGCGCCGTCCCACAGGCGTGCGGGGAAGAGCAGCGGCTGCCCCCAGAAACGCGGTCCAGTCCGGAGGAGAACGCACCCCTGCCGGCAAGCCTGGCTATTTCGGTGCAGTAGGGCTGAGGTTTCCAAGGGGGTTTACGGGATGTGCAGCATTTCAGTAGGACTTGGAGACCAAGTTCTGTAAATCTCTTGCTTCACGTTTGCATGTTGACATTTTCTACTTAAGGGGCCTTTCGGCATCTTTTGCATTAATTTATAATGCTGTGACAGTTGGGTTGCACGCGCCGCAGGAAGACCGCTTATTTTAAAACGACTTTGCTTTGAAAGAGGATTTGATTCAATGCAGAGGCTGACGACGTCCCAACATCTCACGCCAGTTTTTTGGGGTGGTTCTTGGTTGTGGGTGGCTTGGGGTTTTTTTGATCGTTTGGATAGATTTTACAGATGTATTTCCTAACAAAATCTTCCTCTAGCTTTAGATTTCACATGTTCTAATGAAGTGTTACATGACTCTGACAATATTTTGTTTGCCCTCCTATGTCAGTGGTGCCCCCCTGCCCTGGGGGGCAACTCACCAGCCCTAGCTGGTCTGCAAAGGCGTACTGAGAAGCAAAGACTTTTTGATGAGCAAAGCGGGGCCTAACAGGGCTACGGAGTTCAGTAAGGCCTCGCACAGGCAAACGAGAGCCTGGCTTGATTGGCATCCCTTACAACTGGTACGGGACCCCTCATCCCATGCCTGGGTCATTCTGAAATGTTAGAATCCCTTCAGCTTAAATCAGCCCTTTGCTAACTGCAGCTCAGCACGCGTAAGCCGTTTTAAGGTGGTTCACAAAGCTATCTGTACCAATTTAACGATGCTTGTTTGAAAATATGATTTGAAACATGCAGCTAATTACAATAATTAAACCTGTATTTTATTTTTGCAAGGTAATTTTTATTTCTAAGTTTATAACTTAACAGCGTAGGCTTTTGTTTTATTATGGTTTCAAGTAGAGATAGCTGTCATCCTCATCAGCGACAGGATTTAAAAAAGGCACCAATCTACCCGTATTATAATTAAATTCATGCTTAAGTGTGTGTGTGTCTCCAGCTTTAGAAGGTAATTGGGCACACCTCATTGCTTTTTACTTCTAAATGCTGCTGTGGTCATTTACCAGGTGATTTCAGAGACAAGTTCTAAATTACCAGCGATTTCATCAAGTTTAAAATGTTCACACCTAGCTGGAGGATGGCCGGGCATTTCCTCCTCCCCTCCCAAACCCCAAATCGAACATTCATGCAACAGACCTAAGATAACGGGGGGAGAGTACGTACGCTGACGCGCTCTGGGGCGGCAAATTCTGACAGCTTCCTCCGCTGTATAATAAACAAACCGTCGCCATAGCAACAGCCGCATAACTTCGTTTGTATGTCACAAATGACAAACCCCATTTCCTCTCCTTAATTCACCAGTTACATTTATCACAGGATTTTTAAATCTTACCTCAATTTAAGCATACTGTACCATTTCCCTACTCTTCAACAAGGGGTTTTTGTGGCACAATTGGGGATTTCCTTTTTACCCGTTAAAATAATTCAGTATCTTCGGCGGCAAACAGACTGGAAACAGACTGTGAGGGTGATTATGGTTTCCTTCAAATCCTCTGGCCGACATTTCCAAGCGCCTCTCCGTGCAGGCAGAAAGGGCCGAGCTCGGAGCGGGGAGCCGCCTCGAGATGCACTGATCCACAGAGCTCAAAGATGCCGAGCTCACTTGTGGGAGGGAGAGGGCTGGGCAATGCACTCCTTCCTAGTCAGCGGCTGTCCCGGCTCTACCCCCACGCCCCGTGAACCCCCAGAGCTCGGCTGTCCCCGCGCTGACGGGAGCCGGCCCCGGGGAACCTCCTCCTCCTCCCACGCTAAGGAAGCGGCGCAGCTGCAGAGACGGGGTGGGTGGCTCAGAGCAGGGACACGCATGGATACAGATGCTGATCTGGCTCAGGATGAACCTGTCATCATCATCATCATCCCCTGTCCGTGTCCTCCCCACCCCAACCACAGCCACAGACCGAGCTTATGTAAAAAAACGGCGGCACATACAAAATAATGGGTAGCACATTGCTTCACATTTCAGTGCTGCGAGATGGATCACCCATCCTGCTCTGGCTGTGACCTGGCTAGGCCAGGTAAGCAATAGGTTCTTCTGTCAACAGAAGCAGAAGAGCATTAGGAAAGCTCTGTGCGATCCCAGACAGGGAGGTAGGAGAGAAGGTCTTGCAGGTCAGCAGGTAGGAACCTACGTGGATGTCAGACAGCGGCCGTTTTTCATTTATATCAGCGCGGTTTTTCAGTAGGGGCCAGTTTAAGTATGAGCCAAGTATCCAAAGGCCAATTCCTAAATGAAGTGGACAGGCTCCCTTCCTTAATTACAAAGCTGACAACTCCATCACCACCCCTACATGGCAGTGTAGAGCTCTAAGCTCTGCCGAGCCTTATACATGCTGCAAATGAAGAACCAGATGTTCACTCTCTCCCCAGCTCTTTAAAGTTAGTTCCACATGCTGAGATTGTCCTCAAGGGTGTTCCCCCCCATGTGTTAAAAAAAAAAAAACCAACAAAACCCAAAAACCCAGAAGCTTTTGATAATGAAGCAAACATATTTTTGTGGAGTGGGCTATTTTTTTCAGTCTGCTGCTAGTTTTTAAATATAAAGTATAGCATATGTTTAACACAGAACATATGGAAAGAGAGAAAAAGCAAATCTTGAATTCCAAGTATCATATTCTTAGTAGAAGAGAATCCACGGTGTCAAAGCGGTCATTCGGAACACCACCAAGAAAATGTATTTATTGTATATAATTATTTGCAAAACCAGCTCTAGTTCTTCTCTTACATGGCCTGATGTAAATCTGAAGTAAGAGGGTTCAAGACAGCACCAAGCGTACAGAGGAGGACGCCACCAGCTATGTTTGGGGAATGGATCAGTTCGGTACGCCTGTAAGAGCGCGGCGGAAGAAGTGACCCTCAGACACAGGCCAGCTCTCTGTGCTTTGTCCCTCCCTTCTTGGGACAAACCGGTCCCAACCGCTGTCAGCTAAGAGTATGCAAAAAAGTTCTTTTTCTTGGGTTCAGTGAAACTGGTCTTAAACCAAAAATACAGTTGACTGAGGAAATGTTTGCTTTTAGTTCAGCATCTCTTACATGAGCCGAGTGTTCCTCTGGAGGAGGGCGCTGCAGAGCTGGGAGCTCTGCCTCACTGACGCAGTCGTGGCTGCCCTGGGAAGCAGACTGAATATGGGAGGGTGCTCTGGAGGCTGCTGGTCCCTGGCGTCCAGGGGCAGGCGTGGACAGACCTGGACCACGATGCTTTCGTTGGCTTCGCCAGCAAGTCCCTTCCTGATACCAGTGCTGACACTTCCCTTGTCCCACCGATTCGGAGGGATCCTTGCTTCAGGGGCCCTTCTCTTGCGGCTGTCTCAGCCGAGCCAGCGGGAGATGGAAGGCAGGGCAGGAGGCGGGAGGCGAGACGGGCTCCACCAGCAGGGCAGTGGCGTAGGGCTGCTGCTGTGAGACGGGCAGCAGCGCTGCTGCGGCCTGTGCAAACAGCTCCTGTCTCTCGGGAGTCCTCGGAGAAGGTCACCATGCTGCTGCTCACGGGTGCTCTCTGGCTTTCCACAGGGAGCACTTGCTGCTTATTATGACTACAAGACGACACACATTTAAAAACCAGTAACAGAAGAAAACGCTCACCTCTCCCTTTATTTATAGGGGAGAAATCCTACGAGGTCATTTCACACCCAAGTTTTTTTGACCTGTAGACGGGTCTGAGTAGAAAGCAAAATGCTAAACCCAGCATGGTGACACCTGCATTCCTAGATGCAGTCAATGTTGTAAATAACCTCCAGTACTAGTTGACAGCTTAAAGGCATGGCTCGGCCCGAACCCTCTCTGACCAAACTGCAACCAGATGCCATGGAGAACGACCATCACCAACCCAGATCTGTCCCTCAGACTGCAGCAAGCTTTGCTCTGAAGTCTTGCCATTTTGCCTTTCCTTTAGCACACAAGGGTAGGGAGAATTTATCTGAATACCACAACAGGATGAAGCGGCTGTTATTTGGAGAGAAAGACTCAGAAAGGACGCGGCAGATTTCAGGAGCAGTTGAGATGAGGGACACGGCTGCAGGTGTTTGTGCTCACCAGTGCACACCAGTGTGTCTCCCTCCCCGAGAGCCAGCAGCGCCAGCAGCAAGCACAAAGCTCCGGGCACCACCCTTGCTGCCTCTTACTCCTCCTCCCCCTTCTTTTTCTTTCTCTCTCTCCCTTTTTTTTTAGTGCACTTCCAGATAAATGCCAGTCATTTGGCCAGGGCTAACTCACAGAAGGTACAGCAGGCACAGATGGTACTAATGCATAAATGTAATCTAGCAAAAGGATGCCAACACCAACCCAGAAAAGGTTCCAAATAACTGCAGTGCACTTACAGGAATACAGTGATTGGCAAGGTGAAAGCTGAGATTTGCGAGAGCTTACTGTTCCCAAATCAACAATAGAAATTCAACAACAAATGAGCATATTTATTTATTAATTTATAAAAAGCACTTAATACCAAGATCTCTGGGCAGCCTCACCAGAACCCAAACTCATTATACAAATTAATACTGATCCAAGTAAAAGAAGGGAGAAAGGGAAAGGTGGGAACTGAAAAACAGAACAAAATCCGGCACGGCAGACCCATTCCCCTGAGCATCTCGGACAGTGTCCAGGCAGCGGCAGCAGCAAATCCCCCGTGAGGAGCTCTAGACCATAAATCCCCTATCCTTCCTCGGGATTCCGAGCATGAAAAGGCCCACACCAAATCCTTTTTCCAGTAGTAGCTGGTAACGCACGCTTAGGGAAAACGTACAGGGAGGAGAATAAATGCGGTTTGACTGTGTCCCCACAGGACACCTCCCCTGGCTTCTGGAGAACACGAGTGTCTCCACTAAGCACATCTGTAGCAGTCATTTCCAATGAGGAGATAATATTCCAGGGAATACAGACTTCACCCCCCATACCCCAGCCCCCGGGGAAGCTGCGGCAGGGCTCGAGCAGTGTCTCTCTGCAGTGCACGCGTCCTCGAGGCTGCCAGCAGCGCTTGCGACGGGCCAACTGCTCGGTGCTCCTGAGGAGCCCGTGATAGACACCACTCTGTCACAATACAATCTGAGGACCAGCGCCTGATCTCATTTCCATGATCCTTACTCTGCTGACACACGGGATCAGCAGCAGTGCCTCCAAATTAACAGAAGCCGGTAGCAGTGACACCAGGGCACCCGAGTGAACTGTTTGCAAATGCCTTCCTAGCAGCAAGTAAGGAGAGCACTGCTAGCTGGTGAGACAGTCAGGACACAAGTCTTCCTAAATTACAGGCCCTTGGCAAAGAATTACGAGAGAGACCTGCAGCACGTGTGCTGCCCACCCCGTCTTGCTTGCTGGAGTAACTCTTGTACAAGGAGAACTCGGACATTCCCCTCTCCACTGGCCACTGACCCTCATCCTCCATCACGCCAGGGCTCTGATACTCAAAGGCTGCTCCGACCTGTGCCTGCCAGGGATAGCCAGAGCACTGCGACTCCCAGCAGCGCGTCCTTCTGCCGTCTGTGATGTCCGAATGAGAGCGCACAGCTTTCGTTTGAAGGCAAGGGCGCCGGACACGCAGCCCTCACCTGTAACAGTCTGCGCTCCTGGGCAGAGGCACCCACTTCCAATTCCAGTGTTAGACAGGCGTACACGTGCATATTGGCGTTTCGTCTTTGTCCCCATTTCTTAGCGTCAGAAATCCGCACTGGTTCCCATTACAGACCAGTTACAGCAGTCCCTCCGTGATCTGTGCGTACAGAGCGCCGTGGGGCAATGGCCAGGGCTTCCACCAGCGGTAACGCCAGCAACACAGCGATCAATTAGCGCCGTCTGAAATAGGCCCGACGCAATTAATGGACACCTTCGCAAAGCGAGAGCAAGGCAGACTGGCAGAGCTGTGCAGGAACGTAACTCAGACGGCTTCGTACATTCTCCTCTCTCATAATCCAGAAGGCCTAAATCAGATGCGGAGCAAGCCACGGGAGAAAATATATTCTGTGGTCATTTTAATGATGGTGTGGCACGAGGGTTTGGCTTTCACGAAGGGCTTAGGCCTCGGTCCAAGGTAGAGGATTCTGGAGCTGCCACTGCTCTGAACGGAGAAGGGGTTTTGGGGGGCGTGAGGAGAGGGATGTCCAAATATCTGTGAAGTTTGATTCCTAATCCATTTGGATTAAAACAAAAGCCTAATGATGTGCTGCGGGGTTTGTCTGCAGGAAGGAGAGTTGACCCGTTGATGTGCACTCACGGTACCGGGGAAGCCGACAGGGGTTTGGGGGGTGGGGAAGCAGCCTGGCATCCGCGCTCTTTATGTGCCCAGCGGTCAGCGCCACTAACGCTGAATTCCTCACCGCCGCGAGGGATCCTGCCATCGGGTACCGCTGCAAGGCGGCGGCGGGCGCGGCGGCACAGGATCGCAGCGGCGTCTCGAGGGCTGCTGCGCGCAGCGTGCATGCAGGCGCTGGCGTGGCAGAGCCGGGCTCCTGCTGGGGCTCTCCCTTGCCACCTGCAGAGCCGCCTCCGGGCGTCACAACTGCGGCACAGAGCACCCTCCCTCCCGCCCGCCGGGGCCTTGCGAGGCTTCCTCCTAAGAGGAGCCAATTAAACCCTATCTACATCTTCAGATAGATTCACATTTTCCCAGAATTTCTTAAGTTGATTTTTTTCCTCATAATATTTGCATGGTAATTTTAAAAAAATGATTCACATTGCACCCTAAATGCTCTATAACTGGGGTGACTTCTCTCTTGACAAGGAATTGCCACATGCCAGTCACATACCATGAAATGGAACAGGCCAGGCTTCTAGCTGGGGTACGAATGCCACGTTACTGCTCTGTTAGGACCTGAGAACATGGCCCCGGGATGACTTAGGGACTTCACAGCTGTAGAGCATCTGCTTCTTAAATATATGAACCATTTGAAGACAACAACATCTCTTCAGAAAAGCCTGGGTTAGAGAAATCAATCAGGTAAAAGGAGACGGAGAATATTCCTGAGGGAAGGAGATTTTAGGAGAGGCTTGAGGGGGACTTGCCTGAGTTGAGGTCATGATGCAGGAGAAGAGGAGTTTGAAGAGAACGGTTGTTCCCACAGTGAGGGTTTACCTGTTGTTACTGCTGATTTCAGAGCAAGAGAAATTGCATTCTTCTCCCTTCGAGTAGCTGCACAGAAGGGAGGAAGAATAATGGAGATGTTTGGCTGTTGCTGTAGAGATACCATCTCTAGGAACTGTACATTTCTTATATTCTTTGCCTTTTTAGATTACAAAGGGCTCTGAAGCGCCAGGCTTTGGTATTTGTTGGTTTTACCAGGCTTAAAATCGGGCTCTGTTTCTGTTTTCACAAGACTTGAAATGCAATGCATCTGGTAGCATATTCTATTTCTCTTCTTCCTAAAGAAGACATAGAGGACTCGAGGAATCATTTAGGATGCTAACACGAGGAGACCATTTGGCACTGAAGGTCAGGCTGGAGTCCTCCCATGACATAAAAGGGATCCCTATTAATACTTACTCCTGACAAGGATTCATCCCAGAAAGTTTTAGAAGAGTTCAAAAAGCCAAGACACTTTCCAGAGAAAGCCTCTCTCCTGTTCTTCAGCACCCCACCCTGCCGCAGCGGCGCACGTGTACGGCAGAAATTAAGGAAGAGCCCTGGAAGCTTCCCCTGGAATGAGCGTAACCATCCCACCTCTCTGGTGTCTCGCTGGAGGAGCGGGGGCTGTCCCAGTGCCAGCTCAGCGCACGGCTCTGGGGATGACGGGAGAAGGAATGTCCTGGTTATCGGCCCACGTGAGCGGGCGTCAGCGCTGGGTTAGGTGTGCGCTGGGATGGCCGCCAGGACAGAGATCACTTTCCCCCTGGCAGTGAGAACGAGCTTGATCTGCCTTCCAAGGCATAATTAGATCTGAAGGAGAAAAGCCCTCCACTGGCAGGCGCTTGCAGTGGGAAAACAAGAACGTGTCCTTCAGGAAAGAGGGGTCAAACCTTGCCAGGCCATGGTGCATTTCCACGGAGGCAGAAGCGCTGCAAGCGAGGGAGGCTTACTGCCAAGGGGTCAGATGGGAGCGCGCTGGGGCCCTCGCTCCGAAGAATCTGCGGCAGAGAAGCCGGGACTCCAGGCCATTTCCACATCCCTGCCTTCTGCATAAGCAACGCTTGCCTTGTATGAGGAAAACAACAAACTCCTGCCCTCTAGAGACAGGAGACCTCCAGCTCTGCTGAATAAAATATTTGCCACAACCTCCTTCCGAAGCAGATGCTACGAATGCATACAGTTTTATCCTCCCCCAAGGCCCACGCAGCCGGCTCAGCAGCTCGGCGCGCTCTCTCCTCCCAGACCTGGAAGGCCAACTCGCAGGAGAGGCAGCTTGTCACAACCACTCTGTTTCAAGGCAGCAGTTTATTTGGGGAACTGCTGAATAAAGCAGGCACAGAAAACTTGGCTAAGGAACAGAAATCCTCCCCTTCCTCATTACCAAAACCTGCCCGGGCAGGATGGCAAACACTCATGCTGGTTGAGCGCTTGTTCCCTCTCCCGTCCCTGGCTGCCTCCGTACCTCTGCAACCTACCCGCCTTCTCCTCCTCCTCCGAAAACCGGTCAGGGCACGAGCCGCCCCCCAGTCAATAAACGATTGAGTGACGGGCACCCAGACGCAAGGGGAGCACGGATGGCGAGAGCAACTGCAGCTCCTGGGCTTGCTCGCACCGATGGCCGCCCTGCTCCTGCGCAGCCCCACGGACCGCAGCGCTGCGCAGACGCAGGCCGGGAGGGGTACGGCGCCCGTGCCATTGGTGTTGGGCTTGATCAGCAGGAGTTCAGTGCCGATGGAGCTTTTCAGGGCACTCCGTGCGGTTACCTGGAATTTCTGAGTCTAGCCCTGGATCTTTGCTCTCGGGTGCGGGGAGGCTTGGCAGCAGCACTCCCGTCGCCGCCACAGAGCACACTGAGCTACAAAATCCCTTCCGCCCCGCGTTTCACAAGGTTACACCACTGGTAAGATGTACTCCAAAGATTTTGTTTGCTGGAGCAACGGTGCCGAAATGTCCATATGTCCAGTTACAAAATAAGCGTCATTAGCGGGGTGAAAAGCTGTTCTTAATAGCATTTTCTCAAAGCCGCCAGTGTACTAAAAATATTAGAGATAATATTAGAGATAATACCGCTGGGCTCCTCACCGCAGCGCACCAAGTGTTCTCACTTACATTTCAGCAAAGCGCGTCCCAGGCCGATACCAAGCCCTGCCCGGTGACAACAGCAGCGTTTCGTACACGCATGCCTGCGTGCATCAGCAAACGTTTGCTCCCAACGTTTAGCAAACCACGTCACCACGAGATTTACTGAACACGCGCCTAAATCACAGGCACTCGAGAAACCCAACACACCAGAACTTGGCGACTGCGTTCAACGGTAACGGAGTGTGAAGCGGGACGACATCAGAGAGAACACGCGAGGGGGTTTAAGACACCTGCAGGGTTTCTCTCCACAAATTAATACTTACTGCATAATATTTATGTTAAGGCAAAAGTTTGAGGCAGATGGCTGCAACTGAGCCGTGTATTTTCCTGCAAGAAGTACTCGTCCGACACAGCGGCAATAGGCTCTTGGCCATCCATTACGCATTTCGTATATTAGGAAGCATCTTTAAAATGCCTATTTTGCAGCTTATTACTGGCAGTTTTATTTTGCTGGCCTACACTCTTAAATACAAGTATTTATGTGGTACAGACAGACAGGAACTATCTTTTAAGGGAAATTAGTCCTGTCCTCCTTTTCTGCACTCGACTCCGCGTTCCTTTTGCTTGCCTCCAACGACAGCGGCAGCACGGGATGAAAGGTGGCTCTCAAGTCAGCCTCGGCTGCTGAGGAACTCGTACTCCTCTGGCACGTCCTCCTCAAAGCCGTTGTTCTGCGAGGCAGATGATGCCAGATGATGCCAGGTTTCACTGTGAAGTTACTGTTCTTGAAATTCAGATTATGTGGCTTCTGAAAGCTGACCTGCAGGACTGACAGATTGCTTGGAAGGATCGTGAGGTTTGTGCCCACTCGCAAAAATTGCTAGAGTGGAAAAAAAACCCTTCTTAGGATAAAAATATATAGCACCACTGGTCTGTTGTTTCTTTGTATCACGCTGCTGTTACCTTAGGAGGACTATGAGCCCTTCCAGTGGTGTTCTTGGGGTTCAAAGCTTACCTCATCCCTGTCAGTGGCATTTCAGCCATCAATTAAGTAATTCTGGAGAGAAAACCTCCTTAGGCAGCCCTAGAAACGATCGTGACATCTGCTTCAGTAAGGATGGGTGCTGTAGCGGTAACACCAGTTCAAGATCATTGCTCTAAGAGATTCATTGCGGATTTATTCTGGGAAAAATGATACCTCCAGCAGCGTACAGCACTGCAAGCAGTTTTTCCCCAGGTGCTAAATATCTACCACCATTGCGTGGTTCAGGGATGCTCTTCGGGATTTCTTCACTTGCAACTCGTGCGGCTGCCTCACGGCACCGCATTGGCACGGCAGGGGGTAAGCACGCAGCCTGCGAGACCCGTTGTGGGTGCTCTTCGTGGGCAAGAACGCGACAGACGCCAGGACAGGAGACTCTGACAACTTAAAATGGTTTTGCTTTATATAACATAAATGTGCTGGTAGCAACGCACATCTGCATTGAGCACTTAGAGCTTGGCAACGAGCACACAGGTTTCTGTCGGCACAAGCGTAAAGCCAGTTCCAAACTCTTACAATGTTCGGAGCTTCTCAGGTCTCCGAGACGAGGGATTACCTGGCCGCCAGGAACAAAGTCTGAGAGAGAGAGCAGTTCAAATCTCTGAACGCTGCTTGGAGCTGCACAGGACATGGGTGTGCTAGGAACCCCTCTCCAAAGTAAACACATACCTCAGCTCTCTTTAAAAGAAAAAAAGCCCCAAAACTTGACTTCAATTGTACGCTCCAGCTTGTCAACGGGTATTTATGAGGTGAGCGTAATATTATAGTGGTTGTAGCAGTGAAATACATCCTGAGCGGGGGAGCTAGTAAAGAAATGCACAGATGTCAATGCCAGTAGAATGTTAATGCCCAGGAGATGGGGGCGAGGTGACATTAGCTCTAGGTAACGCTGCTTGTGCCGGCCACAGCGAGGGAAGATCGCCGAGGGCCCCTTCCAGAGGCGGGGGGGGGGGGGGGGGCGGGGCCGCGG
>NW_009259591.1:428525-436623 GCF_000687185.1 Egretta garzetta
GGGGGGGCCCGGCCGGGGAGGAGGCACCCCCCGCCGCTCAGCTCTCGGCACACGACTTCGAGGAAGGTGCTGCCAGCGCCGGCACCTCGGTGCCTAGTTTGAATCCCTGCCCGTTTTATTCCTTCACAAGGCCCTTTTATTGTCACGACTGCACACGAGTGCCTGGGAGTTCATTATCCCCGGTAAGCTCTGTCCTGGGAGTTAATGATTCTAAAGAGGTTTGGAAAGCAGGAAATTGCCTGCTCCCTTGCATTAGCAGAGAAGCAAAGATTTACACAGCCCCGTCCTTTACTGAAGCAGCTGCGGGGAAGAACCCGATACTCTCAACGTTGATTCCCTGTAGAGAGGCAAACGGCAGGCTGGGCTGCAGGGAAAGTTAAGTGCAAGAAGAAACAGCCTCAGGTAAACCCGATTCTCGTCTGCTGATCCAAACTGTGCCAGCAGCCTCGGCAGACCCAGGAGAAGACAGCTTCTGGGGAACGACGCAGTTGGGCACACGGGGATGCACCAACCCAGAGACGGAAGATGCTCTGATAATGCTGGGAAGACAGGGCCAACATAAATGACATCGCTAAATACGTGTCTCGGGAGTGACATTACTCTAAAACCCTCTCCTTCCTCGTGGCTGTGCGGGCACCGATCGGTTGGGCTGGAGGGCACCGAGCTCATGAGTGCCATGTAAATGATGATCCCCCAAGCGTATGTGCTCTTCATGGCGGCGCTGCGGCTGTGGGTACAAGCACATGATTCTCAGCCACAGGCAGTGGAGAAGCTTGGTCCTCCAAGGCCATAACGAGCCGATCTTATACAACATTGTGTTTTACAGGGGGCAATACAACTGTTCCAGAGCTGTAAGTGCTCCTCTGGAAAATGCAGTTGTTCTCACCCACCCTAAGTTGGATGCTGCACAGTTCAGCAGTGTACGAGGAACCTCCTCCTATCTGTACGTTTACGCAGCACCTTGAAGAAATGAAGTCATACGCAAGGCCAAGGTAGGGTTGAGTGACAAAGCGCTTGAGACCAGATGGTGCAGCACAGGCTGGGCGGCTGGGTATCATCCCATCCCATCTCCATCCTCCTTGATTTTACAGACTGCGTCACTTGCCCTTTCTGAATTACTGAGGAATACTACAAACACGGCCAGACATACCAAAGCAGGGCGAAGGTGCGACAGTAAAAGCTACCTCCTAAGACCGGTGACTACCCAGCAGCAGCCGGCTACTTAACCGCCTCAAAGGAGATCTCATCTCACCGGGACCCTTGTGACGGCGTCCCGAAGTTCACGCTGGATTCAAGGTTTTACACAGAGAACCTGACTTGCTTTAATTGCACCCTTTTAGGCAATTACACAACACAGTAAAGGAGAGCAAACCAGAAACCTAAAGCATTGGTTACAAGGCCCACGATTAAATACTCATTTTGGACAAGATGCAGACTGGCACAAGGTCACGCGCGAGGAGGAAACGCAGCCGTGTTGGCACGTGCCTCATGGTCCCGTTTTTGGGGGGGGGGGGCATTGCCATGTGAGGCTCTACTCTGCAGTTCAGTGTGAGCATCTGCTTCCCTTGAGAACTTTATCTTGGTTGCCCCGTAGCTTAAATTCAGTAAGATCTTGTCACAGTTTAAACCCAACCACTTAAGAAAATGGCTTTGATGTAATATAAAAAAGTACTCCTTCTTGGGTAACGCCCTTGCTGTGCATCTCCTTCCACTGTCTCTTGGCTCGTTTGTTCAATACCCGTCGTGCTGTCGTGCTGCAATGCCTGTGGTGCATCTTCAAGAGTTAAGGTGGTTTTTTTTTTGTACTGAACCTGGTGCATGGAGACAACTCCCATACTCCATGCGAAGATCACAGAGTGCTTCCGTAACTCATTTGTTAATCACTCTAGTCCTGAACCACTCATTTAGTTCAATTTTATACTGACTACATGTTGGTGTTGTTAAGGTTTATGATCCAGTGATTTACAAGGCATGATACATCCGATTTCAAATTGGTTGTATTGATTGTTTAATTGAGTACAGGGACACGAGTGTGACATTACCTCACCAAACTGGTGGGTCACGGCGATGCCGCTAGGATGGTAATTCCTGCTCTAATTACTTACATAAAACAAGCAGGTTGCAATTGTGAAGGCCAAAACCAGACAGATCAATCCACTGTTTGGTAAACAGTGCTTCTTATGTAAGTAAACAGTCCTTTTCGTAAAGCTCAGATTGATCAGAAGAAAAATTTCATATTCTGGTTCTAAAAGCTGGTCTTAACAATAAGCTAGGTATCCCTACCTGGGCAGTTTGGAATTCATTTAGAGGAACGACTCACACCAGCGTGCATCTTTTTCTCAGACCCAACTGGCAGGGAGACAGCGATACTGGTTATATCACATACAGCCAGGTTTTCTATAGCAGATGAAATCCTACCGGTGATGTTGGTTTGATCGGGAGCGATAAATCCTTAATGACTGAAAATGAGTCGTTATCGTCTGCCTACTTCCGTTTGCCCATCCAGAATGCAAAGGGTTTAAAGTCCGGCTTGAACTCCTTCTCATGTACTTGTTACTATCTACTACTGTCTGTGTTTGATCACTGGCACTTCGGAGGTGCTTTGAGATCACCCAGTGAATGGTGTTTTGCCTGCCCTGTGATCAGGGGTCTGGGGACCAAACCACTCCTCCTCTTCCTCCCCCCCGAGTCCTCAAGTAGGGAGGGTGGGGGCAGAGACCATGGAGTTGAGCAGGGAACCACAACGGCAATTGCTCCTTTCAGGATCCCCTCTGTCCCTGCTCTCTCTGGAACCACTCCTTCTGGAAGGAGAATCCCTCAAAGCCAGCATTTAGGAGAACGAGTTACGTACGTGAAACAGTCTGTGGCCAACAGACCAAGGGAGAGCCTTGCTGCCATTACTATTTCTTAACAAAAATAGATACCTGTAAATGAAAGGTATAGATGGTAATTGTGATCGTTGGACTTGAGCTGCAAGCATGGGGAGCTCTAAGCCCTTTACGTTGGCCTGAAAGCTGCTACTTAATGCATTTCGTGTGTAGGTATCCTGAAACCAGGCACCTCGTCACATCCCATTACCTACACGTAAAAGCTGTTCTCCGCTAGGCTGGCGCGCAGTATTTGCTGTTCGTTAGTGACACCACAGTGTTCCTGACCTTCTCCTGAAGTAGCGCTTTCAGCGTGTTTTCCAGCACCCTGATTTCAGCTCTGTCCTCTGCACGCATCACACGGTACTGCCCTCCCTGTTCACCAGTAGAACACTTACAGCCACGCCAGCGAGCGAAAGGACTGTGCAATTCAGCCCCAATTCCATCTGATAATTCCATTATCTCCTAGGTTTAAGAAGCAAGCGGTAATTTTCCCCCAACCACGCATCTTTAAAAAGAAACAAGGATTCAAAGCGCAGGCGCAGCTGCCTAGTCCATAACCAGCTCATTCACTTGGCATCACCTTTTACAGGTCCCTTACAAATGGCTCCGCAGACGCAGCGACTTCAGAGTCCTCAAGTAGGGACTGGCAGAGAAAAGCAAACACACTCAGCTTTTCCTCTTAGAGGGACTTGACAGGAAAGTCTCCTCAAAACTGTGAAACCCGCACCCCCGCCTACCTCGGAACATCTGCCCCCCGCCGGAGGCAGCCACCGAGCACAGGCCACCGTGGCCAGGCGCGGTCCCTGGCTGAGGGGCCGCCTTAGGGCTCCCTGCGGACCGCCTGGTGCACTTTGATGGTCCAGGGAGACTTTGCAATTAATGAAGCAGCCGACGCCAGAACACACAGCTCCGGCTGGCATTCATGGGCTGCACCGCTCGCCTTTCCCTCCAAGGACTCAATGCCTCCCCATCACACCGTGGGGAATTACCATCTCCGGGTGGAGAAGTCCTGAGCAAAGGCTCGACGTAAGCTGGCTTCTCCCACCACAGAAAGGGAAGGTACCGCTGCTGTGCCTGGAAGAGCAGCTTAAAGGGAGGCTGTCCTGTCGGAAGTACGCCCTGCTTCAAAACCAATGGTTGGTTTGGAGCTGGGGCATTTAAAATAAGCTCCAAGAAGTGACCGGCAATTTTTAGTGCTCATCCCAAATTAACAGTGCATTTGTTTCATTCAGCTACGCCAAAAAAGCTGTCGAGATTAATCTCAGGCCCATTTATGGGAGAGTGGTGTTTACTCAGGTACGACACCAAGAGAAACCGCTTCCCTTTCGGTGCACAGCGATGGTGGGGGACGCAAGAACAGAGTTTATAGACGCAGAGCTGGGGTTATGGCTAATAAAACAGTTTCAGACCATCAGCAGCTCGGCTAACTCACAGCCACATCGACCTGCGCCACACTGCGGGAGGCTTTGGCTGGGGGAGGGCTGGGGGAAGGATCGGTCTTCGCCGTCATCTCCCTTTGCCGTGCCTAGATGGGTTTGAGTTTGCTCACTGCAGGTACTGAGAGTTTGTAAATTATCCCCACAGAAGACCCAAGAGTGTTCCAAACACTTCTGTGCCATCGCCGCCTTCCTAACCTCCTGCATTTGTAAGGCAAATGTACTGCCTCACTCGGGGTAATTGCCATTCATTCTTAAAAGGTTTTTCACGGGTATGTTATTTTTACAAACATCTGAATTTAAATTGCACCTTCCTTCCAGCAGCTAACATTCAGCCTTCCAAAGTCTCGGCTGCATTTATTACTCCACCAATAAGAGCTTCTCTCTTTCCCCCCCAGGGCCGATGCATCAACTTCACCCGAGTTCCATCTCAGTAGAGGAGGAGAAGAGGATGCCAGGAGCAAAGACAGCCACGTTCCCACTTTTCCACCAAGCCGAGAGACCCGAGCACTTCCTCGCATTCCTTGGACCACCTTCAAGCCCCAGCTCGGCAGGTCTCCGCGCTCCCCGCTCCCCGGAGCCTGCATCGCTGTGCCGAGCTCCCGTGTTTCACCCCGGTGCCTTGACACTGATTTGCGACGAGAAGCATTGACTTGCGCGCCTCTGCTTTTACAGAACACAAAAGGCAGGATACAGATACCAAAGATGATAATGCCTTTCTATTTTTGTTATTTTATGTTTTTTTAAGGACTACAAATTCTCAGGACATAATGTGCTTTCAGCAGAGATGCAGAGTTTCTCAGATGCAGAGATGGCACGTGTTATTTAAACAGGGACCACTTGCCAAAGGCGGAGGATAAAAATTCCCACCAGGCTAAGCAAGCGCGAGAGTCGAGTGCCTTACAGCCATGTCAGATCACAAAACGCTTGCGAGGCTCCCATCGCATCGTGCCTTACGGGAACCTTCGGACTGGAAATCTTGTCATTCTAACACTGAAAAGTGCACACGCATGACAAAATGTAGACAGGATGCCTCAAGGTATTGGTAGCAAGCAAGACTTTGCCCTTTAGTTTTTGAAGACACCTTTCTTTCATTATGCACCCGGGACAGGACGAAAATTAATAGAGCGTTATTCCGCAGGAAGACAGCCTGCAACCAGAGATCTTGAGCCGAGTTTGAGGGACTGATGCTTCAAGACCTTGACACTGTGGCTGGTGGTTTTTTCCCCTTTCCTGCATTCAGAGTTCAGTAGCGCATAAAACATCATCATCTATAAACATACCTAGCAGTTGTAGGCTTATCTATTTTTTTTTTTAGATTAAAAAAAGCAGTAGCCACTATGCTGGTATCTCAGGGTTTTTTTTTTTCCCCCACAAATCTCCAAGGGCTCTTCAGCGTCACAAGCCAGCAACTCTCTTTGCATGAGAATTTCAAAGTTTAATTAATATAATTAAAGGCAACAGCAAGCAGCAGCCTGTGAAGATTTTGCTCATCTTTTTTATGCCTTTTGACATTGAATGACCTATTACTGTATGTGCGTTACTCGGATTTTGAGGGGGCACCGAGCGCTGGTTAAGATGCAGCAGTGGAAAAAGACCTCCTTCCATCAATTTAGAAATTAAATTTACAGGAGCGCCGGCCATCACAAAACATCGACGATGTATGTATTATAATTTTTTAGAAAAACCAGTGTCGTGTCACGTCGACGATGCCAAATTATGTTAGCGTGAGCGGAAACACTGTGGGGGAGGAAGGAGGGAGCAGCTGAAGAAAAAGGCTCAAATGATCCAGTCACTTTCGATACTGTACTTCAGACGCAAAATGGATATTCGAGTCGAAACCTGACAAAGCGCGCCCGCGTTGATGGGAACTGGTATAGACAATGACCAGTGGCTGGGTCAGTGGGATGTCTCTCTGCGAGCAGGGAGGCTTATCAAATGACACTAAAAATAAGTTCAACAACCATCACGTTGGAGGGGAAAAGGCGAACATTTCACATTCGGTGGGCAGGAGCGTGCGCAAGATGGAAAGAGCAATGCGAAGCATCCTGGTCTAATTATCTCCTTTGTGCTCTTCACTGAAATTGCAAGGGACATAAATAATTCTCTTGGTCGATGTCCAAATTCCTGGCACTGCCCAAAGAAGCCTTTACATATATCCACTCGCTTACATCTTTTGCTTGAGTTTATTTATGTCACTGGTAGTCTCATCATCAACAGCCATGTGTGCACATTAGACTATAAATAAAATTATTATCTGAGTTTCGGTGATTATTTCCTCCTCCTTCTCCTCCCCCTCCAAAACTTACACCTCCATTTTGCCAACTACATGGTCACCCTCGGTACCGGCTTCAAAAGACAGCCCGCCTTCTCGCGGCCCCCGTGGCGTGCCGGGAAAGCCTGCTGCAGCCTAACTGAGGGGCTCCGACTGTTCCACGGCTGTTGGGAGCCCGTCAGACGCCAGCTCGCACCGTAGGTACCATCAGTCACCTACACAGAACGAGAAAGCGCCCACAGAGGTGGCTGGTGGCTCCCGTGCCTCGCAAAGTCGCGCCTTCGATGCCACCGGGTTGGGGACGTTTTAGCCCAGTTGTGTGTGAAAGGCCGATTTTATCCAGGAAGCCCAACCATCGACCAGTCTGTGGCTTATTTCAAGCCACTGATTAAGCCTCTTGGGTGCTCTCCAGCTTAACTTGGGAGGAAGAACCCAAAGTAGGTGGTTTTGCTAGGACACAGGGGAGATTCTGCGCCGCTCCTCAAGAGACCAAGGCGGTCCAGGCAGAAACACCGACCTCACCAGGCACCAAGTTAAAATAAACTCTGCTCCGTTTTACTTATTTTCCCTCCATTTTTCATGTAAATGTGGCGCTTTTGAGATACCGCTGGAACTGGCAGCTTGCACTCCGAGTTGCGAGTTGCGTACAGGGGAACACGCAGGGCTTTTTCCCTCATGTGTATCTGTTGTCTCTCAAAGCATACTTGTAACTAACAGAGCCACAGGAACAGAGATCCACCAACCACCTTTTGTCCTCGGTCTGTCCATGTTCCTTAGAAACAGTGGGACGTGCCGTTTCTCACCAAGCAAACCGTGTTTCAGGTATCCACGCTCCAGCTGGCATGGCATTACAGCATGCTACGCTTCCTTTAGCTGAAGGTAAGACCCTAAGAGTGTCGTTATTACCCAGTGGGGAATATCCGTCACAAGTACTCGGGGGGGCAAGAGGCAGAGGGCAATACTACTTCAACATCCCCTGATTCAGAACGACACAAAGTAAGACCTCCTTGGCACGAGAGCTCACAACGCTCGAGAAAACCACGATTGGGAGGGGTAACCGGGTATGTCCCTCGTGCCGCGCCAGACCGTGGCTATCCCCCTGACGAAAAGCCGTGTCCTGGTAATGCCGCTGGTACCGGTTTTAGCCTGTGTATGAACAGGAACGGTCTCTTGAAAAATGAAATAAGCATAAGGGTGATCCAGAAAACATTCTACTCCCAAATAAGCATCGACTCCCCAGTCTGACACAGTTCTGGAACAAAGGCCTGCTCTTATTTCAGTATCTTATTTCCACATCAAAAAGATCCTCAAAGGACAGATGAGGCAGCAACACCGGGCACCGGGTAGGGTGACCCTTTGCATGTGGAACAAGTCTGGGAAACCCTCTGGTTTCTCAAAAAACGGCGGGAGAAAGAGCACACATCAGGCAAGTTTCCCTTCTCGGGGAGACACAGTTTCCCAGGAATGTGCGCTCCAGGTTTCCATTCGTACAAAGCGGTGGTTGCTGCCGCGGCCCC
>NW_009259591.1:436995-444807 GCF_000687185.1 Egretta garzetta
GGCCACCCCCGGTACCGGCTTCAAAAGACAGCCCGCCTTCTCGCGGCCCCCGTGGCGTGCCGGGAAAGCCTGCTGCAGCCTAACTGAGGGGCTCCGACTGTTCCACGGCTGTTGGGAGCCCGTCAGACGCCAGCTCGCACCGTAGGTACCATCAGTCACCTACACAGAACGAGAAAGCGCCCACAGAGGTGGCTGGTGGCTCCCGTGCCTCGCAAAGTCGCGCCTTCGATGCCACCGGGTTGGGGACGTTTTAGCCCAGTTGTGTGTGAAAGGCCGATTTTATCCAGGAAGCCCAACCATCGACCAGTCTGTGGCTTATTTCAAGCCACTGATTAAGCCTCTTGGGTGCTCTCCAGCTTAACTTGGGAGGAAGAACCCAAAGTAGGTGGTTTTGCTAGGACACAGGGGAGATTCTGCGCCGCTCCTCAAGAGACCAAGGCGGTGCAGGCAGAAACACCGACCTCACCAGGCACCAAGTTAAAATAAACTCTGCTCCGTTTTACTTATTTTCCCTCCGTTTTTCATGTAAATGTGGCGCTTTTGAGATACCGCTGGAACTGGCAGCTTGCACGCCGAGTTGCGAGTTGCGTACAGGGGAACACGCAGGGCTTTTTCCCTCATGTGTATCTGTTGTCTCTCAAAGCATACTTGTAACTAACAGAGCCACAGGAACAGAGATCCACCAACCACCTTTTGTCCTCGGTCTGTCCATGTTCCTTAGAAACAGTGGGACGTGCCGTTTCTCACCAAGCAAACCGTGTTTCAGGTATCCACGCTCCAGCTGGCATGGCATTACAGCATGCTACGCTCTTCAAGCTCTTCCTTTAGCTGAAGGTAAGACCCTAAGAGTGTCGTTATTACCCAGTGGGGAATATCCGTCACAAGTACTCGGGGGGGCAAGAGGCAGAGGGCAATACTACTCAACATCCCCTGATTCAGAACGACACAAAGTAAGACCTCCTTGGCACGAGAGCTCACAACGCTCGAGAAAACCACGATTGGGAGGGGTAACCGGGTATGTCCCTCGTGCCGCGCCAGACCGTGGCTATCCCCCTGACGAAAAGCCGTGTCCTGGTAATGCCGCTGGTACCGGTTTTAGCCTGTGTAAGAACAGGAACGGTCTCTTGAAAAATGAAATAAGCATAAGGGTGATCCAGAAAACATTCTACTCCCAAATAAGCATCGACTCCCCAGTCTGACACAGTTCTGGAACAAAGGCCTGCTCTTATTTCAGTATCTTATTTCCACATCAAAAAGATCCTCAAAGGACAGATGAGGCAGCAACGCCGGGCACCGGGTAGGGTGACCCTTTGCATGTGGAACAAGTCTGGAAACCCTCTGGTTTCTCAAAAAACGGCGGGAGAAAGAGCACACATCAGGCAAGTTTCCCTTCTCGGGGAGACACAGTTTCCCAGGAATGTGCGCTCCAGGTTTCCGTTCGTACAAAGCGGTGGTTGCTGCCGCGGCCCCGAGAAGGGAGCCCAGGGCGGCCGCTCCCAGGCGAGCCTCGCAGGCGTCCCCCGTGCCGCCGTTTGGAGCCGGCAGCCAGTTCCTGGGACACCCGCTGGGTCTCTAGAGGCTCCCCCGAAAAACAGAACACGCTCGGGGTTTTTATGCTGTAAGCATGAAGATGAACACAGAGCAAAGACAAGAACAAACCCTAAAAACCCTGCTGCGCGGCAGCTCCTGAATGCCCGGAGAGGCGACACCAGGAGCAGCTTCTGTCCCGAGGGGCGCGTTACTTCTCCCGGCTGCGCAGGCGCTGAGCGTTCATCGCTTTCCTTACAGCGGAACTACGCACCCCGTGCGCGGCACGCACCCTGCTCCCAAAGCCTGCGCCGACCACACGCCGGGGCCGTGCACCACCAGGCAAGGGGGTTACGGGGACGCAGGTATCGATTCCAGGGGACAAGAAATAAATCCAACTGGATTCTCACCCAGAGCCACCGTCGACACCGAAACCCGTTTCAGGCGCAGCACAACCGGGCAGCAAAGCGCTGGGGAACGCCGGTTTCGCCGTCTCGGCGATGCCCTGGTGCCCCAGCCGCCTGTGAAGGCTGCTCCCAGCCCAGCTCGTTGCCGCAGCGGGGGCTGCACCAGGCGAGCGGCACCCTGCGGCAATCTCTCCATTTTTAAGACATTTATTGATGCTCCTTGATGGGGTGGCGACACAGCACACAGCCCTCACCACGTACCGCAGTATCGGCAGCAGAACACGCACACTGGTGATGACGGGGTGGGGGGTTTTCTCCAAAAAGCAAGGAAAACACTGGCAGCCAGCCCTGAAGGAGCTCCTGCTACGACTGAGGCAAAGTAGGATTCATAGGAACTGGAAACCTTCCGAACTACGGGATAGCCTAAATATAACAAGGCTGCTTTTATTTTATACATTTCATACAACAGCAGAAATTAATTGGCCAGAGTTAATACACAATAAAAATTAAAATTAATTTTTCAGTGTTCCCTTTCAGTCGTTTTTTAATGTAACAAGAAGCACAGCTTCCATCAAACATTAGTCCGCTGGGCTTAAACCGGAGAGGATGGGTCAGGCTGATGGGAGGGGAAAGGCAAGGGAATTGTCTCGAGTGCCACGATGCCGGCGCATTCCGAGTCCCAGGTGCCGCACGGAAGCCGGGCTGGGCTGGTACAAATTCACGCTGATGTATTTCCTGCGGGAAATGACCGCGCTGCATCGCTCCTCTCCCCTCCTGATCGTCCGTAGGGCGACATCACAGCTCTGCCCGTTACACCCCGGGTTTGCTTCACGTCGTCACGCAAAACACTCTAACATGCGCGCGCCATGGGTGCAGCCCTAACTCCTGGGGGTGCTGGGGGTCAGTGTTTGGGTTAGCGGCAAAAGGCAATGTTGTCATTTAACCACCTCAGTACCCGGCACCTCACGCCCATCGTGTTTGCCTCCCTTCCCCCTGATCTCGACAGACCCTGGATACGCACTTACCCAGCCCCTTCAAAATCCACGGTGACACAAGACTGCGCTGTTCCTTGCTTTCATTTCGTGGACGGGGACTGGGTAGTTTTGTGTCCTGTCACTTTGGACAAGGCGTCCCTTCCCAGCCGTGGGAGAAGCGTCTCTCTTGTTCATCACAGTTCAGGCTGCAGGTGGGGGTGAAGGACCCTGAGTGCTATCAGTTGGGCTTTTTTCCAGGTGGGAAAAATACACGCTTTACCCCGTGGCTATCACTGCTACCTGGTGACTAAAACAACGCTGGGCTGCTGCAGAAGTTTTCTTTTTTTCGCACTTGCTGGGAAGCAGCAAAGGTGCCGTCTCCATCTGTCTTCAGACTTCAGCTCACTGGAACTTCTCGCTCCCAAGAGGAGCCTGTGAGGAGAATTTTGGGAACTAAAATTGTTGGGAGGCAGGGCCTGACTCTGACCCTCCCGCGCACCGCTGAACGTTTCCCATCTCCGAAGAGGCTGCGAGGTGCCCCAGGATGTTCCGTGGCCAGCGTGTGCCTCCCTCTCTGCAGCCAACCCAGACGCGCTCATCTTGCAGAATCCCTACTGGCTTTTCCTCCATCCCACGGCTGCCGTGGCTCGGGCAGCAGCCCGCGGCCCAGAGGGTCCTCCAGGAGACAGCACGGGGGGCCGGGAGGAGGAGGACGACACAACGGCACCCTGCCCTCGGTGTAGGAGACCTGCCATCGGGGGGGCGCCTCTTGCTAGAGCCACCTCCTCTGTGCGTATACACCGGGCGGCAGAAAAACGTACGGCGGCCTCAGGAGCTCAGCGCGGTGTCCCCCAGAGCTCTGCTCGCCCCGACTGACACCGGGCAGGAATGAGTCCGGCCAGCAAGGGGCTCAGCAGACCCTGTCCGTGGAGGCTGCCTGCAGCAGGCACAGAGAATTCCTTTTGCAAGAGTAGGTTTGCTCCTTGCACGTCAGAAATTCCAGCCTGACACTACGGCAGAATGGGCATAAGTACCGAGGTCACCTGCTGCTGAAGCCAAGCTCCAGCCATGCCACGGAGCAGCCTTCCCCTGCAGACCGCGACAGGGGGTGGGGAGGTTCTGCCCTTGTCTTCGGCAAAGAGAAGAGGATCCAGCCCAAGGAGCCGAATTTGACGACGATACCATTAAAAGACAAGCCTCAAAGGGCAAAAGGAGGCAGCCAAGCTGTACCAGGGAGGAATTAAGGTACCGATCAAGAACCTATGAGATTACAGCAGGCGAGTGAAGTAAACGATACATTTGCTAATGAGCATCTTCTGAATACCTCTTGTGCCGTTACAAAATTATTTAATGTCAAAATTTCTACTCAGAGCCTTATCAGACCTGGCATGTACTATTTTATTTCACAAATCTGTTTTGCATTGGCTCAATTAAAATTGTTATATATTTTTGGGTCTTGTGTAGGTGCCATCTGTTTAACAGCACAAGTGGGTCCTGTGATGCACTTGTAAATTTGCTGCTGCAATAATTTTTTTAATATAATGAGTGACTTTGGATACAAGGAACTGCCTATGTTCAATAATTTTTTTTTGTTTTTTGGCAGTAAACTTACAACAATTCTTACCGTGTTACAAGGATGGCTCCGCATCCTATGGAAAAGCAAACAGTTGATCTACATGTTTGCACCAAAGTCATATTATTTAATTCACACTTATTTTTTTCATTTGCTTTTTCTGCCTTACTTTGTAAATGAGCTTATTTTCCCAAACTGGAATCCATAGGATTGCTCTCAGCTGGTTTCCTACGGCCGTAGCTGCTGCCTCCTGAGGAGCTACCGGGACCGCACGTGGAAGCCATGTCCTTACCCAAGCAACAGTGAAGTACGAGTGTTGGTAGGAGCGGGCCTGTCTGCCTAGGATCGGGTCTCAGATGCCTCTTTCAGCACAAATTTGCCCGTTACTAAAGCCCTATGTAACGGGCAAAGGAACAACAGGGAGCCACAACAGCCGCCTCCAAACCCCAGGAGCTACGTGGTTCCTCACCTCACCAACATCTCTGCAGGAACTGACTTGCTGGGGTGCTGGTGTGGGGGACAGGGACCCCACTGGGGACTTCCCGGATGGATGTACTGGCGCTGCCGGCCGCGCAACGTTATGGAGGAAAAAGAAGTGTTCACCGACGCCAGGTTTGCTGGCAAGGGTGTTGCCGACCTGACTTTTGAGGCCAGCGTGGCAGCACCAAGCTGAAGCAGCGAAAGCAGCCGTGGCCAGGACCCGTGTTATCGCCGTGCTTTGGAGACCTTGGCCCCAGGCGTCCTCGGAAGGAGGACGTCAGATAAAGCACAGACACACGGCGACGTCTGCAGGGCAGCTTGGCACAAGGGGCCACCCCAGACCAGGTCGGGCCTCAGGGGACACCTGAACTCCTCGTTGAGCAGTTGCTCAAACTCAAGCTCGCCTACCACGCACGACTCACCCCCAAACCCGGCGCACCCGGCCCGTGCTGCCAAAGCAGATTAAAACAAACTACCCAAACACCTCATTAATGCGATCGGGAACAAACGCACCTTTTTGAGGCAAAAATCCCATCTGCACAACCAGAGTCTGAGGTGCTCTACAGCAGAGTGAAACCCAGGCACAAATCTCCCAGGAAACAGAACTAAAACTGGTTTTTATAGTCTGATTTTTAAATTACAATTTTTAGCTCTTACTATCATGGCACAAGCACTGAAATGCTAAATCACACCAACTTACGACCAAGTCCCAAACCCAACCCAGTACTTGGTTTTCTGTTAAAAAACGCAGCCTCCAATTGCTGCGCTATGTTCTCCGGTGTGTTTCAGGAGAAAAGCACTCGCACGGCAGCCGCATGGCAGCTCGCTCTGGACCCCTCAGGTTTGCTCCACAGTCGAGAGGAGGATGCAGATTTGAGCACACGCTGCCCAGACGTACTCCTCCTGCTCCCCGAGATAACCTGCGGACAGCTCAGGGACACCAGCCTGCTTGCACCACCGCGCCGGAGCACAGCACTGCCCTTCCCAGGCAGCCCAACGCCACGGTGAAGAACCCGCACTGCTACGGCACGCCACCGCGACAGCATTTAACGAACAGCCCAAGATGCCTTTGCGCCTTCCAAAAACCGCTCCACACCCTCCATGCACTCAGCAGTGCCCCGGTACTGGGGACAGCTGCTCGAGGCACGGTCAACACCCCGAATCTATCGTGTCTATTGACAGAACAGTGAAGCGCTGATTAAATTACGTGCTTTAGCCAACCTGCGTAGGGAAAATTAATTGAACTGCAGAAGGGATGAGTTCAGTGTTACCTTGTTGGAATGGGGAGGCTGGGCTATGTAATGCTTGATCTCCTTTTATTTGATTAGGCAAATTAGGAAACAACAGTGTGAAATGCATTATTGTACTAAGATGATGTCCAAAATGTGAATCTCATTAGGGCTTTGGCCTTGATGCTTTTTATTTGGCTCCTCTGTAAGCTGAGGAAGGATAAGTAGGCCAGAAATACCTATTTTTCAAATTACAGTGGAATTGCCCAGTAATAAACGTCACATTCTGAACAGGCCTTCGCCACCGGAACCTCGCATGAAAAGCGTTCCTAAGCTGCTGGAGAAATTCAGCACCAAAGGTACTGGAGACGGAGGAGATGCGGTAGGCAGGCGAGGCTGGAGCCAGAGCGCGTCACCTATCAACTCAAGTTCACTTACTGCTGAAAGCTGGAGAAAGGCAGCTTTATGGGGCCAGACCCCTGGGGGAGTGGGGACGCTGTGGCTCCTCAAAGGGACCGCTGAACTGGCAAACACGTGTTTCGCAAAACGTGACGAAGGCGTGCGTTACGGTTATTTGGGGAGCAGGAGGGAAGGAGGACGCAAGGACGAAGGAGCACCTCTCAGAGGAGCTGGAGGAGCAGCCGGCTGCGTGCCAAGGCCAAGGCCAAGCTGGGTCGGCTCTGGAGAGAGCTTTGCTGCAGCCGTGCCTGCGCCCCCGGGGCTCTGCCGAGCACCCCCTGGCGACGTCGCTCTCTTGGAGGAAAGGTCTGAATTCAAGGTGGCTCCGTAATGCTAGGGGAGCACAAACATACAGTACCCCAGGGAAACGCCACCGCGTTTCATCTGTAGAAGGGTTTTGTGGGAAGCGCCGGTTCAGGTATAAGCTGCTGACAGGTCACTTCACGGCACAGCCCTTTCCAATTGCAGGTCAACCCCAGAATTAATTACCCTTTCACTGTCTTGGGTTTTCTTTTCTTCTTTGCTTCACATTAACTGCAGCTGAAATTATTTTAAAGCAATGATCTTGAACATCATGTCCTTCAGCTGGCCCTGAAAACCCATTTTCTACGGAAAGCCTCCTTTCTTTTCCAAGATCTCTGCGAGTGTATAAAGCTCATCAAGGCTGCGGTTCTCTAGGGGTGTCAGATGCACGAGTAATGCCCAGGTGTCTGCCTGCTGGACCAGCTCCAAGGGACTTTATTAGCATGAAGAGGCCGACTGGAAAGCAGTTTAACTCCTTCGGCTTCCAGGGCCCAGCGGCAGCAGCAGGGCGCTTCGCGCATGGGCACGGCGACAAACACAAATTCTGAGTCAGCGAGTTGTGAGATAGAAACAGAACATCAAGGGCAGCAGCGCAGGCTGGGACACGCCAGTCTGACAAAAGAGACGTTCTTCTCGTGCACTGACACCTATGAAAAAGGATCTTTAAGGCCAGACCTACCCAGAAGCTGCCACACTCGGGAACACCGCTTTTCCCTTTCCCGTGTTAACTTGCCAGCCAGGCAAGGAGGTGGCTGCCCTGGTGAAGCCCCAGAGCTGCCCTCAGCTCAGCCAGGCAGGCAGCCGAGTTACGGCTGGCCACCGACCCAGCGGCTCGCACGGCCGCGCTTGCGGCTCCCACC